>NC_136991.1:17389656-17664656 GCF_032717465.1 Coenobita brevimanus
AAGAGTCATGTGCACTCTCAGCTTGAATATTGCTCACCCTTGTGAAATGGATGTGGAGAGGTTGCATGAAAACAACAAGACAAAATTCAGAACAATGCTGTTAGAATTATTATGAACCCTGCCATTACAAATAAACTACCTCCCCTACAAGTAAGAAGGAATGTTGCATCCATTGCATTATTTTACAGGTATTTTTATGGCAAATGCTCAGACGAAGTTGCGTCCATGGTGCCACCTGTCCTTGCCTTTGCTCGTGCTACACGGGCATCTGGTAGCGCTCATGACTGGAATGGCATTCAGCCATATTGCATAACTTCTGCCTATCAGAATTCTTTCATTCCCCGAACTGCATCTCTCTGGAACTCGCTTCCCCAGAGTTGTTTCCCTCCAAACTTCAACCTACAGCTGTTCAAGTCTAATTGTTACAGATACTTTATGAGCAGAGGACACCAGTAATCTGGTGTATGGATAATTTTTTTTTATTCATTTGTTTTTCCTTTCTCTGTTCTGTTATTAATATATATATATATATATATATATATATATATATATATATATATATATATATATATATATATATATATATATATATATATATATATATATATATTCGTAGTGCAGGAGACGGACACCTTCATGCAGTGTCACTGATGCAGCAGTTATGGATGATCTGTTTCCCATCTGGCGATTAGCGTGAACGCTTTCGTCGAGCCTGCTTCTTTTTGGATGTGTGTTCGTCTGTGTCAGCATCTGTCAGAAGTGTTTCGCCAGATCAGCATGATCTGTTTGTGTGTGTGTGTGTGTGTGTGTGTGTGTGTGTGTGTGTGTGTGTGTGTGTGAGAGAGAGAGAGAGAGAGAGAGAGAGAGAGAGAATTAATGATTAAACCTTTGAATTCCCTTTTCGGTTGTTGTTAACTTTCTTGCTCTCCTTAATATCCATAAACCTCCTCAGATTTACATTTATCTCCTTTATTCATTTATTTCTCCATTACTGATCCTACGCCCCCTAATTTTACCGCTTCTAAAATCGTCTCCTTCCGCTTCGTTCTCTGCTGTTCGGGTTCTTTTCCATTATATTTCATCATGATTCTGCTGTTGCACTTCCTCAGCTTATAACTCATTCCCAGTTTGTGTTTATCAAATATACGATACCTTGGTCATCCACCATTTCTGCCTTCATTCCCCCATCCTCTCTCTCTCTCTCTCTCTCAATCAAAAGTATATTATAGATACATCAAATCATTTAAAACAAAAGCTGTATTTTGTGAATATTGTAAACAATGTTTGCAGATTAATTAAAGGATTTTTTACTTTCTAGTTGTTGATGAATGTAAAAGCTTTGAATTTAGGGGACTGCTCGCTGTCGAGTTTGCAAGTTAATGACGGCCATTATAACAACAACAACAACAAAATCGTAAAGCGCGAACACATTTGCGGGAATTACGTGGCGTCTCTCTCTCTCTCTCTCTCTCTCTCTCTCTCTCTCTCTCTCACACACACACACACACACACACACACACACACACACACATCAAATAAAAACATCCAACATCATATGGGCGTTTGTAATGAAGGGAGGGCAATGAACGGTCACATAAGGGATACCGAAATATATGGTTAATAGGAGCAGCCGGTAGCACCAGTCGAGCAGGGCAGTACTCCCAAGGTGGCCGGAAAGCTGATGGCAGGGAGAGCTGGAGCTCACGTTTCAGCAGCCCTCGGGACTGGTTCCTGATCATCACCCTTTGCTGAACTTTTCCAGTGTTTCAGTAACACAGAGAGCAGGCCAGCATGCTCTCCAATACAAGTTTCTCTAACTGTCAACACCAATATACATGCACATGATACACTTCCTTAAAAAAAAAAAAAAAAAAAAAAAAAAATGGCACACACTAACCAGACCTCAGAGTCCCCGAGGGGGGGGGGGGACCATCAGTGCCTCCATCTTCCCCTCTCCCGGTGACAACTTAGCGAGATGCCTTGAACCACTGTCTGACTCACTTCTTCGTTTCTGCAACATTCACGGCCTTTCCTCTAACTTTCTCGCTGTCGAACACCACCTCTTCTCCTATAAACCTCATCTTTCCCTGACAGAGACTCAGCTGTCTGAGGCAACTGACAGCAAATCCTTTTCTGTTTCCTCCTTTTTTCTCTATACTCAATTCAAAGCCAAAGGTGGCTGTTGTGTATATGTATGTAACGACTTATCTTGCGCTCGTGTTCCTTAACTTAATTCTTCTGAATTCTCTACTCTCTGGCTTCGGCTTTCGTGTCATTCTCTGAATAAGTATATCTGTGCTGTTTACATATCTCCTAATTATACTGACTATAAAAAAATTCTTTGACTATCTTACATAAACAATGGAACATTCTATCTATTCCTCCATTCTCTGAAATGTGCATTCTAGGAGATTTCAGTGTTCATCACCACCTTTGGCTCTCCTTTCCTTTCACTGATCACCTGGTGAACAAGCTTACATTCAATCCTTAATGACCTGGAGCAGCTTGTACAGCACCCTACCCATATCCCTGACTGCCGTGGAGAGAGCTCCAACATACTTGACCTCTTCCTTACAACTAATCCCTCTGCTTATGCTGTTAATCTTTCCTTTTTGTTGGGCTCCTCCGATCACAATGTTATTACCTTGACCTGTCCTATCGCTCCGGTACGGCCCCAAAGAAACTTCGACTATGGCACCTTGGTGCTGCAGATTGGGAGGCCATCAAGCAGTACTTCTTTGGTTTTCCCTGGAATGATTATTGCTTCCATTGTCGGTGTCATATGCACGGAGTTACTTTATGCCGCAAGTTACCGTTCCCTTCTCTGTTAAGCCTAAATTAACCTAACCTAACCAAACCTAACCTAACCTTAACCTACCTTTATCCTAGATGAGCCTAACCTAAATAAACCTAAACTAAACTAATCTTAATTCATGAAATGACTAATTTCACAATCTACCTGTAACATACATATATATCTTTATTTATACATATCCATATATCGACCATTAGTTACCTACAGGTCGATAAGACATCCAACTATCTTCCTGACACATGTATTTCATACAATGTTATTGATGAATGACACAAAATTTGAGATAACATGCGGATACTTTCAAAATAGAAGGTAAACGGTCACTCATTGAGTGGAACAGTAACTTCCAGCAAAAATCACTCCTTCCATATGACACAGCAAGCCATGTGAGAGTGCCTTGTGCATTGTGTGGGTTATTCTCTCAGGCATGGAAGCATACATTCCTTTCTCATATCCTTTGAGTAATGCAAGAAAGCCTTGGTTTATTCACGCTTATTCTATTTCTGTCCACAACAATGAGAGGGCCTATAAAAGGTACCAGAGCCAACCCACCCCTGAATCACATCTTTTATAAGTTTCTGCCCGGAATTGTGCTAAGTCTGTTCTTCGCTCTGCTAAAAATAATTTCATCCATACTAAATGCTCTCAACTCTCCAACTCGAATTCTTCCCACGCCTTCAGGCATCTTGCCAAAAACGTTTCTAACAACTTTACCTCATCATCCTTCCCTCCTCTTTTCTACTCTGATGGGTCTGTAGCTATTTCTTTACTGATAAAGCAGATCCCTTCTCTCAGACTTTCTCCTTCAATTCCACCTTAGACGACGATTCTGGTGCTATTCCTCCATCACTTCCCCCCCCCCCTCTGACTTGCTCATGGCTGACATTAAAATTTCTTCAGCTGATGTATTTTCTGTCATCACTGGCCTGAATACGAACAAGGCATATGGGCCTGATGGAGTCCCTCCCGTTGTCCTCAAGAACTGTGCTTCTGTGCTTACACCCTGCCTAGGTAAACTCTTTTGCCTTTGTCTTTCAACTTGTACCTTTCTTTCTTACTGGAAGTTTGCTCTTATACAGCCAGTCCCAAAGAAGGGTGATGATTCCCAACCCTTTGTCTGTCGTCCAATTGCTTTAACATCCTGTGTCTCTGAAGTTTTTGAGTCAATTTTTAACAGAAAAATTTTAAAGCATCTTTCCTATCACAAGATTTTTTCTGATCGTCAGTATGGGTTCCGTCAGGGACGCTCCACTGGCGATCTTCTCATCTAACTTTCAGACTCCTTGTAATCCTCCTTTCGGGACTTTGGTGAAAGTTTTGTCATTGCATTTGACATCTCAAAGGCTATCGATCGAGTCTGGCAAAAAAAAATTATTTCCAGACTGCTCTCTTACAGTTTCTATCCTTCTATCTGTGCTTTCATCTGTAGTTTCCTTTTCCGTCGTTCTATAGCTGCTGTTGTAGATGGCCATCGTTCTTCTCCTAGATCTATCAATAGTGGTGTTCCTCAGGGCTCTGTCCTATCACCAACTCTCTTCCTTTTATTCATCAATGACCTAAACTGTATATCTAACCCTATCCACCCTTACGCTGATGATTACACCCTTCACCTTTCCATTCTGTTCTTGCAACATCCATCTCAGCAGTTGCTTCAACAAACAGGGCATGAGGCTATGGCACACCTAATGTCTGACTTGGCTCGTATCTTTGACTGGGGTAAAAATAATCTTGTTTTTAATGCATCAAAACCTCAGTTTTTGCACCTTTCAACCCAACAAAATCTCCCACAGGACTACCACCTAATGTTTAATAACATTGTTATACTAAGTGTTTTTAGGCCGGCTTCCCGTCCTAGCAACACCTAGAGGATAGCTGGGTTCCCTTTCTAGACCAGAGTCAAGACACAGTGTGAGAGGAACAGGGCATAAAACACAGGGCAACAACCTTACATGTATATTACCAAATTATTAATACCAGACAGCTAGATATTCCACAAGACCCTATACAAAGGCAACGCTTAGACTGGCAGAGATATTGTAGGTATCACACAGGATACCGGCCATCTTGAGAGTAAGCAGACACTGCACTTAAGTGAAGTTGGGAGTACACGTAATTATTGTGCTGCATATACTTTGTAATGATTATACACATTTCCCGTGTTCACTGAGTGGAGCAGGATAGCAGTGTATCATTACTGTCTCGGCTTACACTTCGTGGAGTTGGAATAGTTAACCTCTGTTACTGTGCTCCAAATGTCACTTTCACTTTCACCTCATGGGCATGGAAGTCAGTCACGGCAGGGGTGTGTGGGGCAAGGGAGCGGCTCCTCGGCAGCCTGCAGGTGTCAGCCCAGGGGTGGCTGGGTCCCCTCAGATGCCTTCTCATCTAGGGGACACGGGACTACTCATAGGGGCGTCGTCCTCCAGAGTGGGCTTCAATCAGGTGTGGTGAAGGGCCCCGCACTAGAGGGACTGGGTATAGGAGTTCAGCCCTCGGGACTGAGGCTGAAAAGCTCTTGTAGGCACTCCTGCAGGTGCCCAGTGCAGAGAGGGCATTGCTGCTCATCAGGACTGGAGAGGTCATGCCCCGGGGTACTAGGGGCAGTGTGGAGAGCCCATCTGCTACAGTCTCATTCCCACTGCTTCGCCGTCAGGGTAGGGCTGCGGCATTGCTGGCAACAGCATTCCAATAGTTGCTGGTTGCCCACTGCTGCCAACTGGATGGAGTGCAGATGCAGGGTTAATACAGGTCCCCTCCACCAGTCTGTGAATGGGAGGTCCTCCTCCTGCAGGCTGCCTCGTGCTGGGGAGATAGGGGTGGGACTGCCTTACCACCGATAGGGCGGCTCAAGCAGGGTTCTCCCTCTGGTTGTGGAGTCACAGGGGGTGAGGGACTTTTGGGGCGCTGAGGTCACTTGGGCAATGGGAGGAGGGTGGCTACCAGCCGTCCCTTTCCCATCAATACAGCAACTGACCATTACCTGGGCCCCGACTCCCTGACGGAACCGTAGACGAAGGGTGACTGAGGGAAGGGCTACAGGCCATCGCCGATGTCCCATATGAGGGGCAATGTGTAGGCGAGAGGTGGCTAAGGGGTGTCCCCTGTCTACTGGCACAGCTATGGGCTGTCGCCGGTGTTGTGCCCCTCGAGGTAACTGCAGAAGAAGAAACGGCGTGCCTTTCTCTCCCCACGTGCGGCAATCGGCCGTCACGGGTTCTGCAGGGGGGGCGGGTGGACAGCACTGTGAGTGGCTATAGGCCGACTCTTAGATGTGCGGCTACTGGCCATTGCAATGGCATGGTTACAGGCTGCTGCTTGTGCACGGCTACAGGCTGTTGCTTGTGCATGGCTATGGGCCGCTGCTTGTGCACAGCTACAAGCCATTGCTGGGGTGCTGTCTGGAGCTGGTTTATTAGCTCCACCCTGGTCCTGGCGAGGGTTGGATTGGTCGGAGGGTAATGCACCCGGAGTGAGGTGTTTGCACTGGGTGCACTCCATGGAATAGGGGAACGCAGTCATATGGGACATATGCCCATATCGCATGGTCGTCATGCTCGCCCTACCTATCCCTCCATTGTTGCCTCCTTGGGGTGTCGTGAAGCCCTCTGTTGTCACCTTTGCTATTTCAAATATCCAGCACAATCCTGGATCATCCTTGAACATGCTTGGGCTTTCATTCACTCAGGACTTATCTTGGAAAGATCATATTGCATCTCTTGTAAAATCTGCTTCCAAGAGATTGGATGTGCTAAGCTGACTCTGTACTTCTTTACCCCTGCACGGTTGTTGACTTTATACACGAGTTTTTCTCACCCTTGTGTAGAGTACAACTGTCATTTGTGGGGAGGCTCCCCACATACAGCTCTTCACAATAGAGTGGAGTCAAAGGCTTTTTGTCTCATTAACTCTCCTCCTCCTACTGGTTCCCTTCAACCTCTGTCTCTTTGCTGCACTGTTGCATCTTTATGTCTTTTCTATCGCCACTTCAATGGTCATTGTTCCTCTGAACTGTCCCCTTGCATTCATCCACCTCTACGACAGCAACAAACTCTCATCTCTTTTCGGTCCAGGTCTCTAATGCAAGAGTTATCCGTTACTCCCAGTCCTTCATTTATGCAACAGGTCAACTCTGGAACTGTCTCCCACTGTCTGTATTTCCTACTTACTATGATCTCCAGCCTTTCAAACGCAGTGTGTCCAGGCATCTCAAAATGAACGGATCTTGAATTAGGCTCTGTTTTGTAGTGTTTTCGGTTTTTCCTTGGAAGGAACGTTTTGCGGGCTCCTGGCCTTTGATTCCTTCTTTCTTGCATAAAGAAATATTGAGGGAGAGAGAGTATATATATATATATATATATATATATATATATATATACACATATGGAGCCTCTGTGGTACAGAGGTAGAGTGTGCGTTTCGCACGTTGGTGGATGCGGGTTCACCTCCCATGTTCACCGAGCCACTGACCGCTTTGCCGGACATAAGGGGTGCTGAGGTTGAACCAGCATGCGTACTAGTATGCTTGCACCCAGTTGGCTTAAGGCGGGCCGATTACACTTGGTTCACAGACTACACACACATCCAAAGCCACTACAACACTACAATTACACTCACAAGCACTTCGCACCCTGCATACAGTCTCCACCAGACAGCCTAACCCACTAGGCAGAGATACATTGGCTGTATCGTCCCTGCTTCGGTAGGGATAGGCCGGTCCTGCAATGGACATCAAGGGCTGATGATGATGATGATTATATATATATATATATCCAGACGCTTTAATCCCGTAAGTAGTGGCCACAAACAAATCGCCTCCATGTCACCCTGCCCCCGGCCATTTCATTGCCCTGCTCCCAGTTCATATCCCCTCATCTCATATACCTCTCCACTCCATCCCTCCATCTCACCCTAGGCCTCTCCCTCCCTCTAGCCCCCTCCACCTCACTCACATACACTCTCCTCGTCAGTCTCTCACTCTTCATCCTGTCCATATATCCAAACCACTCTCTCTCTCTCTCTCTCTCTCTCTCTCTCTCTCTCTTTATATATACGGTACAGAGAGAGAGAGAGAGAGAGATAGGTAGATAGACAGATACTGTAGATAGATAGATAGATAAATACCATAATATCTATATCTATCTATCTATCTATCTATCTATATATATATATATATATTTATATTTTTATATATTTTTATATATTCATATATATATATATATATATATATATATTTCTATATATTTTTATATATTCATATATATATATATATATATATATATATATATATATATATATATATATATTTCTATATATATATATATATATATATATCTATATATATATATATATATATATATATATATATATATATATATATATATATATATACACACACACACACACACACAGACACAAGTGCTCATGGGCCCTTCGAGCCCTCTTGCACTTGCTCCTGTGGAGGGCTCATGCACCATGTGCTTGCTTTCTTGTGCTTCGCACTCCTTTCCTCGTGCTTCATGCGCGCATTGCAATCATTTCAGGTAATCCGAGTCACGTTTATGTGCTGTTCTAATCTAATGTTGTCACTATCAGCCGTCAGTGCACATCGGAGGGCCCATGATGGTCCGTTTATGTGGTGTTCTAGTATAACGTTGTCACTTGGATTATTTGCATCTAACCAATTGATCGTGTTATTTGCAGCTTCGGGAACGGAACCCAAGTTATCCGCATGCAAGTCCAATATATTAACCCTTTAACTGCGGGTGTCATTCCAGAATGACACTGCAAAAACTGGACCAAACCGTGGGTGTCATTCTTGAATGTTTGTGAATATTTTGAATACCCCGCGTTTTTTCGGTGCACCAATTGTTCCAAGGGAGAGTAGCTATTAAGTTCTTTCACTCCAGCCGACCCCCACCTCCCTCCTCCCCCCCCTGGGGCCCCACCTCCCACCCCCTGGGCCCCACACCCCACCCCGGACCAAACACGCATCAGTATCTGTCCAGCTGTGTGAGTGAGAACACTGCTGATGTGGCAGTGAAGTGCAGGCAATTACAGTGCCTTTTACCTGCCTCAGTGAACACAGAGTGGGTGTTTATCGTATGTGCAGTGTGTGTGAGCGAAAAATAGTGATTACAACACCGCTGATATGGCAGTGAAGTGCGGGCAATTACAGTGCCTTTTACCTGCCTCGGTGAACACAGAGTGGGTGTTTATCGTATGTGCAGTGTTCATATATGTTTATAGTATTATTATTAGAATGAGGTTGGCATTTGGTAATGGTGTGTGAGCGAAAAATAGTGATTACAACACCGCTGATGTGGCAGTGAAGTGCGGGTAATTACTGTGCCTTTTACCTGCCTCAGTGAACACAGAGTGGGTGTTTATCGTATGTGCAGTGTTCATATATGTTTATAGTATTATTATCAGAATGAGGTTGGCATTTGGTAATGGTGTATGAGCGAAGGTAATGGTGTGTGAGCGAAAAATAGTGATTTTAGATCGCTCACTTCTAATAGCACTGCCCATCCAGTGATAGTCAATGAAATCATGAAACCTACATCATTGCAAAGCCGAAGGTTAGTACTTTCTAATGGTACCTTATTTTTCGCTCTAGATTTATTCTGTGCAGAGTTATAAAGGTTTAAAGTTTGTTTACATTTTGGTCGAAACCCCCGCGAGAGAGGCCAGTCGGGGCAAAACAGTGCCCGCGGTTAAAGGGTTAACCACTCGGCCATAGCAACCAGCTGGGCGCCGGCAATGGCGTTTTTGGGTCAAACTTTGATCGCTCATTAAATATAGTAAAGTTTTTCAATAGTGATGGAACCAAGTTTTTTCGCATTAGCAAATTTTTGGCAATTTTTATGCCAATTTTTGGTTATATTTAAAAGTGTAGTTTCGGCTTCCCAAAACACACACACACACACACACACACACACACACACACACACACACACACACACACACACACACACACACACACACACACACACACACTCACAAACACACACACACACACGGCAACATCTATAGTATATAATATATATATATATATATATATATATATATATATATATATATATATATACATACAGTAAACCCTCAAAGATCCGGACTTATTGGGGCTATAACCCTGTCCGGATCTCGAAAAATCCGGATCTTCCAGAAATTATATAAATTTGCTCATATGAAAGAAAACTTATGGTGGTTTAGGTATAACTTAATGCAAAATAAAACCAAACAGTTATTTTTTATATTCATCTTGCCAAAGTGTCACTTTCTGTTGTTCATCCTTGGGTTCTAGTGCGGGTGCCTCTGACTTCTTAATCCGAGTCCACTCATAATGATCTTACGCTTCACTTGGGAACTGGAATCTGCACTTCCACTTCCACTTCCACCTGCCTTGGCAGCAAAACCACGAAGTTTGGCTTTGTTTCTCTTTATATCGCTGATTGTTTGTTTTGCAACACCATATTCCTCACTTAACTGAGACACTGGTACACCTTTTTTCTAATTTTTCTAGTAATTCAAGTTTTTCACCTATGGTTAGCACCATATGTTTGCGCTTTGGAGCCATGTGGAAGAGTAAAGAAAGAAAACTGCTTTCACTCGGTCAGTGTGTCCCCGGGACTCACACTCGGTCAGCTGCCTCAGCTCATTGTCCCCTCAAGGCCGCGTTCCCCCCCCCCCCATTCACATGTGCGCGCCTCACAAAAGGATACAGGAGAACCAATAAAATTTAAATTAAATTTAATACAGTATAAAATTAATAGGATAGTATAATAATCAATCAATCAATCAATCATTTCCTGTGGCACCCTCGGGGATGCATAGGGCCTCGATGAACTCACACCACCACATCCTATCTTGTGCTAACTCCTCAAGATCTCCCCAACACTCGTCTCCAGCTTCCCGTCTCATTGTCCTCACCCACGTCTCTTTTGGCCTTCCTCTACCTCTCCTACCAAGTGCCACCCACCCTGGTGTACCTCGCACTATTCCCTGCCTCCTATACACATGTCCTAGCCACTTCCATCGTGAGAACCTAACATATTCATCGACCGGCTGCACTCCCGTTATTTCTCTAATTCTACTATTTGGTATCCTTTCCCACCACTTAACTCCTAATATTCTTCTAAGTGCTTTGTTTTCAATCACCAAGAATTTATTTTCCATAGTCACTGTGCTGTACCAAGACTCGTGTCCATAAATTAAGATACTCCTAACCATTACCTTATAAAGTTTGATTTTTGTATGCACAGAAAAATTGCTATTATTCCAAATATTTTTAAGCATTCCCATTGCCTGATTAGCCTTCTTTAACCTTTCCTCGAATTCAAAGTTCAAAGAACCATCCTTGGCTAAATAAGTACCTAAATATTTAAACCTATCAACTTGCTTTACAACCATACCTCCAATTACTCATTCCTGCGCATTTTCCATATTCATATTGATTATTTCAGTTTTTCCACAATTAATAACCAAACCCACCTTGCGACCTTCACTCACCAAACAGTCCAACACTCTCTGCATCTCTTCTGGCCCATCACAAATCAAAACTATATCATCTGCATAATCTAAACCAAAAGTTTCCTGTTCTCTCCCCAAAGTATACCTGCACCGGTTTCTGTTCCAACGCGTTTCATAATGTAATCAATGACCACTATAAATAGTAAAGGCGATAGAACACCACCTTGAATTACTCCGGACTTGACTTCAAACGAATCACTCAGACAACCATCAACCAACACTTAAATGTGTCCTCATGCATGTTCTTAATGACCCTCACAAACTCCTCTGGTATTCCATAATGTCTCATGATCTTCCCCATAGTCTCTCTCGAAACACTATCAAAAGCCTTTTCAAAATCAACAAAACAAAGACTTAACGGTACTCTCATTTCATTAACTTGCTGCATCAAATGCCTAACTATAAAGATCTGATCATTGCAACCACGTCCCTTTCTAAAACCAGCCTGTTCATCCCTCAGAATACCCTCAACCACCGGCTCCAACCTATTTAACAACACTCTACTGAAAACTTTCAAAGCTATCGGTGACAAAGAGATTCCCCTCCAATTACCACATTCAATCAGGTCTCCCTTCTTCGGAACTTTAACAATTACACCATTCTTCCAAACTGATGGTAGTAACCCCGTCATCCATATCTTATTGAATAGCTTGGTCAAGATCATTATTAATCTATCCCCCTCCACTTTAAACATTTCCGGAAACAAACCATCCTCCCCTGGTGCCTTATTATTCTTTAACTGTTTTACTGCTTTCTCCACTTCTGCAAGCCTCAACTCTCCTGTTTCTATATTTAAATATATAATAATGTGTAAAAATATTTTTTTTTTTGTCAATTTTAATTAATAAATTGTGTATCTTGTAGCCTGATTTAAACTGAAAATTTGCCAAGAAATGGTCTTGATCTTCGCAAAATCCGGATCTTTGAAGGCTGGATCTTTGAGGGTTTACTGTGTGTGTGTATATATATATATATATATATATATATATATATATATATATATATATATATATATATATATATATATATATATATATATATATATATATATATATATATATATATATATATATATATATATATATATATATATATATATATACTGTATATACAATATATATATTTATTTGGAGCCTCTGTGGTACAGTGGTAGAGTGTGCATTTCGTACACGGGTAAACCAGGGTTCACACCCCGCAGGGATAATACACATGGCCACATACTGCATTGGCAGATATAAGAGGTGCTGTGGTTGAACCAGTGTCGCTTTCTATAAAGTATGCTTGTACACAGTTGGCTTGCGTGGGCCAATTACACTTGGTTCACAGACTACACACATATCGAATACCACTCTAACACTATAATTACACTTACAAGCACTTCTCACCTTACAATCTCTGCTAGACAGCCTAAACCAGTTGGTAGTGGTACATTGGCTGTATCGTCCCGACTTCGGTCGGGATAGGCTGGTCCTTCAGTGGATACTCAAACGACTGATGATGACGATGACATATATATCTATCTATCTATCTAACTATTGCCAGACGCCTCAATCCCGTTTGGGGTGGCCACAAACAAATCGCCTCCACGTCGCCCTGTCTCCCACCATTTCACTGCCCTGCTCCCAACTCACACCCCCCTCTCTCATATACCTCCCCACTCCATCCCTCCATCTCATCCTCGGCCTCCCCCTCCCTCTTCCCCCCTCCACCTCACTCACATACACTCTCTTCGTCAGTCTTTCACCCTCCATCCTATCCACATGGCCAAACCACCTCAGTGTGTTCCTCATAACGCTTCCTATCACATCCACATCCACACCGCAACGCTCCTTTATATCCTCGTTCATCAGCCTGTCTCCCCATGTGACTCCACAGGCTCCTCTTAAATAACTCATTTCCACTGCTCTCACTCTTAACTTGTGTCCTTCCAATACGTCCAAGCTTCACTTCCGTACGTTAGAGTTGGTATCATAATACTGTCATGTAGTAACTTTTTCACTTCCATGCTCACTTCCCTGTTTCTTATCATTGCTTTCAAGGAACCAGCAACCTTTCTTCCCTGATGTACCCTTTCAAGCATTTCACCCTCCAAACCTCCATCCTTACTTATCACACTACCTAAGTACTTAAACGTACTCACATTTTCCAATTCCTCACCATCCAACCTCGCTGTACATTCACTGACTTCACCTCTCTCAAAGACCATCACTTTACTCTTCGCTACATTCACCTTTAGATTCCGTTTCTTACACACTCTCCCAAACTCATCCACCAAGCCTTGCAGCTCCCCTTCGTCTTCACTCAACATATATATAGATAGATAGATAGATAGATATAGATAGATAGATAAATAGATTATATATATATATATATATATATATATATATATATATATATATATATATATATATATATATATATATAGTATTTAATTATATGGGCAAGAAACCTCGAGGCCCGGCAACGAAAACTTGAAAATTCTGCATAAAAGGTCAATATGACATATCAACCATTTATTGACAGTTAGTACTGAGTCATGTGGCCACGAGCTTTGATAACATTCTCTAGTCTGTATTGCATGCTTCTTGCGAGATTCTTGAAATTCTGGGAGTTTAATATGATCCATCGGTGTCGCAGGGCTTCCTTCAGGCAGGATACTGTCGAGGTATCCTTGTCCTCGAAATCATTATTCAACTTCGTCCATGGATTTTCCATTGGACTAAATTCCGGCTAATTACACTGGTTTCCAACAAAAAAACAAAAAAAAATCTGAGGCAAGCATGTTTATAGGTGTTTTTGACTAATTATGATATGCTTAATTCAAATTTCTAAACGGTTTTGCTCTATCACCTCTAGTTTTTTGCTTTCACATATCCCGTTTTTTTTATTATAATGCATATATTTATAATATAATGAGTTTATTTCATATATTAAAATGGCATATTACAGAACGAAACAAAACACAGAACACTGACGGAACTAAATATTATTATTACTTGGATGTAAGCATATATACACATCATAGTACTACAGACAGTCAGAAGTGAGTTTTTTTGGACGATCTCGTGTACTTTGACTCCTTGATGTCGCGCAGGAGCATCCAGCAGAAGTCCCCCATCATGCTGGGGTTCCACTTGCCTTGGTAGTTGCTCTCCATCTTAGTAATATCTTGGTGGAACCTTTCCCCATGTTCGTCACTTACTGCTCCGAGGTCCTGGGGGAAGAAATTGAGGTGGAAGTGGAGAAAGTGATTCTTGAGAGACATTCGGCACCCCATATCCTGATAAGCCTGCATCAACTTCTCGACACGCTGTTGGTAATCAAGTGCCCGTGTGTTACCAAGGAAGCCATGGCCAACTGACTTAAATGCTTCCCATGCTCTCAGTTCCTTCAAGGTGAGCTTACCCTCGAATACCTCATCCTTCAGCACCTCCCAGATCTGAGGTCCGACGAAGATGGCCTCCTTGAGCTTAACCGAACTGAGAGTTGGAAACAGAGTGCACAGGTGTTGGAAGGCAGCACCGTCCTTGTCGATGGCCTTCACGAAATTCTTCATAAGGCCAAGCTTGATATGAAGAGGGGGAAGAAGCACCTTGTTCATGTCCACCAGAGGATTTTCTTGGACACTGTGTTTCCCAGGCACGAAAGTGCTCCTAGATCCCCAGTCCTTCTGCGTGTAATGCTTATTGTGGCACGCGTTTTAAACCAAGTACCAAGAAAATAGGACGGTAAATGGATTTTTGGCGAATATTTTGGATCTAGGCCTATATGTATATACGTACTTACATGGATGCATGTATATCTCAAAAACTAGAGGTGATGAGTGAAAACGGATTTCGAATCTGAAATCAGCACCCCAAAATTAGGTTAGAACACCTAAGTTAATGCTTGCCTCAAATATTTTGTAAACCAGTGTCACCACGCCAGTCTAATATAGCGATTTTGTGGTCCGCAAGCCGTTTCATAGTTTTCTTTGACTTGTTGCATGGAGCTGAATCTTGCTTTTAAAAATATGCTGCCATGGTTTTCGTAACAATGGAGCACTTTTTCTTCAAGCACATGGGTGTAGTGGTCCGAGTTCATTGTTTCATTACGTGAGAGGAAGTACAGGATCTCGCGTCCTTTATACCAGCGAAGGAACCCCAAACTAAGACAGAATGTGAATGACCTTCTTGATGGTGTAGCTGGAGTCGTACCTGTCCAATCCTGCTGACTGTCTCACCCTACCTCGCTCCCTCCTGATGCATCTGAATGTGGATTCGTCACTGAACATGACTCGTTTCCAAATCTCGGGTGTCCAGTCTTTATGTTGATGGTCAAAATTTCGGTCACTTGCACCTCATCTTGCAAGTTATTCATGGCTTAAGGGCAGTTCTGCAGGATAACAAGCAGAGATCCTTCCATATGAAGTATGGTCCAGGTGGAGATTTTCTTTAGCAGATTGAGGTTGTTCTCTTTTATCTGAGTGGATGTAATTGTGCGCTCCTTCAATGCCTCCCTCTTTATGATTACGTCAGTGTGCAGCGATGTCATCATAGGGCAACTAAGGATTGGCTTGCGGTCAGGAATATCGTTTGACGTTAGCTTCCTGGCAGCAGCAAGAAAGAGGCAAATAGTGGCTCTTGAGCGCCCTACACGTGCACATATATCCATAATTGAAACATTCTGTTCCCTAAGAGTGAGGCTACGGACCCTCTCTACCTTGCTCAAATACTTGTTTGGCATCCTGCAGTAAATAATGTATTATGTGGCACAATATGGCTGATAAGTCCTAAATTATCAAGAAATGGAAGGATATGCAGTCATGCATGCCCACCCTCTGACCGCTAGAGAGAAGCTGAGCAAGTTTCGAGGGATGTGTTGACACGCCGCTCTACCCTGCCTGCAAAACATACGATCAACTGCTAGCCAACCGCATACGGTACAGATGGCAGTAAGCCCCTTCATACAAAATGCTCCCGTGTCGGTTGCCGGATGCCATGGGTTTTTGACGAAACTGTATATTCCTCACACACACACACACACACACACACACACACACACACACATTATATATATATATATATATATATATATATATATATATATATATATATATATATATATATATATATATATGCCTCAAGACGAGGCATAAGAACGGAATGCAATACAACATATTCATGATGATGGCGTTCCGTAATTCTAGCTCATTCTTGCTTCGTCTGGACGATGTCACTGAATTAAGGACCCCTTGTACTCTTCCAATTTGTGAGGCTTTTCTGGACGTGAATAATGCTTTCAAAATACATACGCCCTGACATGCAATGTGAAGGCGAGAGGGTAGTGTGGGGCTAGGTATGAGTATGTGTGATGAAAGTATACTCGTGCATCACATTACCCCCGCTAACTAAAATATAATATATGTATACTGCATTACCAGGATGCATTCTACGGCTTCCATAAATGAGGAGGAGTGAGAGTGAGAGGGGGCTGAAGTGAGATAAAATTAGCAGCACTGGAATGACAGTGAAGGAGTGAGAGTGCGTTGGGTTGAAATGGAACGACGTGAAGTGGGATTGAATGGGGTGGAGTGAGAGTGAGTTGGGTGGAAATGAATCGACGTGGAGTGGCATTAACTGGGGTGGGCTGGGAGTGAATGAGATAGAGTGGAAGTACCTTGAGTGGTGTAGGGGTGAGTGAATGGAGCCAGAGTGAATGGCATGAAAACACAGTGAGTGGATTCGAGTAGGAGTGATTGGGGTCGACTGGGAATGACTGGGACTAAGTGGGAATGAGCGGGGTGGATTGGGAATGAATGAGGTGGAGTGGAAGTGAGTTGCGTAAAGTCGAAGTGAGTGGGGTGGAGTAAGGGTGCATGGTGTGGAGTTGGTGTGAGTGGGATGACGTAAAAACGAGTTGAGTGAGAGTGGATGGAGTGGAAGTGAGTGGGGTTGAGTTAAAACGCATGTGGAATATATAGGAAGGAATGCGGAGCAACTATCTGAATGACAGTGATGTATGTGAAGGAAGCATTTAATGACAGTGCATGGGTGCAGGCAAAAGCGAATGAGGAATAAACTGAAAAAGATGGTTAGTGTCTTAGCCACCCTAGCCAGTTTGTCAATACCCAGTCACTTCTGCCATTCAGCTGTCTACACAACCTCCTCACCTGACAGTGTACCAGTAACTAGGGCCACCAGTCACAAAGATGGTGGGGAAAACAGTCAGAATATCAGTCAGTTTTATTAAATAAACGTCCATTTAACCTATTCACTATGATGTCTTCCCTTCTTAGTATTGCTCTCGACAGAGGACTTTGTTTAGTAAACGAGTTTTTTCTTTTTAACCCTGCTAAGGTAAATGTCGGTCAGTGTTGCATAGCAGGTAGACGTGGGTCCTCAGACCCAAAAATATAAAAATTCGGGAAAAATGTTTGTTTCCTTTATTCCATTACTGAAAATAGAGTAACATATTAAGTGTTTCCTTAACACAAACAATAAAAAAAAAAACTTCTCTTTTTATTTTTTTAACAAAGTTTTGGGAAAAAAAAAAATGTAGAAAACTCAGTAAATAAATTTTGGCCTTTTATAAGAAAAAAAAAAAAATCTGAATGGTTGCTTGAGTGGTCCCAAAGTTTGGTATGGGATGATGCTTCATGGTGTGAAGAGGGGCTACCAGGCACTGCATTCATATCTGCAATCAGGGAGAACAAAATATCTCACACATTTCAGGTAGACGTGGGTCTCACATACCCAACTTATACTCACGTACCCTTATACTGCGGAAACGGAGAGAGAGCTTGAAGTAACTCCCTCACCCCATGCATGGATACACAAAGTTAGGAAGCTACTGAGAAGAACAGGGCTCCCGGGTATTGAGAAGTTAATGAACTAGAAAATGGGACAGGGGGGGTGAGTCTTTCAGACCCACCTCTACCTGAGCAGGATTCGGTAGGATCGAAGTAAAGTAAGCAATGTGGAAAGTCAAAATGGGGAAAGTCCCACGATTTAATGGAGTATGTGGAGAAATGCAGAAGCAGAAAGGAGAGAGAGTAATAGAATGGATATGGAAGATATGCAGATTGGCCTGGGAGGAGACAGTAATAGAATGGATATGGAAGATATGTAGATTGGCCTGGGAGGAAGGTAGAGTCCCAGAGGACTGTAAGTCTGGTCCAATCATTCTCCTGTAAAAAGGAAAAAGGGGAAAAAGAAGTGTGAGGTAATCACAGGGGCATTTGTCTTCTTAGAGTAATAGAAAAAATATACAATAGGATATTTATTGACAGAGTTAGGGAAATAAGAAAGCATGAGTTGGTCAAGAACAGGTAGATTTCAGGGAGGGAAGAGATTCTGTGGATCAGAGATTCATCCTAAGGTGCTTAGTGGAAAAGTTTCTAGAGGAGGAAAAATGTTGTAGCTATGACGACCTCTTGGATAAGAAATGTGGAAAATATTAAATATATATGGAATAAATGGGAAGCTCTTGAATGCCGCAGAGAGTATGTATGAGGGCACAAGGGCTGCAGTGTGTGTGGACGGTGAACTGTGTGAAATTTTCTGTCAAAATGTTTGACTGAATCAGCGATATGTCATGTCTCCATGGTTGTTCACTTTGTATATGGACAGAGTTACAGAACAGATAAAAGTGGAGGGCAGTGCCCAAAGTGAGATTGGGCAGTGTTCGGAAACTTTCTGTTCTGTTGTTTGCCGATGATACTGTGTTTTTAAGTGAAGGCGCAGGGACTAGTGCCCCTCCACGGAAAACAACTAACTAAAAGAAAAACAAAATGCCTTGGATCTGGACTGACCAACAGGTGATGATCAAGGACCATACAAAGGAAATGGTGCTGATTTCAACGTGGAATGTTATGGGTGTGCATGATGAGGTGAAAGAGAGATTTTCTAGGTGTTTAAGGTGAAAACATGTGGAATGACTGAGACCACATGCGGAAGTGTGAGTGTGAAAGAGTGGGAGTATGGATAGGGTATATGTGCGGAAGGAGGTGAGAATGAGAGGGCAATGGGAGATGTATGTATTGTTGTGTGCACGAGATGGAAGGAGAACATAAGAGAGTATGGATCAGTTGGTTCGAGAGTGTAAGGGTAAGACTGGAAGTAGGAATACAAGCATGGGTGATTGTGTGTGTATATGTCCCAATGGAAAACCGTGCAGGCAGAGTGAAAGAAGAGTTCTGGGTAAATGTGGAAGCAAGCAGAAAAAAGTTTGTGGGAAGCGAGACTGTGTTTTTGACTGGAGATGTGAATGAGAAAGTAGAGAATGTGAAGGTGGATGGAGTAGTTGGTGAGTGGAGTGTGCATGCAAAAGTGGATGAGAATGGTAATGCTCTAATGGAATTTTGTGGGTAGGGGACTGGTGATTTCTAATGCCCTCTTTAGGCACTAAATGATAGAAGGGTATACACTTAGAATCGTGAAATGGGTGGTTGGTGAACTGAATGAACTGGAGGCAATGACTGATTATATGTGTCTGTGGATGAGAGGAGAAAGTATGCATTGGATGTGAGAGTACACAAAGGTTGAGGGAGTGGACTTTCTGACCACCTCTTGTTGGTAATGAAAGTCAGTGTAAAAATGCAATGGATATGAAGATGGCGTGAAAGGCAGGAGGATGTAGTCAGTGCAAAGAGAGTAGAAAAGTTGCAAGAGAATGAAAAAAAAAAAAAAAAAAAAAAAAAAAAAGGTAAAACGTAAGACACAAGTGGAGGAGCGATTGGATAAATATGAGTTGGAGCAGATGGGGGAGGTGGAAGGTGTGTGCGAGACACAGTATTCACAGAACAAATCTGTCCAGCATGTGAGGTGGTGCACGGAGTGAAGAGAAGACGAAAGGGGGTGCAAGGAACATCATGGTGGCATGAACAGGTAAGACAAGCCGTGGTGCCAAAGATGAAGGCAAATAGTCAGTGGATGGGAAGCAGTGGCATGAAGTAAGTTGAGAAACGGAACAGAAAGTTATAATGCAGAGAAGAAGAGAGTTCAGAATATTAGTAAGAGCGTAAGAAGAGAGTGGATGAGGAAATTGGAAGGAATTCGAATCTAAAGTGGACATAATGTTAGAAAATATTCTGGAAGGAGGCAAATAGAGTCAGACAGGATGATAAAGAAGGGAATAGGGGAGTGTAACATAAAAACGTTAGATTGATAATGGAGAAGGGAGAAGGAGTGAGCAAATGGAGAGAACACTTTAGGATTAATTAAACATAGAGAACGAAAGTAATGCGAATTTCAGTGACTGAGGAATGACTGCGAGAAGGAGGGAGATGAGAAAGGAGGAAGAGATCAGTAGGATGGAAGTAGTGGAAGCAATAAAGAAAGTCAAAATGGGGAAAGCACCAGGAATTTATGAACTGCATGGTGAAATGCTGAAGCACAGGGGAGGGATAGCAGTAAAATGGACATTGAAGATGTGCAGATTGGCCTGGAAATAAGGTACAGTCCTGGAGAAATGGAAGTCAGATATAATTATTCCCTTGTACAGAAGAAAAAGAGGAAAAACAAGTGTGTGGTAATCAAAATCGCATTTGCCATCTCAGTGTAATAGGAAAAGTATGTGGTGGGATACTTACGGAGTTCGGAAAGTACATGAGGAGTCAGTTGGAGAAAAACAGGGAGATTTTAGGACAGGAAGAAACTGTGTAAATCAGTCATCCTAAGGTCTCAAGTGGAAAAGTTTCAAATAAAAGGAAAAAGCTGCATGATGCCTTGATGGATTTGGAAAAAGCAGAATACAAGAGTGGACAAACAAAGAATGTGAAAAATACTGAAAATATATGGAATGAATAGGAAGCTGCTGAATGCCGTTAAGAATACGTATGAGGGCTAGGGCTTCACTGCGTGTGAATGGTGCACTGAGTGAATTTTTCTGAATGTTTATTTGGAACAGATGTGTCATGTTTTCCCGGTTGTTCAATATGTACATAAGTGGGAGTTATAAAAACGATACAAGGAAGAGCAGTGGATGTTGAACCGGCCCTAACGAGAGACGGCAACGTTTGGAAACTTCCTGTTCTGTTGTTTGCAAATGAAACTGTTGTTATGTGAAGTCGAACGGGAACTGCAAGGCTTGGTGAATGAGTTTGGGAGAGTTTGAAAGAAACGGAATAAAAAGGTGAATGTAGGAAAGAGTAAAGTTGTGGCCTTTGAAAGTGTTTAGTCACTGAATGTGCAGTGGAACTGGATCGTGAGGAAATGGAAAATATGAGTGCATATAATTGCTTGCCTAGTGTGATGTGTAAGGATGGAATGGATACAACATACAGATGTTATTTGTTCTTCGAAAGCAGTGCTAAAAAATATAACTGATCGTGGAAGTTATAAAGTCGTTGCATGACAATGTTGTGATACAAACTCTGTCGTATGGAACCGAAGCTTTGACACTGTTGGAAGGACACATGTGAAGAGTGAGAGCAGTGGGAATGAGTAATCTGAGAGCAGCATGCACAGTTACATGAAAAACAGACTGACAAATTGGGACGTGAAGAAGTGTTGTGGTGTGGATGTGGATGAGATAGAAACGTTAGGAGAAATACACTGAGGTTGTTTGGCCATGCAGAGAGGATGAAGAGTGATAGACTAACAAGGAGAATGCATGTGAGTAAGGTGAATAAGGGAAGAGGGAGGGGGAGACCGGGGATGAGATGGAGCAATGAAGCTGAGAGGTATATTAGAGAATGGTGTGAGCTGGGGGAGGGCAGCAAAATGGCAGGGGACAGGGCAACATGGAGGCGATTTGTTTGCCGCCATCCCTTACGGGATTAAGGTGCCTGGCTATACAAATACAGACAGAGAGATGACGGGGAACGGTAGGGGTAGGTTAGTGAGTTTCAGAGAGAATGTATGAAATCGATTCTAGTGGTGCATGTAGTGAAGAGTAAAGTTGTGGTCTTCGAGAGTAATGCATTCACTGGATGCCCATTGCACAGTGAGGCTGGATAGTGAGGATTTGAAAAATGTGAGTACATTTATGTACTTAGATAGTGTGATCCATAAGGAAGTAAGTCTTTAGGATGTAGTGCTTGAAAAGGTATAACAAGGAAGAAGAGTTGCTGTTTCAGTGAAAGCAGTGATAAGAAGCAGAGTAGTGAGCACGGATGTGAAAAAGTTGCTGCATGACAAAACTGTGATCCCCATTCTAACGTAAGGACGCGAGGCTTGGACCGTGTTGGAATATTAGGGCGGGTCGTACTCAGGTGCCAACATGAATCTGAAGGAAATCCTACCATGAGGGGTGTCTAAATTATGTGTTTTTACATGTAGAATTCAATTATGAGCTCTTTTTTTGGATAGGATAACTTTAACCTACATCATTTGTATTTCTAAATTGCCAGTTCTACCTTTTTCAACCTCTTTATAATATATTAAAAAGTATAAGGTAAATCATTTATAGTCACAAGCCCAAATCAAATTTACATATTCATTAACAGGTAAACTGCATGTAAATCCCTGGATATAATTACAAAGATCATTCTCCCGACATCTTGAACTTTGTGAGGTTGCATTCATTCTTGGACATCAGCCTCCTGCTGGTCTCCTGATCCCTGATCCCTCCATCCCCCTTTTCCTCTGAGAAGTACTTAGCAAAAGCCTCAGTCATCATTTTAACAACCCCCTCAAAGCTTTGTGTGTGGCAAGACCAGTTGAGCACCTCCATGGGGATGTTGATGAAGTTTTTCACCTCCGAGGTGCTTAGAGAGCAGGTGAAAGGTGGCTCTGGCACACCTGACCAGCTGATCAAGTCACCAATGCTGGAAGCATCACAATTGATGTCAGCTGTCCTTCTCGCCCTAACAGAGGAGTCCCACAGCTGAGTGTTTTTTCCCTGTCTCCCCTGATCGCCAGGATTCTCTCCACCCCCTCAATCTTCTCCTTCTGATCCTCAGAGCAGAGCAGTGGTTGGAGGATGGTTTCACTGTGGGCATACCAGCAGATTTCTCACAGTGGGCATCAATGTCCAGCACCTCCTTCCTCTGGGACTTGAAGCAGTTCAGCTGAAAGAGGATGTGCCTTGGCCCTTCGATCCAGGAGTGCTTAACCTTCACGTCGAACCAACATGGATAATACACTCCAGTGATGAATTCCACAATGAATTCCAGATTCTTCAGGTTCTTCCCTTTAAGTCGGTGCTCTGACACCCATAGCCTAAGCCAGTGGTTATGGTTTACTGGCCCTATCTCCAACAGAGACAGCCCTTCAGGAAGCACTCCATCCCTGATTGCACAGACAGTTTTATAGCCATAGTGTTGATCAGTTCAGATATCTTGAGTTACCTTGTCAGGCAGCTTGATCAGTGGAGGGCCAACAGAGATCCAGGTGAAGTCTGGCCTGATATCAATCTCTGTAGCAGAATTAAGGAGCTTTCCTATTGGCTCGGATAATTTGTTGTCTGACAGAGTAGGGCATCAAGGTCAACAATGAGGTGGTGCAGGGGAAGTTCACCAGTGTGCAGGTACACACCAACCAGACCAGCTTTCTCCCCAGGTGCAGCTCCAGCTTCCGCATTACTCCAGCTTTCACACCAATTATGACATTTGTTGAGTCTCCTCCAATGGCCCATAAGGTCTTATCAAAACCCTCTCTTCCAGCCAGGCAAACAGGACCTTAGCAGTCTGCTCCTCATGTGACTCCTCTTTAGTTGCTTTCTCTGGGGTAAAGTGGGACAGATAGTAGCTGTCAGGCTCACTTACAACACTATAAATTTCTTCCTTGATCTTTGCAGGAAAAGATTGGTCATTGCCCTAACCTTCCATCATCACACTGGGTAGGCCTATCCGCCCATCAAAGAGGATCCAGGACTCAATAGTAAAATAATCAACAATTTAATACTGATAAACTGGAAATTGATATAGGTTAGGGTTATCAGAATTAAGCATTTTCTTCAGATTTGTGTTGTTCACACCAAAATATGTTATTTGAAGATCCCTCTCCATTGATTAATATATGGGAGGGGGAGGCCGAGGATGAGATGGAGGGATGGGGTGGAGAGGTATATGAGAGAGGGGGGTGTGAGTTGGGAGCATGGCAGTGAAATGGCGGGGGACAGGGCGATTTGGAGGCGATTTGTTTGTGGCCACCCCAAATGGGATTGAGGCGTCTGGCAATATATATATATATATATATATATATATATATATATATATATATATATATATTATGACCTGTCCTGTGTTGGAAGGACACAAGTCAAGAGTGCGAGCAGTGGAAATGAGTTATCTAAAAGGAGCATGTGGAGTTTTCATGAAGAAATGAACTGACAAATAAGAAAGTGAAGGAGCATTGTAATATGGCATAAAGGATGATAGAAAGCGATGGGAGAAAAACAATGAGGTGGTTTGGCCATGTAGAGAGGATGGAGAGTGAGAGACTGACTGGGAAAGTGTATGTGAGTGAGGTGGGGAGGGGGAAGGAAGGGGGAGACCAAGGATGAGATGAAGGGATGGAGTAAAGATGTAGATGAGAATGGAGAGTGCAAGCTCGGGAAGGGCACCGAAATGGTAGGGGACAGGACAACATATAGGGGATTTGTTTATGGCCATCCCATAAGCAGTGTTCGTCTACCTTTTCAAGTTCATGCATCCTTCCGGGAGGTTTTGAGGAATTCATGTACCCTGGCTCCTAGGACAATTAATTGCCCCCCCCCAAAAAAAAAAATAATAATAATAATAATAATAATTTATATTTCAGGCGTCTTTTTTGTTTTAAGACTGATAATATATAAATAAAGGAATTAGGTCTTCATTTCAAATGTAGAAAAGAGCTACTTGTTCCTAAATAATAGATGTATAGGTGCTACTACAATATATATGTGTTTATATTTTGTATTTCAATTTTTAAATGTACATACCATGTCTTTCTTCAAATGACTGAAAAAAAAAATACAAATGGAATATCACATTGTATGCACAAGTTATGAAATAGCAAATTAAAAAGGTCTTATATCCGGTGGCTAGGATGCTGCTGCTCTGTTCCAGATATTTTTTCAAAGTGAGGTTCTATTTCACTTTCCAGTGCCTCCTCATCAGGAAATCCATATCTTGTAACTGGTTTCACTTTTCTGTTTTAATATCCCCCAGATTAAAGAAAACTCTTTCTGCCAGATATGTTGTTGGCATCCGAGTTAGATGAGTCATAGTCACTAATGCAAGTTCTTGGTAGTCTGGAATTCCTAAAAGTGACTTTCGGAAATCTCCATATTAGGAAAACTCATGGAATGGTGACTACTGTGACAGAGTGGAAAGACAGACTACAGATGTGTCATTTCGAGGTGTATGAACGAGTATGCCAAGTTCAAGTTTGAGCAGGTGAAAGTGATGGTGATTGTAGCGTATGCACCGTGTGAGGGCAGGAGTGAGAGAGAGAAATACAGGTTCTGGGATGAGCTGGAGGAAGTAATGGGAGAAAATGCCCAGGAGCGATAAGGTAATCGTAATGGGTGATATGAATGGAAGAGTTGGCACTGGTCCTGAGGATAGTATAATGGGTTGTAATGAAGTATCAGGAGAAAATTATAATGGGAAGCGACTAAAGGATATGTGTCAGGAGAGGAGATTGTGCATTTGTAACTCGTATTTCAAACACAAAGATGCACATAAATATACAGGTATAGAGGGAATGGGGATTGTGTTGAAAGAAGCCTGATTGATTATGTGCTTATAGAGAGGTTGATGATGGGAATGGTTGCTGATACGAGGGTCGTGAAAGGACGAAATGCAGGTCTATCAGATCATATGATTGTGGTATTCAAGATCAAGCTGAGAGGAGTGAGGTGGATCAGGAGAGAGAGGAGCAGTCAGGGAGAAAGACTGAAAGTTGAGAAGCTGAGGATCAAAGAAATGGCAGAAGATTGCAGGACCAAAGTAGAGGGGGAGTTAGAATCAGTGAATTGGAATGAAATGGATCTGGACAACCTGTGGAATGCATATAGGGATAAAGCGGTGTGTGATGTGGCAAGAGTGACAACAAAGACGAAAGGTATGGCATGGTGGGATGATGATGTTAAGAGAGCAGTGGAGGAAAAGAGGAAGAACTGGCTAAAGTGGTTACAGGACAGGGTTTCAATTGAAATGAGAACTGAATATACTGACAGCAAGAATCACGTAAAGAGACTAGTGAAGAGGAACGAGAAAAGAAAATGAATACGAACTACTCTGAAAATAGGAAGTTATTCTGGAAAGAGGTTCGGAAAAGTAGAAGTGAAAGTGGAAGGAAATGTGATAGTGTGAAGGATGGAGGTGGTAGATAATTAACCTATGGGGATGAAGTTGGGACAAGATGGAAAGAATTTTTTGAAACCCTGATGAATGGAAATACAGACAGCACAGCGGCTGTAAACATGATTGGTTTTGGGGGTGTGCAGAGAAGGAATGTAGTGCCAGGAGACGTGACACTAGCACAAATGAAGAATGCTGTGAAGCGGCTGAAAAATGGGAAGGCAGCTGGGGTTGATGAGGTGTATGCAGAGATGATTAAGTGTACTGGACAGAGTGGAATGAAGTGCTTGTTGGAGATATGTAAGAAGGCATTGATGAGTGAAACTGTGCCAGCAGAGTGGAAAAAAGGCTGTGATTGTACCCCTGTACAAAAATAAAGGTGAGCGAAGTGAGTGCAAGAATTATCGTGGCATAAGTTTATTGAGTGTTGTAGGGAAGTATATGGAAGAATTATTATAGAGAAAGTAACAAAGATATCAGAAGTCCTAGTAAGTGATGAACAGGGTGGCTTTAGGAGTGGCAGAGGATGTGTGGATCAAATATTTGCAGTGAGACAGATAGCAGAGAAGGCTTGTGAGAAGGATCATAAAGTGTTTATGGCATTCATGGATCTGAAAAAAGCATATGACAATATGAACAGAGTAGGACTGTGGAAAATTTTGCGCATGTATGGTAAACTGCTAGGTGCCGTCAAGAGTTTTTATGATGGTAGTGAAGCATGTGTAAGGGTTAATGGGCATCTACTATAAGTGAATGGTTCACGATCGATGTGGGCGTGCGACAAGATTGTGTGATGTCCCCATGGTTGTTCAATATATATGTGGATGGGTGATGAGAGAAGTAAAAACACGAGTAATGGAGAGGAGGATGGCGTTGGTAATGAATGGCGATGGATGGAATACCTCAAAGTTGTTGTATGCTGATGATGCAGTACTGCCTGCAAATACCGGATAAGAACTTGGTAGGCTAGTGCTGAGTTTTCCTGATGTCTGAGAGCAAATGTAGAAGAGTAAAGTGTTGGTTATTGAGAGAGAAGATGACTCCCAATGCGATGTTACGGTGAATGGAGAGAGACTGGAATTGGTGAGAGAGTTCAAATACTTGGGTACAGTGATAGGAAAGAGAGTAAAATGTGGAAAAGAAGTGGAAAGTAGAGTGACACAAGGAAGAAAAGTAGCTGGTGCAATGCAGGCATTGATAAGAAATAAAACTTTGAGTGTTGCTGCTGCACGAGGCTTACATGAAGGAGTGTTAGTGCCAACTTTAACATATGGATGTGGGACTATGGTGTGGCATGAAAATGAAAAGTAAAGAATAAGAGCAGTGGAGATGGGATTGCTGCGGAATGTGTGTGGAGTACAGGGGGTGGACAGCACACGAAATAATGTGAATCGTGAAAAATGTGGAGTGAGGAAGTCGGTGGACACCAGAATAGAAGAGTGTACTGAGATGGTATGGTTATGTAGAGAGAATGGACAACAACAGAGTGATGAAAAAGGTGTACCTGGGCGAATTTGAAAGAGGGAGGAGGCGAGGTAGGCCAAGGAGAAGGTGGAGAGATATGGTGGATGAGCGTGTGAGGATGAGAGGTTTGGAAGTCGGTGAGGCTAGGGAACTGACAAGAAATCGAGCTGGCTGGATGAATATTGTGAGAAGAAGTGCATGATCAGGGACTTGGCACCCCTTTTTAACGTGGCAGCGTCCAGATTCACTCTATCGGATACGTTTATATGAAGCTACAGAACGTGGTGAATGTTTTTGGCGTATCCGATAGAGCCAGGATTCCGGGGGCTTGAATGATAAGTGAATGTATGCGTGCCCCATTGAACTAGGCAAATTTGGGCTGTCTTGACATTGCTACTCCTCACCCTGCCGTAGGGTGGGAAAGGAGGTCCGGATGATGACGATGATGATGATGATGTGACTGCTGTGCAAATTTAGTGGACAGTTCTAGGAAAATGGTTGTCAATGATTCCAGATTGGCTGATCCGGTATTATCTGAGTCAAAGAGGTTTACAATCACATATTCTTCGAGTCCTCTTGCCTCTTGATCAGGGAAGCAGACCCTAAATTTCATCTTCAGATTGTTTGGATGGAAAATAACAAAATCCTTAATAATTTCGTCAAGTGAAGGAGATAGCACTTCCCATTTGCACTCTTTCAAAAAACTGATCAAAGGAGGAGAATATACTCAAGTCAGTAGTTTCAACTCATCTTTTTCACAACGCAATCTTCAAGTTAAAATCTTCAATCCCCCGTGCCTTGAAGTGACAGGTTTAACTGATTCAACTTCTCAGAGACGGAAGCCATGTATGATCATCTGGCAATCCGGTAGTTATCCTGGAGATTGTGAGCCTTTTTGTCTTCTTTTGTCAGTAATACACGCACTTCTTCTCTTGGTGTTAGAAATCTGTTCACCATTTTGCTACAAGACAGCCAACGAACAAGTGCATGCAGTAGAGGCTTAGAGAATTCTACATTCATTTCTTTGCAATGTTGTTCAAACATGCGACTCTTTTTCGCTCTTACACGGATCTTATTCACTATCTTTACCACATCGCCGACGATTTCATTAAAATAATGTTTTCCCAGATATGACAGTAAATTCTTGGCAGCTAGTGCCTCCCGATGAATTTATACAGTGAATGGAATAGCAGCTGGGAGCAACATCCTTAATAATCTTGACTACACTTTTTTTTTTTTTCTAATGCGAGGAAGAAGGAACCAAAGCCCATGAGCCCGCAGTAACAGTTCCCTCCAAGAGAAAAACAAAATATAGAAGAGAGCCAAATTCAAGATCAGATCATTTTGAGATGCCTGGACACACTGCGTTTGAAAGACTGGAGATCATAGGCAGCAGGAAATACAGACAGAAGGAGACAGTTCCAGAGTTGACCTGTTGCATAAATGAAAGACTGGGAGTAACGGTTAACTCTTGCATTAGAGAGTTGGACAGAAAAGGGATGAGAGTTTGCTGCCAGACGGGTGCTACGCGCCCGTCGTAGAGGTGGAGGAATGCAAGCAGACAGTTCAGAGGAGCAGTGACCAATAAAGTAGCGATAGAAAAGAGATAAAGATGCAACAGTGCAGCGAAGATACAGAGGTTGAAGGGAGTCAGTAAGAGGAGGAGAGTTAATGAGACGAAAAGCCTTTGACTCCACCCTATTGAGAAGAGCTGTATGTGGGGAGCCCCCCAACACATGAGAGTTGTACTCCACACAG
Organism: Coenobita brevimanus; assembly: GCF_032717465.1. Taxonomy (NCBI): domain Eukaryota; kingdom Metazoa; phylum Arthropoda; class Malacostraca; order Decapoda; family Coenobitidae; genus Coenobita; species Coenobita brevimanus. Next base: position 17,419,434 of record NC_136991.1, read on the forward strand.
GGGCGGATAAAACCCCTGTATAGAGTCAACAATTGTGCAGGGGTAAAGAAAGAGTGGAGTCGGCTAAGCACACCCAATCTCTTGGAAGCAGATTTTACAAGAGATGTAATATGATCTTTCCAAGATAAGTCCTGAGTAAATAAAACCCCAAGCATGTTCAAGGATGATGTAGGAGTAAGCTGAATATTATTAAACATTAGTAGGTATACCTGTGGAAGATTTTGTCGGGTTGATACGTGTAAGAACTGAGTCTTAGATGCATTAAAAACAACCATATTATTTTTACCCCAGTCAGAGATACGAGCCAAGTCAGACATTAGGTGTGCCATAGCCTCATCCCTTGTTTGTTGAAGTAACTGTTGAGATGGGCGTTGCGGGAACCAAATGGAAAGGTGAAGGGTGGAGTCTTTAGCGTATGAGTGGATAGGGTTTGATGTACAGCTTAAAGGATCATTGATGAATAATAGGAAGAGTTGGTGATAGGACAGAGCCCTGAGGAACACCGCTGTTGATAGAACTAGGAGAAGAACGATGGCCTTCTACAACAGTTGCTATAGAACGACCAGAAAGGAAGCTAGCGATGAAGGCACAGATAGAAGGATAGAAACTGTAGGAGGGCAGTTTGGAAATTAAAGATTTATGCCAGACTCGATCGAAAGCCTTTGAGATGTCAAGTGCAATGGCAAAGCTTTCGCCAAAGTCCCGAAAGGAGGATGACCAGGAGTCTGAAAGGTAGGTGAGAAGATCGCCAGTGGAGCGTCCCTGACGGAACCCATACTGACAATCGGAAAGAAGATTGTGATAGGAAAGATGCATTAAAATTTTTCTATTGAGAATTGACTCAAAAACTTTTGAAATACAGGACGTTAAAGCAATTGGACGATAGTTGGAGGGTTGGGAGTGATCACCCTTCTTGGGGACTGGCTGAATGAGAGCAAACTTCCAGCAAGAAGGAAAGGTACAAGTTGACAGACAAAGGTGAAAGAGTTTGCCTAGGCAGGGTGTAAGCACAGAAGCACAGTTCTTGAGAACAACAGGAGGGAGCCCATCAGGCCAATATGCCTTGTTAGTACTCAGGCCAGTGATGGCAGAAAATACATCAGCTGAAGAAATTTTAATGTCAGCCATGAGGAAGTCAGAGGGGGGAAGTGATGGAGGAACAGCACCGGAATCGTCTAAGGTGGAATTGGAGGAGAAAGTCTGTGCGAAGAGATCTGCTTTATCAGTAGAAGAAATAGCTACAGAACCATCAGAGTAGAAAAGAGGAGGGAAGGATGATGAGGTAAAGTTGTTAGAAAGGTTTTTGGCAAGGTGCCAGAAGGAGCGGGAAGAATTCAAGTTGGAGAGTTGAGAGCATTTAGTACTGATGATATTATTTTTAGCAGAGCGATGAACAGACTTAGCATGATTCCGGGCAGAAACGTATAAAAGATGTGATTCAGGGGTGGGTTGGCTCCTGTACCTTTTGTAGGCCCTCCCCTTGTTGCGGACAGCATTAGAACAAGCATGATTAAACCAAGGCTTTCTTGCGTTAGTCAAAGGATATGAGAAAGGAATGTATGCTTCCATGCCCGAGAGAATAACCTCCGTAATGCGCAAGGCACACTCAGATGGCTCACGGGCGTGGAAGCAATAATCATTCCAGGGAAAATCAAAGAAGTACTGCCTGAGGGCCTCCCGGTCAGCGGCTCCAAAATGCCACAAACGACGTTTCCCTGGAGGGTCCACAGGCTGTACCGGAGTGATAGGACAGGTTAAGGTGATAAGGTTGTGATCGGAGGAGCCCTACAGAGAGAAAAGATTAACAGAGTAAGCAGAAGGATTAGTTGTGAGGAAGAGGTCAAGTATGTTGGAGCTCTCTCCAAGGCTGTCAGGGATACGTGTAGGGTGCTGTACAAGCTGCTCTAGGTCATTAAGGATAGAAAAGATGTAGGCTTGTTCACCAGGTGGATCAGTGAAAGGAGAGGAGAGCCAAAGCTGGTGGTGAACATTGAAATCTCCTAGAATGGAGATTTCTGAGAAAGGAGAAATGGATAGAATGTGTTCCATTGTAGAAGTAAGATAGTCGAAGAATTTTTGATAGTCAGTAGAATTAGGGGATAAGTAAACAGCACAGATATATTTAGACAGAGAATGACAGGAAAGCCGAAGCCAGAGTGTAGAGAATTCAGAAGAATCGAGTTCAGGAACACGAGAGCAAGATAAGTCGTTGCGTATATAAACACAACAGCCACCTTTGGCTTTGATATGAGTATAGAGAAAGTAGGAGGATACTGAAAAGAGTTTGCTCTCAGTTGCCTCAGACAGCTGAGTCTCAGTTAGAAAAAGAAGGTGAGGTTTAGAGGAGGAGAGGTGGTGCTCAACAGAGCGAAAGTTAGAGGAAAGGCCGCGAATGTTGCAGAAATGAAGAAAAAGTGAGTCAGACAGTGGTTCCAGGCACCTCGAATCGTCACAGGGAGAGTGGCGGATGGTGGGGGCATTTATGGTCCCCCCCCCCTGGGGACTCCGAGGCTTGGTGAAGAGACGCCATAATTTTTTACATTTTGGAAAGGGAAGTGTAGTGTGTACTGTGCATGTAGTTTGGTGTAGATAGAGAAATTTGTACTGGAGAGCATGCTGGCCTAGTCTCTGTGTAACTGAGACACTGAAAAAGTTCAGCAAAGGGGGATGGTCAGGAACTAGTCCTGAGGGCTGATGAAACGGGAGCTCCAGCACTCACTGTCATCAGCTTTCCATCCACCTCGAGAGTACTGCCCTGCTCGACAGGTGCTACAGTCTACTCCTACACTGCAACCACTGTTGTAGCCCCACCTATTGTAACATAAGCACATTTGTTCCAGCTCATAATATTCTTGACCCTAAATTCACTTACCTTGGTGAATATTTCTACTGCTGTTGTCTGCACACCTAGTTGTAAACAGAATAGGAAATGTTCTACTATTTTCTTGAACTGACTGTCAGGAAAGCAACAGTAAGCTAAAGCTGAGCAACATTTACAATGTCAGCAGTTCATCTAACTGCAAACCAAACTAGGGTTTTGCCCTGTGCTTTGTAAGTAGCTAATCCTTCAAAAATTCAGCGACTGCCATAGATCGAGGTTGCAATGAGGAGTATGAAAGCGAAATACTCCGAACCTTATCAAGTGGTTTCTTGCCTCCATGAAGATGCTGGACAGTTATTTGTAGGTATGGAAAAATTACTTTCTCAGATAAAGTGAAGTGTTTCAAAGATTTTATAAGTACATATGCTATTTTCATTGATGTCATTAAAAGGGGCTTCTCCTCCATTTCTCGGTGGACTATAATGCTATCGAAGGAGCTTTGTTGGTTTTTGAGCTCAGGTCGAGTTGCTTTACAGCATAAAATATGCTAATTTTGTTGCATTTTGAGATGAGACAGTAGCCTGGAAGGTACAAGATTTAATTTTTTACACTTCGCAGAACAGGAGACACTTAGCAGCTGGATAAGGATTCTGATCATCTTCATTTGGCAAATAAAATCCCTGCTTCTCACAGTCATTATTCCACTTCCTTCCCTTCCACGTGAATTGAATGGACGTACTTGATGGACGTTGCCTTTTCTATTTGAAACTCGTTTCACCACCATTTTTCGGTGTTGGTAAAACTGATCGAGTTGGGTGATCTTCCTCTCCATTTTCATCACTTGCTGTTTGTCTTTTATCCAGCTCCTCGGGTCATAGTTCATCAATAACACCGGGTTTCTTGTAGTACTTGAGCAGAGCCATCTGTAAGGGGAAAAAAAAAATTCTCCGCTAAGTTTTATTACAAATCTACCATACTATATTCTTCATTCTCAGTATATTCTTGCATAATAATAATAATAATAATAATAATAATAATAATAATAATAATTACAATAATAATAATAATAATAATAATAATGCTAAATATTCTAGTTTTAGCCTCGCCTGTCTTGGAAAAAATATCCCGCAAAGGGACAAACCACTATGAGCTACCTGAAAATAATTACATAATGCACAAGTCTGATACTTCTCGCCCTCTGTATGCCACAAACACAGATTAACTCGTATTTCAGTACATTACAACATCCACGGATATGTGGAAGAAAGGAAACACGACACGGGTATGTAGAGCAGAGTTAATTTCCCAAGTATTTTTACCCTACACCTGACAAAGTCAGAGGAGGGTGTTGTTATCACTGGGATCAATAGGTGTCCGTCCACAGAGCTGGGCAGCAGGTCGCCTGGCCAGGTATATAGCTGTAGACTTTGTTTCCAGACCAGAACTCAGAAAGTACTCACGTTTTGAGTCATGAAATTTCACGTAGTTGTGTCTTACAGTGAACTGGTGCCATTTGATATGTAGAATCCTGTGTCTCATTTTTTTTTTTTTTTTCAATAATGAGAAAGTTTAAAAAAATCTCCAGAGACTTCAATGCGACCTGTGCAAGAAATCTGAAGGGCCAAGGTTATGTGTCCAAGGCGTTCTCCTTAAACCCATCTTTTAGAGAAAAGATAGTGAGGGGAGGGCCGTTATGCGCTTGATTAGGTGCACAGGGAGGTGGGGGGTATGTGCTTGGTCAGCTGGAGCGTTGCAACAGCGTAGCTCTGCCTACGTTCGTTGCTGCTTCTTCAGGAGAATGAAGCAACACCGAAACTAGATGAGAAGGATCAGATCTACATACTCATGTTTCCCTCCATCCATCATTATTTATTTATTAACACAAATCCACAAACAGGCAGTGTCCAATTACTGAGGCAAAATCACACAACTCTAAAGTAATACAATGAATGAGAAATAAAGTAATTATTGTAAAACAGTAGATAGTAGTATACAAACATACGGATGGATGATAAAAACAAACCTAACATTAAAACAAAACTGTGTATACTGTATTTATACAGAAGCTGAGTAGGCTTTGGGGAAAAAAGAAAAAAAACTACGAGTCAGTAGCCTACACAAAGCCATTGCTCACCAATTTACGAAAGATTATGTGTGATTAAATTGGGAGCCAGCTTGACTGTGTGTCTGAGGGAACGTGAAGGCTGAATGAGGGTAGCACTGTACGCTTCTGCTACCAACGCCAGTGACACGTTTACAGTAATACGAGTTCACCGTCGTGGCACACAATGGTGCCACATCTTAAACAGGTGAGGTGCGAGTAGCGCCACAAACCGTCGTAAAATTAACCCATACCAATTCCTCATTCTTCTCCTAACACTTTGGGGCATTATCGACTTATCTGGGGGGAATGGCTCTTTATTTCTTATAGTTGATACTGGGTGTAATATAGTGTGTAATATACTAATATAATACACAAACCTGTAAAACTTTAATCGCAATTTAAATTTATTTCTTAGAGTAGGCTTATAATTTTTCCCTAATACATCTTTTCCATGTACCCTTTGAAAAAATTTATGCACCCTGGCTTGCACCATACACCCAGGTTGACTATCACTGCTGTACGGAATTAATGCGTCTGGACATAGAAAGATAGATAGAATTCTTGCTACATCCAGACGATTTTATTCCTTATAAGAGAGGCTTCTTTAAACTGGAGTGGATGGATTTAGGCTTCATTAACTTCATCGCTACTGGGGTATTTTATGGTGAATAAAATTATTTATTAGCATTAATCGGACAATATATAGCAGCTGTAAGCTTATTCAAGGCATTAAGCCCATAGCATGGTAAATTCTCAACCAGCTGTTCAGATAAACAGAGTTAGCTTTGTCGTTCTCACTATTACTCTCCTCTGTTTCGTTTTGCCGTTCTCTCTCCCCTCCTCCAATAATCCATTTGGCAATTAGGTTATTTTGGCTTTGATTCCATTTCTCTCTCTGTCTCTGTCTCTGTCTCTCTCTCTCTCTCTCTCTCTCTCTCCCTCTCTCTCTGTGCTGGTCATTCTCTATACCCTATACCTTTCTTTCTTCTTCCATATCTCCTGCTGACAGTTTCCAGCAACATGCAATACTGCATCTGTTTTTTCCCCCGAGCTGAGCAGCATTGTTCATAACCACAGCGTCTGGGGCGAGAGAGGAAGAAGGCGGAGAAAAGAAGGATAGTGAAGTGGAAAGAGTGAGGAAATGGAAGAAAGAACAGATACTGACAGGCTAAGGTGTGTCGATATTGGCAAAATCAATATCTTTAAAACTACAAGTAATCAAATGGTAGATTTTTATCTGGATAACACTAATATATGTTTGATGTGTCACTCATATGTAATTTACCTACTTCAGTTCTGTGTTGAAATTTTGCAAAAAATAAATAAATTTACACAAATTATGAAAATTTATAAGATTGCATTTGGGTGAGCTTCATGTGCAGGAAGGAAGATAATGCTGTATTTTAATACTGTACACCCGAAAGCACTAATTTCTCCCCCCAAGTAGCCGGAGGCGCGGCCAGTGAGCGACTGGGAGATCGAACACCCCACACCCACCGCCCCTCCCCTAACCCAAGTGAAAGCGTTGTTGGATAGATGTGGAATGGCCAAAGCTGGTGATGTTACAGTGTGTCATGTTTTTATAGGCAATCAGTACCAGTAGGGGTACGTATAGCATATAAAGTATCTGATGTGTAATACTGTGCTGTTATCCACAATGTTATCCACAACATATGAGAAACGCACCAAAATGAAAAACCTACAATGTATTATGTGTTATTATCTATATACTTACGTCCTATATTATAATGTTACAAATAAGTATAGTATTGTGAACAACGTCTATTGAAGGATATGATGTCTTTTCTCATCTATTCTCGCTCGCACCTCCACCACCACACTACTTTCTGGGTTCCTGTCTCCACAAAACGTCTCTTTTACCCTCTCGTCCCCCAGTCCCGCCCCATGATAACCAACATAAACTAAGACACTGATGAAATAATCCGTTAGGTATTGATCATATTCGTATTATCATTCATCTCTGTATTAAGCATCAACAAATAAGTAACATACAGTACTTTGGTATATCTACCAACTATTTCTTCCTGTTGTAAGGTGTTCCGTGACATGCACACTGCAAGCCGGACCTTGTGTTACAAGAACATACTGTTGTTTATCGTTAACAGGTTGTGTGGTTTTGGACGTCCATTAAATCATATGAACATGGCAATTTAAGCCTTACATATATAATCACGTAAGGTTTCTGTTCTTGTCATTATTGGATGACCCAAACGAACAAGGGATCGTCTCTGACGAACCACAAACTCCCTGCCTTAACGAAAATATGCCGACCTCTTGTCAAAACAGTGACACAGTGTCATTATGTATACGATTGACCTACATTCAGTCATATACTTAATGACATTGTGTCACTGTTGTGACGAGAGATCAGAATATTTTCTTTTAAGCAAAGTTTGTGGTCCGTCAGCGCCGATCCATGATTCGTTTCGTTCATCCAATAATGACAGGAACATAAACCTTACGTGTTTATATTGTAAGGCTTAAATTGCCACATTAATATGAAATAATGGACGTCCAAAAACCATACATACCCTGTGTTAACGATAAACAATCGTATGCCCTTGTAACACGAGGTCCAGCTTGCAGTTGTCATGTAACAGGTTACAACAGGATGAAATAGTTGGCAGGTATGGCGAGGTATTGGATGCAATTGATTTGTTGGCGCATAATACAGAGGTGTATGGTAATATTAACATGATCAATACCTGATGTATCATTTCATTATTATCTTCATTTTTCTTGGTTAACAAAGGCGGGACTGGGGGACGGGAGTATAAAAGAGAAGTTTTGTGGAGACAGGAACCCAGAGAGTAGGGTGGTGGAGGTGGAAGCCAGAATGAATGAGAAAAGACATCTTATCTTTAGATGTTGTTCACTATATTGTACTTATATTTGTAACATTATAATTCAGGACGTATGTATACAGTATAGACAGTAACAATACATTGTACGTCTTCTTTCATTTCCGTGCCTTGCTCATATGCTGTGGATAACAGCACAGTATTACACTTTAGGTACCTTTATATACTTAACCCTACTGGTACTGATTGTAAAAACAACCATGACACATTGTAACATCACCAGCTTTGCCCGTTCCACATCTGTCCAACAACTCTTACACTGGGGCTGGGGGATGGGTGGTGGGTGTGGGGTGTTCGATCGCCTGGTCGCTCACTGGCCGCGACTCCAGCTACTTGGGGGAGGGGCGGGGGAGAAATTAGTGCTTTCGGGTGAACAGTTTTATTCCTTCTGAGACAGAACCTAAATATTATTGTAAGGTAATTTTTCTCCTTTTCAGTGTCACTGCAAACTGGCAAGTCAAACTCATTAATGAACTGCAGTGAGATCCACTGTCACTTTTGTGCTGCTGTGCAAACTTTGTTCAAGAGTTGCAAAATTGTTATTGTATGAGAAGAGTTTAATGACCTCTACTTCTACCAGTGCCATAGCTGTTCAGCTTTCTACAATAATATCTCAGGTAAAGCTTGGATTCACCTGCCCCACCTGGTGAGGTCAGAGAGACAGCTTCCTGTGGCAGAGCTACCAACTGTCAGAGACCTACGTTATGGACTGTATCTCAGAGAGATTAGTGACCAAAATATGAGGAATTACAATACTGGCCAACTTGTCACTGATATTATGAAGCCTTTCTTGCTCAGTTGAGCAAAGCACTCTAATTTCTGAAGGTCAGTCAAAAACTGCCATCACAGGATCAAAGCTACGTTGGAAACCATGTGGGAACTGGCTAACAAGGTGTCTGTAAGCAGAGCAAAGCTAGAGGAAAAACACAGGTTTATCGAGAAGCTTCATAGATTGATGGACATATATTTTTTTCTTTTATGTGAGGAATAAGGAACCAAAGACTGAGCCGGCAAAATGTCCCTTCCAAGAAAAAAAAAAAATACAACAGAGAGCCAAAATCAAGATCCATTCATTTCGAGATGCCTGGCCACACCACGTTTGAAAGACTGGAGACCACAGGAAGTAGGAAATACAGACAGAGGGAGACAGCTCGAGAGTTTACCTGTTGCGTAAATGAAGGACTGGGAGTAATGGTCATCTATTGCATTAGAGAGCTGGATAGAAAAGGGACGAGAGTTTGCTGCTAGACGTGTGCGACACACTGTCGTAGAGGTGGCGGGATGCAAGCAAACAACTCAGAGCAGCAGTGACCACTGAATCAGCGATAGAAAAGAGATAAAGATGCAACAATGTGGTGAAGAGACAAAGGTTGAAGGGAGCCAGTAAGAGGAGGAGAGATGATGAGACAAATAGCCACTGACTCCATCCTATTGAGAAGACCTGTATGTGGGGAGCCTCCCCACCCATGAGAGTTGTACTCCAAACAAGGGCGAATAAAACCCATGTATAAAGTCAACAACTGTGCAGGGTTAAAGAAGGTACGGAGTCGGCCTAGGACACCCAATCTCTTGGATGCAGATTTTACAAGAGATGCAATATGGTCTTTCCAAGATAAGTCCCGTGCGAATGAAACCCTAAGCATGTTCAAGCATGATGCAGGACTGAGCTGGTTATTATTAAACATTAGTGGATACTCCTGTGGAAGATTTTGACTGGTTGGTAGGTGTAAGAACTGAGTCATTGATGCATTAAAAACAACAAAATTATTTTTACCCCAGTCAGAGGTACGAACCAAGTCAGACATTAGGTGTGCCATAGCCTCATCCTCTGCTTGTTGAAGCAACTGCTGAGATGGACTTTGGAGAAACCGAATGGAAATGTGAAGGATGGAATCATCAGCTTGCGAGCTGATAGGATTAGATGTACAGCTTAGAAGGTCATTGATGAATAAAAGGATGAGAGTTGGTGACAGGACAGAGCCCTGAGGAACACCACTGTTGATAGATCTAGGAGAAGAACGATGGCCATCTACAACAGCAGCTATAGAACGACCAGAAAGGAAGCTATAGATGAAGGCACAGACAGAAGGATAGAAACCGTAAGAGGGCAGTTTGGAAATTAAAGATTTATGCCAGACTCGATCGATAGCCTTCGAGATGTCAAGTGCAATGGCGAAGCTTTCGCCAACGTCCCGAAAGGAGGATGACCAGGAGTCTGAAAGGTATGTGAGATCACCAGTGGAGCGTCCCTGACCCATACTGACGATCAGAAAGAAGGTTGTGATAGGAAAGATGCTTTAAAATTTTACTGTTAAGAACAGACTCGAAAACTTTAGAGAGACAGGATGTTAAAGCAATTGGACGATAGTTAGAGGGTTGGGAATCGTCACGCTTCTTTGGGACTGGCTGAATGAAAAAAAACTTCCAGCAAGAAGGAAAGGTACAAGTTGAAAAACAAAGGCGAAAGAGTTTACCTAGGCAGGGTGTAAGCTCAGAAGCACAGTTCTTGAGGACAACAGGAGGGACTCCATCAGGCTCATATGCCTTGTTCTTATTGAGGCTAGTGATGGCAGAAAATACATCATCTGAAGAAATTTTAATGTCAGCCATGAGGAAGTCACAGGGGAGAAGTGATGGAGGAACAGCACTGGAATCGTCGAAGGTGGAATTGGAGGAGAAAGTCTGAGCGAAGAGATCTGCTTTATCAGTAGAAGAAATAACTGAAGAGCCATCAGAGTAGAAAAGAGGAGAGAAGGATGATGAGGTAAAGTTGTTAGAAAGGTTTCTGGCATGGTGTCAGAAGGAGTGGGAAGAATTCGAGTTGGAGAGTTGAGAGCATTTAGTACGGATGAAATTATTTTTAGCTGAGCGAAGAACAGACTTAGGACGATTCTGGGCAGAAACATAAAAAAGATGTGATTCAGGGGTGGGTTAGCTCCAGTACCTTTTATAGGCCCTCTCCTTGTTACGGACAACATTAGAACATGGGTGATTAAACCTGCAAATGTGATTTCAAGACTTGCCCGGATGCTGGTTGCAACTCTGCCTATGCCAGAGAAGTACACTCATGATTACTAATCTCTGACCAGGGACTCGTGGCGGGCAGTGTTATGATCACACACAAGCCACGCATTCGAACACAGCCTCCGCACTAGTGGGCGGGGCAAAGAACTGTAACCAGGTGATCTGAAGCGAACTACTCCTCATATCATTGATATTACCATATTCTTATCGTTTCTCCTCCATAATATAATAATCTGTGTTTATTGACAGGCGCCGACATTTCTTCAATCAGTCTGCAATTTAGCAGTTTCCAAGAAGTAAAAAAAAACATGTGCCACTATAGCCTATATGGGTCTTGGCATCATATATACAGTAACATTTTTTTATGAATTAACGGCATTAACTGGCACACATTTTGACCAGAGGGGGCATGCAGCTGAGACGTCGCGTAGGAATAGGGCAATCATTCCCACTAGATGGCAACGGCATAGATATAAATAACACTAGATGCCGCATCGCCCATTCTTCAGTACAGTGGCTATGCATCTGTGAGGCCGCCATGTTGGAGCGGTCAAGCATGTAATAGTGGGGCTTTTCTTTTTTTTCTTTTTTTTAGAGCGAATTCAGCCTATGAAAATGAATGTTGCTGCGGTGGAGGTGGTGATGGTGGTCATTGTTGTGGTGGTGGTGATGGTGGTTATTGTTCTGGTAGTGGTGGTGGTGATGGTGGTTTCTGTTGTTATGTTGGTGATGATGGTGGTTTTTGTTGTTATGTTGGTGAGGATGGTGGTTTTTGTTGTTGTTGTAATGTTGGTGATGATGGTGATTTTTGTTGTTGCTGTGTGGTGGTGGTTATTGTGTTGTTGTTGGTGGTAGTTGTTGTGTTAATTGTGGTTGTTGTTGTGTTAGTGGTGGTTGTTGTGGTGGTGGTTATAATGGTGGCTGTTGTGGTGGTGATTGTGGTTGTTGTTGCTGTTGTAGTGGTTGTGGTGGTGGTGGCGGTGGATGATGTAGTTGTTGTGGTGGTGGTTGTTGTGGTGGTCATTGTTGTGATGGTGTTTATAGTTGTTGCTGCCGTTGTTGTGGTGGTTTTGGTGATGGTTGTAGTGGTGGTGGTGGTTGTTGTGGTAATGTTTTTTGTGGTTGTTGTCGTTGTTGCTGTTGTGGTAATGGTGGTTGTTGTTGTGGTGGTGGTGGTTATGGCTGTGTTGGTTATTGTTGTTGTTGTTATGGTGGTGGTGGTTGTTGTGTTGCTGGTTGTTGCATTGGTGGTGGTGGTGGTGGTTGTTGTGTTGCTGGTTGTTGCATTGGTGGTGGTGGTGGTGGTTCTTGTTGTTGTGGTTGTTGTTGTTGCGGTGGTTGTAGTTGTGGTGGCTGTTGTTGTGGTTGTTGTTGTTGTGGTGTTGGTTATTGTTGTGGTGATTGATGTTGTGGTTGTTGCTGTGGTGGTTATAGTGGTGATTGTTGTTGTGATGGTGGTGGTGGTTGTCGTGGTGGTTATTGTTGTGGTGATTGTTGTGTATTATTGTTGTGATGGTGGTTATTGTTGTGGTGGTGGTTATTCTTGTGGTGGTTGTTGTAATGGTGGTCGTTGTTGTGATGTGGTGCTGCTGGTGGTGGTGGGGGGATTGTTGCTGTGGTGGTGGTTGTTGTGGTGGTGGTGGTTTTTGTTGTGGTGGTGGTTGTTGTACTGATGGTGGTTGTTGTGGTGGTGGTGGTTTTTGTGGTTGTTGTGGTGGTGGTTATTGTTGTGATGGTGGTGGTTGATGTGCTGATGGTTGTGGTGACGGTGGTGGTTGTTGTGATGATGGTGGTTGTTGTTATGATGATGGTGGTTGTTGTTGTGATGGTGGTGGTTGTTGTGATGATGGTGGTGGTTGTTGTGATGGTGGTGGTGGTTGTTGTGATGATGGTGGTGGTTGTTGTGATGATGGTGGTTGTTGTTGTGATGGTGGTGGTTGTTTTTGTGATGGTGGTGGTTGTTGTTGTGGTGGTGATTGTTGTTATGGTGGTGATTGTTGTTATGGTTGTGGATGTGGATGTTGTTGCTGTTGTGGTGGTGGTGGTGGTTGTGGTGGTGGATGTGGTGCTGGTGGTAATGGTTGTTGTTGTTGTTGTTGTCGTTGTGGTGGTGGTTGTGGTGGTGGCTGTTGTTGTGGTGGTAGTGGTTGTGGTTCCTGGTTCATCTGAAACGTGAACTCGGTGGACTGCAGGCTTAAATTTCCCTTCTGCAACCCACCATCCTCCTTTCGAGGTATAGAGAAGCAGCTGAGGGACGTTTGCATAACCAGAGTCGAGCCGCTCGTGCTATCGGTGCCATCATAGTTATATACCGACGCTTTCTACACCCAAAAGCAGCACAATGCTCTTGCATTTCTAGGTAAATAGTGGTCAACTTTGACCATCGTCAGATATACGACATCGTCTGCCTGGACCGTTCCAAAACGGCGGCCGCGCAGACGCATCTAAAGTAGTGTCATGTGGCATCTAGGCTTATTTATATCTATGGGCTACGGGGCCTGTTATCACAAGAGAAAAACATTCAGTTCAAAGTAGCAGTAATAGTAAATTTTTGTCAATGATACAAGTAATATAAAACATTCTTACTTAGAATATGTCATGTGATTGCTGGCTGCTGTGACAATCGTGGATATTTCTCTGCTATCACCTACCAACAGCTCTGTTAAAGGCTCGCCTCAAGAAATAGGTCAGTGAAATAATAAACAGATTAATAAAACAGTGTATGAAATTCAAATGTCACGCACTCATTATAGACTAAAAATAACAGCTATGACCAAATTTGTCTATTTCTTACCATGCATATATTACTTGGGAAAGTAATATAATAAATGTGAAACAAAAGTGCTTCAGTGATGCTTAGAAAATTGTTCATTGAAGCACTAAACCTTTCTGAAACGATGGTGGAGTGTGTCTGACTGTGTAGCCTACGCCTGGCCACGACTTTGGCTAACTCTCTGGTCAGAGATTAGTGATCATGAGTGTACATAGAGATTGTCACTGTAGTAGAGAAAAAAGTATTCCAGTGACAGAGTTAGCCTTTATGAAAGGCCTGCGAGAGAAAGATGGATGTGTTGGCCCTCAAAAAATTGAACCATCTGACCTTCCAGAGACCAGAAGATAAATGTCAGAATAGGAAAGGAAGGAGAATCAGCAAGAGGTTGAAGAAAAAAAAAAAGGAGAAAAGACGAAAGACTGAACAGGAAGAAAAAGTACAGTAAGGAGGTCCCGGTTTGAACATGAAGAATCTGATGATTCTGTGAAATCAGTAGCTGAGTAAGATTGTGATTCCTGGGCAGCTGATGCTGATACTTGGGTTGCTTCTGTTTAAAAAATGAAGAGTGCAAAATACAACGGTGAGGACATAACCCCCATAACTTTGATAAGCCTCATACACCACACTGGACTTCGAGGGACTGCAGATTGCAGAGATTGCTACTGCTGCATGGACTGATGCAGATCTTATAAGTGAGTTTGATACTACTTTGGTTACTGGCCATAACAAAATCAGCAGGACTCAAGAGAGAGAATTATTGAATAACAGAATATGAAATTTTTATGAGAAGCTTAGGAAGAATGGGATCAAATATATTTTCTCTCATGATCATCGTGAGGAGACCAAGGAAGTATTGGAAGCAGAAGAGACCGGAAGATTCTATACAGGTGATGTAAAAGAATACTATACAATGTGTATGGACCTGGTGGTACATATCCGTGACACTTTGTTCCTGATGGAGTTACTGAAGAGAAAAGACATGCTGAAATTCGTATATTGGCTGAGGAACCAAGGAGCAGACAAGACTCTTCAAGCTCTTGGGGGTGATTCCTGCAATGTCAACACTGGTTGGGAGGGAGGAGCAATGCACTATGTTGAGGAAAAAAAAATTATTTGGTTAGTTTGTGATATACACACTGTTATATTGGGACTGAGACATTTAGTGTGTGTTTTGGATGGAAAAACACTTAGTAATGATAGGTCGTCAGGTTCTCTGGAAAAAAATGTTGAATGATGCAACAGAGTTGGAGATTGATCCTGATTTTATCAAGTTTTGTGCTGGCCCCCCTCTTCTTCAGCTCAATGAAGTTGTGTTGAAAGACCTGAGTACTGACCAAAGCTATGGCTACAGGATGGTCACAGCTATTATAACTAGCGTTCTACCTAAAAATTTCGCACTGTTGAAGTTGGGACCATTGTGCGACAGGAAGGTACATGTAATAATAAAATGACAAAATAAAATTATTCACCCACCCACCCACACCCCAAACCATATATATATATATATATATATATATATATATATATATATATATATATATATATATATATATATATATATATATCACAGAGTGCTAACTTACTCCGTAAGTACGAATGGCGCAGGTTCAAATGGCGTCCTGTACTATAGGGTAAACGGGCATTCGCAGGGATACTGTCAGAATACCCAATTCTAATCCTATGAAGTAAAAGACCTTTGCTATTAAGTTGCAAAAATACTCGAAAACTCTTCGTAGGATTCACAAATCAAACCGCAGAAATATCGATTCTGTTCTTCTTTCTCCCATTCTTTCTTCATCAGTCACAGTTCCCAAACAAAAACGCGTTAAGCGAGTGTTCTGTACACCAAAATGGTGCTTGTGAAGTATAGATGCTTCTTATCATTTCTAGAAAAGCATTCAGGCTATGGCTCACGACTTACGGCCTGAAAACCGCATCGTGGTCACCCGTAGGTACACCATTTTGCACATTATTGGTTAGCTACAGCTCGCCGACAGTGAAACAACATATCAAAACACTTCTTTTCACGGGGAGACACCCTAGTTTTAGTATTTCAGTATGCTATGCATGTAACAGTCCAAATGTAACTCTTGTTTTATACATAATTATACTTCCACAAAAAGATCATAAACTAGAAAACTAAAATTTTATTTAAAACATATTCTTAAGAAATAGGAATGGCAAAAGTGCACAGATAAGAGATGAAGACAGCAAAGAAACAAGCGAGCATTCAGGATGGAAGGAGATTTGGTGACCTATACCCATTACTATATTCAACACTTTACCCACAAACTTGTAGTAGATGGAATATAGTAATGGGTATAGGTCTCCAAATCTCCCATCCTGAATGCTCTCTAGTTTCTGTGCTTTATTCATCGCTTATCTGTGCACTTTTGCCATTCCTGCTTCTTAACAAGCATTTTAGAAGATAATTTTTGTTTTCTAACATGTACGTGCATGTGTATAATACTGTGTGTATATCTATTTTATATACATCAACTGCAGATTGACTTAGGCCCTACACCAGCGTTTCCCAACCTGGGGGGCGTTTGAGATTGCCAGGGGGGGGCGTGAGGTAATCAAAGTTCAACATAGGGCTAGGCCATTCAAACGCATACAGGGTATTCCCAAAGATATATGTGAATAACAAGCTTTGACAGGAAAACTTCACAACCGTCATTTTGAGCAACCACATGTAGTGTTGCCATCTATCATCTTAAGCATCGATATGGAACAAATTAAAATATTGTTCTTTAGGCGACAGAGGGATGGGAGAGGCATCATGAATACAGTCCTGACCGAAGGGGGGCGCAGTGCTAGAAGGGTTGGGAACCCCTGCCCTACACGCATTGCTGTGGGAGAGTTGTCTGTCTTTGCTTTCTGTTTCCACCTCTACCAAGTGAATTTTGGGGGCAAGAAGTTACTGGCAACTCCTCTGGTGTTGGCGAGAGGTGGTGAAACACTCAGCACGTCAGTGCTTGCCCAGAAGTGAGAGTGGGAGTATATGATCCCGTCGCTCTGAGCTTACACCTCCTTCTTTTTCCGTATGCAGTATTGTTTGCCCTGTTATTTTCCTAGAGGCAAGTTGTTATGCCTGGAAAGTACTGCTCAAGGGATGAGAGGGTCCGTATTATTGCATGGAGGCAGGATAATGTCCCTATCAACACGATTTGTGAACATACTGGATGCACAAAGTCGACTGTCATGAAGATTCTTGCTGCAGTGGCAGCCTGCCACCTGATGTCACACCAGAGCACAAGCATGGCGATGGAAAGAAAAGGACAACTTCCAGAGGTACATATATCCTTCTGAAAAGGAAAGTAATCAAGAATCCTCGACTGACAGCAGCAGAATTGAAAAGAATGCATCCCCAGCGTTTACAAGACGTCTCAATTCGAACTATCCAACACTGCTTGCAGAAGCTGGGTTCGCCAAGCCGCATCACAGCCAAGAATCCGCTTCTCAATGACAGCATGAAGAAGCAGCGCATTCAGTTTGCCAAGAAGTATGCACACTGGACATCGGATGAGTGGAGAAAAATTATGTTTTCCTATGAAAGCACATTTCAAGTTTTCAAGGTGCGTTCTGCCAAGGTTCGTCGCCCAGCCTCCCGCAGCTGATATGACTCTGCTTACACGGTGCAGACTGTTAAGCACCCACAATCAGTAATGGTATGGGGGTGTCTCTCAGGTGAAATGGGAAGGGGAAGTCTCTACTTTCTTCCTAAGAACTTGATGATGAATGGTGGCCGGTACATTCAAGTTCTGAAAGACCATTTGTTAAACTTTTTTGCTATTCATGGGTGCTACTTTTTCATGCACGATTCAGCTCCATGTCACAAGTCAAGAAAGGTGACAAAATGGCTTCAGGGTAATTCGATTTAGGTCCTCAACTGGCCTGGCAACAGTTCGCATCTAAATCCGATAGAAAACTGCTGGGCATAGATGAAGAAAATCATGGCAAAGAAGAAGACACCCAATCTAGACAGACTCAAGACTGAACTGACAAATGTTTGGTGCAAAGAAATGTCCTCATATTACTTGAGAAATCTAAGTGATTCCATGCCAAAACGCATCCAACTGGTCCTGAAAAGCAAGAGAAAACCATGATTTCATATTAATGAATGGCAATTCATGAACAAACATTGTGATATACAATGATTTCTGTGTTTTTTTAATACCTTGTGGGGGGAGGTCTTAAGTCAATTTGCGGTAGCTATATATATATATATATATATATATATATATATATATATATATATATATATATATATATATATGGAGGGATGGGGTGGAGAGGTATATGAGAGAGGGGTGTGAGTTGGGAGCAGGGCAGTGAAATGGCGGGCGACAGGGTGACTTGGAGGCGATTTGTTTGTGGCCACCCCAAACGGGATTGAGGCGTCTGGCAATAGATATATATATATATATATATATATATATATATATATATATATATATATATATATATATATATATATACATTACCTGTGACCTCATATGACCTATGATTGGTGACCTGGAATGTCCTCGGCGGTCATCCTCGCATAGCCTATTCCTGAACTGGAGGTCATTTGAGTCTCCCTTCCAAATACTGGGCTGCTGGATCCAGTCATTCACACGTATTTTACCAGAAAACCGCGCCGAAACGATGAACACTCTAATTCTATTTGTTCTATTTCAATGTTACTTTCTACTCTAGAAAACCATGTACCTCTTATGCTTCTGAAGAGTGATTATAGGAGGTCCAGGAACTTTCTATTTTAGCTTTCACAGACTAATGCACAGTATGTGTGCACACTTGTTTATTATTACCTGTGACCTCATATGACCTAAGATTGGTGACCTGGAATGTCCTCGGCGGTCATCCTCGCATAGCCTATGCCTGAACTGGAGGTCATGTGAGTCTCCCTTCCAAATACTGGGCTGCTGGATCCAGTCATTCACATTTATTTTACCAGTGACCTCAAATGACCTCCTACCAGTGGCATCTAATGACCTCCGAGGTCAACTTAACATAGCATGTGTCCGAACTGGAGGTCATGTGAGCCTTCAAGCAAAAATTTGGGCTGCGTGTCCAGTCGTTCAAGCGTGTATTGTCAATGACTTCAAGTGACTTCCGATCTGTGACCTCAAATAACCTCGGAGGTCAACCTCATAGCCTATATTCGAACTGGTCATGTGAGTCTCCATGCCAAAAACTTTGCTGCAGAGGTTGCCCGGGTCATAGAGGCGAACACTCTACCAGTGACCTCAAATGACCCAGATCTGAATTTTGACCCCCCTAAAACCATCCTTGGGTCACCCTGATTCAGAATATATATGGGCTTGGGGGTCTCTGGTCCTTGGTTCGGATGTGATTGAAGAACAAAAAAACAAACAATGCGGCTGTTTTAGAGAGAGAGACAGACAGACAGACAGACAGACAGACAGACAGACAGAGACAGAGACAGACAGACAGACAGACAGAGACAGAGACAGAGAGAAAGGAGGAGTTGGAATCAGTGAAGTGGAGTGAAATGGATCTGGACAGCCTGTGGAATGCATAAAGGGATTGTTTAGTTAGGAATGCTAAAGCGGTGTGTGGTGTGGCAAGAGAAACAACAAAGGAGAAAGGTACGGCACGGTGGGATGAGGACGTTAAAAGAGCAATGGAGGAACAGAGGAAGAAGTAGTGGTTACAGGACAGGGGTTCAGTTGAAATAAGAACTGAATATATTGAGAGCAGGAAGCACGTAAAAAGACTAGTGAAGAGGAAAAAGAAGGAGGTAAATGATGATCTAGGAAGAAAAATGAATGTGAACTACTCTGTAAATAGGAAAATATTTTGATAAGAGGTGCGGAAATGTAGAAGTGAAAACGGAAAGAAATGTGATAGTGTGAAGGATGTAGGTGGTTGATTATTAACCCATGGGTATGTAGTAAGGACCAGATAAAAAGAATATTTTAAAAGCCTGATGAATGAGAATAGAGAGAGCACAGCGGCTGTAAACATGATTGGTTTGGGAGGGTGCAAAGAAGGAATGCAGTGCTAGGAGATGTGACACTCGCACAGGTGAAGAGTGCTGTGAAAAATGGGAAAGCAGCTGGGGTTGATGAGGTGTATGCAGAGATGCTTAAGTGTAGTGGACAGTGTAGAATGAAGTGCTTGTTGGAGTTATATAAGAAGACATGGATGAGCGAAACAGTGCCTGCAGAGTGGAAAAGGCTGTGATTGTATCCCTGTACAAAAATAAAGGTCAGCGAAGTGAGTGCAAGAATTATCGTGGCATAAGTTTATTAAGTGTGGTAGGGAAGTATATGGAAGAATTATTATAGAGAAAGTAACAGAGATATCAGAAGTCCTACTAAGTGATGAACAGGGTGGCTTTAGGAGTGGCAGAGGATGTGTGGATCAAATATTTGCAGTGAGACAGATAGCAGAGAAGGCTGTGAGAAGGACCAAAAGGTGTTCATGGCATTGATGGATCTGGAAAAAGCATACGATAAAGTGGACAGAGAAGGATTGTGGATAGTTTTGCACATGTACGGTGTAGATGGTAAGCTGCAAGGTGGCATCAAGAGTTTTTATGATGATAGTGAAGCATGTGTAAGGGTTAATGGGCAATTAAGTGAATGGTTCACAATCGGTGTGGGCGTGCGACAAGGTTGTGTGATGTCCCAGTGGTTGCTCAATATATATATATATATATATATATATATATATATATATATATATATATATATATATATATATATATATATATATATATGGATGGGGTGATAAGAGAAGTAAAAACACGAGTAATGGAGAAAGGGATGACGTTGGTAATGACAGGTGATGGATGGAAAATCTCAAATTTGTTGTATGCTGATGATGCAGTGCTGCTTGCAGTTACCGGACAAGAACTTTGTAAGCTAGTGCAGAGTTTTGCTGATGTCTGTGAACGTCGCATTCTGAGAGTAAATGCAGAAAAGAGTAAAGTGATGGTTCCTGAGAGAGAAGGTGACTCCCAATGCGATGTTACAGTGAATGGAGAGAGACTGAAAATGGTGAGAGAGTTCAAGTACTAGGGTACAGTGATAGAAAAGAGAGGAGAATATGCAAAAGAAGTTGAAAGTAGAATGACACAAGGAAGAAAAGTAGCTGGTGCAATGAAGGCCTTGATAAGAAACAGAGCCTTGAATGTTGCAGCTGCACGAGGCGTACATAAAGGAGTGTTAGTGCCAACTTTAACATATGGATGTGAGACTATGGTGTGGCATGAAAATGAAAAGTCAAGTGTATGAGCAGTGGAGATGGGACTGCTGAGGAATGTATGAGGAGTACAGAGGGTCGATAGGATACGAAATAATGCGATTCGTGAAACATATGGACTGGGGAAGTTGGTGGACACCAGAAATGAATAGAGTGTACTGAGATGGTATGGTCATGTGGAGAGAATGGATAACAATACACTGGTGAAAAACGTATATCTGAGCTAATCTGAAGGAGGAAGGAGGAGAGGTAAGCCAAGGAGAAGGTGGAGAGATTTGATGGATGAGTGTTTGAGGAAGAGAGGTTTGGAAGTCGGTGAGGCTAGGGAATCGACAAGAGATTGGGCTGGCTGGATGAATGTTTTGAGGAGAAGTGCATGATCAGGGATTTGACACCCCTTTTTAACGTGGCAGCGTTCGGACTGACTCAATTGGATACGCTTATGTGAAGCTACAGAAAGTGGTGAATGTTTTTGGCATATCCGAGGGAGCCAGGATTCCGGAGGCTTGAATGATGAGTGAATGGAAGCGTGGCCCATTGGACTGGGCAAATTTGGCCTGTCTGGACATTGCTATATATATATGTGTGTGTGTGTGTGTGTGTGTGTGTGTGTGTGTGTGTGTGTGTGTGTGTGTGTGTGTGTTTTGAAAGATACAAATTCAGAATAATTTCTATATTTTATTGTACTTCATTTGCATAAAATTTTTATGCCTCATCAGTACTGTACTGCAATGATTACAATAATTTTCGTCGATACGAATGTTTTGTTGCCCACATGAATGTGGTATCACCCTCACTGACTATTTTGCCATCTCATATCAATACTTTGCCAATTCTTATACTGTATAACTGTCACGACAGACAAGGATACTTTAATAACAAAAGAACGTTTTATCACCTTGTATGAACGATTTTCTTTTCCCATTAATGCAAAATGAATAACATATTAACGCTGAACTCTAGGTTTCAACTTGAATAATATATTGTTTTGTTATTGGTGGTACACAGGATTCATATAATGAATGTGTATGTTGATGTTATGATGTTTAGAATTTTCTGAAAAAAATCAGATAGAATAGATAAATAGACAGACTGACAGATACAAGTTGTTTGTAAGGAAAAAGTTTGTTTGTAAGGAGGCTATTTAAGTATCACATTAACCTCCGAAATTTTGCTGTGGTCGCGAGCTCTTTTGAGCATGAACTCCCTGGACCTCAGACCAGCTTCTCTTCTTTGTTGTAGTCAGTGACCTTCTTTTGGAGGATGGCAATAAAGATGAAGGGTTTTTGAATTGCTAGGCAGCAAAGCCAAGGATATATTGGCGACATCGTGCGAAGGCACCCCTCTTCTGCATCTGATACTTAGTCTCTTCCAAGCTGTCAAGGACAGTTGATACTTTGGTGTTATTTGTACCATAAGATACTACCCTACAAATCCTTTAAGGGAGAGTATTTCTAACCCAGCTCAAATATTAACCTGCCGCATGCCAGCAGACTTTGGATCCTCATGAATCCGTGATGCCTGCCAATTTTTGACTTTTTTTTTTTGCTAAATTGGTTAGAAATGATGGGAAAACAGCGAGAAAACCCATAAAAGTACTCACAGAAGCCATTTAGGTCGATTTTGAGGTCGATTCTCCCTGAGCAGGCGGCTGAAAATTTCGGAGTAAAGCCCGTAGACTTCACCGCCCATCACCGTCACAGAGCAAGAGGAGGAAGAAGCTCTGCATTTTCTTCGTTAGTAACTATGCTGTTCAAGCCAAGGACACTCTTGTTGGGGATATAAATGATATAGGAAGTGTCCCCAAGCACAGTTATGTACGTTGGCGCATTATGACAAGCGAGTGAGTTGGATTGCCCAAATAATGTTAATAATAGTTTTTATCCTGCATTTCTGAGGTAGAAAGTCCATGCCCACACGTATTACACTGTACAGTCTCCAGCAAAAATCGAGCAACCGACTCAACGAGCAGGTTGGTATATTTGGCACCGCCGCACCCCCAGTTTCATCCCCCCCCTCCCTCGTTTCCATTCATTTGTCCACCCTCCACCCTCCCCACATCCAAGAGCAAGAGAGTAAGGCCTACTTGCATTGTCACAACCACTCTTCCATCATCCATTTGTCTTAGGAAATAATGGTTTTGTTATGATAACGAGTAAAAACACATTACACAGTGTTTTACTCCATAGTCTAGTTATTTATACACCACGATCTGAACGCAGGGTGATATAGTAATATATTTGTATGATAGTGAGGTCTGTAATCATACAATTTATCATTCTGATGGTTATATCCAGTCAGTGTGTACCATTAAACAGTCGGAAGCTATAAGTAGATGTTTGTAGTGGTCGGTGGTGTGAGTGGGGGGGGGGAGTTGGCCATCACATGTTGTGGTGGGGGCATGGGAGAGGGAGATGGGCCCAGGGTCGACGGCTCTGCCCGGAGTGGATAGTGTGTGTGTGTGTGTGTGTGTGTGTGTGTGTGTGTGTGTGTGTGTGTGTGTGTGTGTGTGTGTGTGTGTGTGTGTGTGTGTGTGTGTGTGTGTTTTCCACCAATGCTCATAAACACGTTTGTATTATCACCATGAAGTGTGCATTACAATATTGTCCACTGCACCATATAATAGTGATATTTATAGTGTAACGATATGGCAAATAAGCATTTAATGATCAGTACACAGTAAGACCTTATTTTCTAAATGTTATTCAGTCAGATATGCAGTGTAACAGCGGATTATAATACATTAGTTTGAATGCAGCCTTTAACTCTGCAGGGTAAGTCAAGCTAAAACACCAGATCTCTAGTAAAATATTCACCATTGTCACTATACAACATGTTATTGTAGGGCAACTGGAACAGGGCGATAGCAAAGATGGTGGGTGGCCCTCCTCGGTGTTGATAGGGTTACCTTATCACTGCCCAAGTTACCCACAACAGTCCATTATCATATAAATCCAATGTCTGACCCCATTGTTTCATATCGTTTTAAAATGTGTTCTTAAATATACTGGTAGTCAGTTAGTCTTCCTTATTAAATATTTCCATTATCAAAATCGTTTGTCCATTTTAACATCATTAACTCTCAAAGGCAGTTGACATTTCGGATGACGATAGTTGATGGGAAAAACCATGGCCACACATAGATAGAGGAAAGTAGTAACAGACATGGGACACAAACTGAGGAGCAAATAATAAGGTTAACCTGACCGCTGCAGCTATTACGTTGCTATAAGTAACATTCACCAGTGTGAACTGCAGCTTGTCAAACCTTTGTTGAAAATGTTCTTGCTGGAAACGAATAAACTGAATTTTCTGTTGTATGACACGATAATGTTGATTAGTTTAAGCTGCAATCCAGACAAGTTTGTTTGGTTACTATGCAGATCATCCATTAGGCCAATTTAGTTATTGGTTACTTTTCTCGAAATAAGTCGTGTTATAAATGTGTGAATCGCACATTACACCCTATTGCAGTTATAACTATATAAGGCAAGGTTATATTCCTGATAATGTTATCAGGTGGTGGCGGGTCTCTTGCTGGAGTGAGTGGCGATAAGTGGCTGAGGCAAGGGGTGGAGGGGGTTGGTTGTATGCAGCGCCAAATTAACTATGCTGTGGCCTGGTAGGCAATGCGGACTTTTGCCCTGCAACATATAGATCTCTTTTTTCCATTATTTCCAGTGAAATTTTGGCATGACCCACAATGGCCTTTTTTAATGGCCTGATGGTTGATGGCACTTATTTGGATGCCCAAAGCGTATATTTATTCCACTCTGGAAGTCTGGATGGCCTGTGACAGGCCGTGGCCTGGTAGGCAGTTGCCCATTTTGCCTATACCTGGTAATCTGGCCCTGGTTGTATTGTGTGCGTGGGGTCAGCACACCACACGGCACACTCTACTGTTGGCTATCCTGTGTATGAAATTGACCTTGATACTTACAATACTGTCAGCAGCAATGAATGATATCAGACTATTGACTGACCTTTGGTAATCCCAGCAACCACGTCTACTGCCATACATCTGGAATGGGCTAATTATCACCTGGCAACACCTCATGTGCACTCGTTCTCTAATTTTCCCTGTTTATTTACCCTTGAAATATGCCACATGACCTGTTCTCATTATAAAAATATATATAAGAAAGGAAGGGAGAAGCCTAAGTGATATTTACATTCACCTTGAACTACCTAGTTTATTATGTATTGTCTATATTTCCTGCTAATCATTTCATGGTGTATAAATTAGCAGCTGTCATCACGCTGTCATTGTCAACCCTTCACTGCCCCTAGGCCACAGCATTCAGTTTACTATCGTCTTTCAAGGTGAAACAACGTCGGATTCGCGCCTGTCCAATTCCGCCGCTTTTTAGCCCCATGCAAAGGGCCATGTGACTCTACCCCTACTAAACCTCGTGTGGGAAGGGGTAAAGGGCTAAGTGACTGCTGTGGAATATGAATTGGCTAATTTATCAATGATAAGGATCAACATTGACTACGATCTTTCTGGTGACTCTAAAACAGTGCAAGAGGAAATGTAAATAATGTGTAAATAATGTGTAAACAGCAAATGAAAGCAATGAATGTAAATATAACTGAACAGTGGAAAATAGTTTTTTAAGTTACTGCAAGTGACAGTGCATAACATTGTGTAAATAGAACAGAAATGTAAATAATGTAAATAAAATATAGAATGTAAATAGAAATGTAAATAAGTAGTAATATAAGAATATGAGTATAAATACTAGGAGTAATGAAAGTGAAAGTTTCGCTCTAGCATGTATAAATACTGGGAGTAATGAAAGTGAAAGTTTCGCTCTAGCATGTATAAATACTGGGAGTAATGAAAGTGAAAGTGACAGCTTCGCTCTCTACCCTAGTTTACAGAACGAGAAAATGAATGCCTGGAGTGAAAATAAACTACTAGTACTAAAAGAAACTTATAGATAAATGTTGTATATATAAATAAGTGTAATAAAGTACTAGGAATATTAAGTGTGAGTGTGTTTATAAATAATAAATGACAGTTCCGCCTCAGGATACCATCAGGGAACGAGCAAGGAGGAAAGCTCGTATGTGCTCATAATTTACATTGCTTTCACAGTGTTTTTTTTTTTTTGGAATATGGATTCCAAACTACTTGAAAATCATAGAGTAGTGTTTGTAGTTATAATATCAGGCAGTGGTAACCATATTACGGGGTATCGAGAATTGTAAAGTGGAGACTTCGTTACCCAACTTTAGAAGTCTCCACAAGCCCTACGGCAGACGACGAAGGCTTAACAATCATCCCATGAGAAAGCTGAAGGTATGTGCCATATGCTTATGTAAATATAGTATTCTTTGACTAATAACTGATTTTTGGCAAATATTTTTAGAAAGTCAGCCGTAGCGCGAATATCCCCACAGAACATGCACGGCACACTCCCAACAACCCCACAGGTAAGGGGATAATAATATTTCTAAAGCTCCAAACGTGAAAAATACGATAAGTTTTTTTTTGTTTTCAAGGCAATGAGTGGTTGCCTACCAGCCCAAACCATGCAGACACAACTAGGTCACAGGCTGGCCATCATGTCCAGGTTTGGTCAGAATCAGAATTGTAAAGATTAGAAGGCTATCTATCTATCTATTGCCAGACGCCTTAATCCCGTAAGGGGTGGCCACAAACAAATCACTTCCATGTCGCCCTGTCCCCTGCCATTTCACTGCCCTTCCGCCAGCTCTCATACGCCTCTCCACCCCATCCCTCCATCTCTTCCTTGGCCTCCCTCTCCCTCTTCCTCTCTCCACCTCACTCACATACATTCTCCTCGTCAGTCTCTCACTCCCCATCCTCTCCACGTGGCCAAACCATCTTCTTCCTATCACATCCACATCCACACCACAACGCTTCTTCACTTCCAGATTTGTCAGTCTGTCTCTCCATGTGACTCCACATTCACCTCTCAATTGTTCATTTCCACTGCTTTCACTCGTGACTTCTGTCCCTCCAACAAGGTTCAAACTTCACTTCCATACGTTAGAGGTGGCATCACAATACTGTCATGTAATAGTTTTTTCACTTCCATGCTCACTTCCCTGTTTCTTATCACTGCTTTCAAGGAACCACCAGCCTTTCTTCCCTGTTGTACCCTATCAAGCACTTCACCCTCTAAACTTCCATCCTTACCCATCACACTACCCATGTACTTAAACGCACTCACATTTTCCATTTCCTCCTCATCCAACCTCACTGTACATTCACTGACTTCACTTCTTTCGAAAACCGTAACTTTACTCTTCCCATCATTCATCTTTAGCTTCCGTTTCTTTCACACTCTCCCAAACTCATCCACCAAGCCTTGCAGATCTCCTTAGGCTTTACTTAACAACACAGTATCATCTGCAAACAACAGTACAGGGAGTTTCCAAACGCTGCCCTCTCTTACTAGGGCAGCTCCAACATCCACTGCCCTACCTTGTATCTCTTTTATAACCCCATCCATATACACCTTGAACAACCATGGAGACATGATACATCCTTGTTTCAGTCCAACCTTCAGATAGAAAAATTCACTCTGTTCAGTACCTACACGCACTGCAGCCTTAGCACCCTAGTACATAATCTTCACTGTCTTCAGCAACTTCCCATCTACTCCATATATTCTTAAATCTTTCCACAATCCATGTCTATCCACCCTGTCATATGCTTTCACCAACTCCATGAAGGCCTCAAACAACTTCTTTCCCTTCTCATGAAACATTTCCACTAAAGATCTAAGACTGAATATCTGATCTACACAACCTCTTCCCTTCCTAAAGCCTCCCTGTTTTTCTCCAACTGAGTCCTCTGTTATTTTCCTAACTTTATCAATAAGTATCCTGCCATATACTTTTCCTATTACACGAAGACAATTGCCCCAGTGATTTCCACACACTTCTTTTTCAACCTTTCCTTTGTACACGGGAATAATTATACCTGACTTCGAATTCTCCAGGACTCTACCTTCCTCCCATGCCAATCTGCACATCTTCCACATCCATTCTACTATTATCTCTTCCCCTTGCTTTAGCATTTCACCACACAATCAATTCCTGGGGCTTTCCCCATTTTAACTCTTCATTCTTTCCACAACTTCCATCCTACTGAATTCTTCCTCTCTTCTCACATCCCTCCTTCTCCCAGCCATTCCCTAGCCACTTGCATTGCTTTCATTGCATTGCTTTCATTCTCTGTGTTCAACAATTCCTTAACGTATTCTCTCCCTCTGCTCACTTCCCCCCCCCCTTCTCCATTAGTAATTTACCATTTTTATCTTTCACTCCCCAAATGACTTCTTTGCCATCCTGTCTAATTGCCTTTACCTCTTTCCAGAACATTTTCTTACATTCCCTTCACTTTACACTCAAATTCCTTCTAAATTCCTCATCCACTCTCTTCTTACTTTCTCTTAATAATCTTTTCACCTCTCTCTTCCTCTCTACATATAGCTCTTTCATCCGTCTTTCAACTTCTTCCACGTCCCTGTTCTCATCCATTCATTATATGCTTTCTTCTTTTGATTAGAAGTGCCTGCCACAATTAAACCAGAAAAAAGGCAACTAAAGCGTTGCAGACACAATTACAGTAGGTCATAGGCTGGTCACTGTGTCCCGGTTTGGTCGGAATCGGTTAAATCAAAAGGGTTTAAGTGCCTGCCACAATTGGAGTCATCACAAATTCTAGTTCATAGTCTTACCTGCCAGGTGTCCATAGCGTAGCTTCCGGACAGAAAACTGAAAACGTAGACAACTCAAAATATATATATATATATATATATATATATATATATATATATATATGTTTCTGACGAACGTATTTTTCTCATTTATTTTCCGTATAACATGTAATATATATGCAGTATTGTATGATAACTGCAAGTGCGTCTTTGTTCTTGTGTTCGGTGTTCAGCGCGCTCGTCTTGGGATATATCCGGTACATGCTTCACTAATTTTTCTTTAACCCTTCGTTAGTCCTGTGGGTATTCAAACGTGGTTAATCTGGTGGGGTGTTACAACACCCCAATACAAAAATACATGTAAACTAACATGTAAAATATATTCATACTGCCGTTTCAGCGTATCTCTGCAGTCACTAATAAAAAGATTGAATGCCTTGTAGGTGGTGTTTATTAATTTATAATAATAAAATACAGTAAATTATAATATCAGTAAAAAAAATAACATATGGACTCATATCTCATTTATCAGGTAAACACGCACAGGAAAATACATTTTGTGATTTTTAAAATCAGTATAATAATAAACAGTATGAAAATAAAAGATAAAAAAAAAATCTTTATCACAATATCATCTTAATTGTTGGTTTGATGGGGTGAGTGGACACCTCAGGGGGAAGGGGGAAGTTCCCCCTCTATCTCACTACAACAAAGGCAGGACTAAACCAATCTACATGCTCGCTCACCTCACTGAATCAGGAGAGTACTGGAACGGAGAGAAATATTCGAATTACCCACTAGGAAATATGAGCTGTCAATTAAAAAATATATATATATTAGGGTGCCAAAACACCCCACCTGACTAACGAAGGGTTAAATCCAGCAGCTGCATTCAGTGAATTCGTCCAAGTATTTCGTTGCAGTACGTTCCATTACATGGCAGCCATCTCCTAATCATAGTACCACCGTATGAAGTATGTAGTATTTCACATTTATACTGAATTATGTTTCCTGGCTTGAACAATAACAAAGCCAGCCCAGCTGACCTACCCCGGGTGTGCACTGAGTGACATGCTGGAAGTTACTGCTGAAAGTATCCGTATGTTATCTCAAGTATTGTGCCATTTATCAACAACATTTTATGAAATACATGTGTCAGTAATATGGTTGGATGTCTTACTGACCTATAGGTAATTATATGTCAATATATAGATAGTGGTGGCGTCCATCATCCACTCACTTGATGTAGTGCTGTTTATTTTTCCTTCACCTTTATCATTCTTCTTCTGTGTCTGTCCTCCTCTCTTCCTATTTCTCCCATCTTTCCTGTCACTTCTTATTGCCTTCCTTTCCTTCACAGGTGGCTTTACATTGAGTGAAGCCAAGTGGTTTCCTGTAAGCCAAGAAACCATTTACAACGCTGGGTGGTAACCATATAACCAAACCATACATGCTACCTGTATGTCAGCAGGTGGGTTGGTGCAGAGTTAGTGCCCCTTCCCGTAAAACGAATAACTCAGAGTCAAGTGGCCACCCCTTACGGGATTATGGTGTCTGGCAATTGGCAATTGATATATATATATATATATATATATATATATATATATAGATATATATAGATATATATATATATATATATGTGTGTGTGTGTGTGTGTGTGTGTGTGTGTGTGTTACAGGCAGATTGTGAAAAAAGTCATTTCGTGAATTGAGGTTAGTTTATTTAGGTTAGGTTAAGATAACGTTAGGTTAGGTAAGGTTAGTTTAGGTTTGGTTAAGTTAGGTTAATTTAGGCTGAAGAGAAGAGAATGGTAACTTCCAGCATAAGTCATTCCATACATACGATAACGGCAGCGTGATTCACCCCGTGCAGTATGGAGCCAAATTCGTTTCAGTAATAGCCTGTTGCACAGCTTAAACAATACTTAAGTCAAAGATCAGTGCCTTATTCGGGATATAGTAAAGGAACGCTAATACAGCTAATGAGAAAGTTTTGATTATCCCGACTTATTGGATCAAGTTAATGGCAAGGGTGTAGGTGAATTGAGACAGTTTGCATTAATCGGAAATTGCTGGTATTCCCAGATCCCTATTTATTAACAAAGTGGGATGATAACTCATTTCCTATCCAGTCAGTAAAATGTCTTGAGCATATTGCATGGAATCTCATAGCCTTCCATCCTCCATTCCGGTTACATCTATTTTCCCAGAGCTTTCGTCGTTTTGCTTCCTTCTTAGCTGAGGGAAGTTTTGCCCAGCCTCTAACTTCAGCCATTGAAGGATACTTATTAGCATATTTCTTGAATCCGACAAGCAGTCCACCACTTTACAAACACAGACATCATCACTCCAAATCCCAGAGAACCACTGTGTTTATGTTGACGGTCTGAGACATCCCTAGAATTATAATCGTGCACCTGGCACCGTGGCGGGCATCTGCATGAGGATGCCAGAGATTCTTCATTTCATATCTTGGCCAATATATATCAATATTCAGACAGTGACTTGCTTTTTTATTACCATTTGCAATCTTACCATAGTTTCTGGGTACATAATAAGCCACTTCAGTAACCACTGGCTGTTCTGGGATGTGTGAAATGTTAAATTTCCTTATACATTTTGTAGTATTCACACAAGGATGACATGCTTTTGTTAATACAAGATACTGCATCTTTAACCCCTATCCGCCGGCTGACATGTATGCACGACAGGATTCAGGGTGTGGAGGGCCGCCGGTTGACCTAATATACCGCATTCACCTTCCCGCCACTGTTTAACCCGCCCCGTCCCGTCGACGTATGGGTACATTGCAACATTTTGTATTTGCCAGTCCCGGCGACGTACTGGTACGTCGTGCAATTGCAAGGTCCCTAATTTACACAATTTTCAATTTTCGCACGTGATTTTTCGTACGTATACACGGGACACCTTCCTCTATTCCTCTACAAGATGCCAAGCAGGGACAATGCCTTACACCGCATAACCTCACCCCTCCCCCCCTCACACCATTGTCTTGGCAATTCACCTGTTACCAGTGACCTGGCCAGTAAAGATATTCAGGGCCAGAGTGATTCCCCAATCGATGACAATGTGGAGGACAAAGTTTACATAGCATTAGAAGAAACAGTCAGAAATAATGATCAGGTAATGTGGCAAAAAAAGGTCAGGTATGGTGATTAGTTAGTGAGTGAAACAGTGCTTATAATGCCTATATTACTGCTTGAAAACCTATATACTCTCATACTACATATAAATTCGTACTAAGTAAATAAATAAATACCATTTATGAGTTGTGTGAAATAGTTACCCTCCCATAGAACTCGTGTTCTTTGGTACCAGCATGTTAGAAAACCCAGTCAGGTAAGGAGGAACTCCTACCTGGATCGAGTATTTTAAACCTCAGGTGAGCGATTTCTCTATGAATTTTCGATGTTTCTCACCAAAAGTGGAGGTTTAACCAAAAAAAAAAATTTCCAAAAATACCTCGGGATTGGGGGATGTCGGAGGTGCGGAAAACCTCTGGACGTGACGGGTTAAGCGTGGGCCCATTTTCTGTGATACCTACGGGGTAGGTAGGACCACCAGGTACCCTGCGGTTGCACTGTTCAGTTTGTACTCGGCAGTGGTAGCGAGAGGAGCCACGTCATCTTCCTTGACATCATCCGATTCTGTCCCACCGCATGAAAGGGTGATTGCCTCATCAATCCCCACGAAAGTTCAACCCTTATTGCCAGGTAAAGGGCTTAATAATAGTGCCATAGGACGTGCCCTTGACGATACTGTCACCTCTCGTATGATCAGCACGAGTACGTCCTCTGAGGAGAAAAAAACTCTACCATGTGGAGAGTGAGCTCTCTCGCCCTCCAACCCCTGCTCGCTCTCTGACTTCTCCAGGAGGAAGGGACAGTCTACAAGAGTGATTTCGGCGATGAGGAGGTGCAAGATGACCCAGGACATTGGGAAAGTGACGCAGACCTGGCGGTCATCTGCAGAAAAAAACGCCGCAGAGCCATTTCCCCCACACTCTCATCGCCTGCTTGCGCTCCCCCACACCTCAGCCTACCACTTCAAGGGCAGAATCTCCACAACCAGGCCCTTCGGGAGTGGTATGAGTACTGAGCAGGTGTGTGGGGAAGTGTAAATAGTGTACAGCAGTGCAGAAAGTTTGTGTACTTTCATAAATGAGTGAAATGTGTGATATTGTAAGTGAATTATAGAAAGTGCTAAGATATAAGTCTTTTATAAGTTCTACAAGTGCATATAAGTGATTTATAGTAAGTGCAGTACAATTGATACTGTTTATTGGATATTGGTAGAAAATTATTGGATATACCTTGAGATTGCCTACCTGTTACCTGAAAGAAAACCACTTGTGAGTGGGCCACAATGAACAATACCTTCTTCGGTATACCTAAATTATTTCACTCAATACTCGGGGGGATTGTGCCAAATATGAGCATCAGTGTATTTACGATGTGAAGTACAAATAATGTTAGTTGTGTGAAACATTTATATGATTTTCACTATAACCCTGATGTACAAAGCAGTCTGATTTACAGTACTAATAATTACCTCATACTCTACGATAATGCATGAAAGAGCAACAGCATTTACCTGTCAAAGTGCAATTACCCGTAATCATGATGTAAAGTGTATTTCTAAGTGTCTTGGTAATGGAGAAACATGATTGTTTACGGAAGAAGTGAGTACAGGAAAACGACGAGATATGTCTTTTTCCACACACCTACGGGGCTTAGTGGCATGGTGGTGTGGACGGTAAATCCTTGGGTGAGCCACATGAACCGGGTGAGGACTCATTTTCACGGTCATGAGTAAGGACGAGTAGAAAGAAAGAGTGGAATATTCCGCATTCCAAGGATGCTCGGGCAGTGTTACAATCACCACTCCAATCAGTACTGCCAACGCTAGCCGGCTGGGCCAATGCCATGGCCAGTGGCCCGCACTTTTCGGGCAGCGCGCCAAAATGTGAAAAACCACTCGTCTTCAACTCATCCTTACTTATCGACGAGACCACCTAGAGACCTCGGGACACCTTCATTGGAAAGAGGAAGAGTTGGTGAGTCTTATGAAGTTTAATTGAATTCTCTAGCTATTATAGTTTGGCAGATATATGGGTTTGAAGTAAAGGTATTATTCCAAAATCTCAGCAATTGCCCTTAGGGTGGAGTGTGCTGCGGCCAGGAACCCCCCAGCGGCTAAGGGTTAAACATACGTTGAATAATGAAATTACTTTCAAGTATAGTTTAAGCTAAGGAACAAGAAAAATAAAAATTCATAACTGATTACTCTCTACCGCCCCTTGTCTTGACCCCATTTTCTGAGAATGACACTATGGACACCTGGCAGGCTAGACCATGAACTAGAACTCGTGATGACTCCAATTATACATGAGGTAATACAAGAAAGACTACAAGAAAGTAAATGAGACCAACAACAAGGGCAGCATTGAGCTGGCCAAAAGAGCACAGCAAAGATATGTGGAATTGATTTTTATGACAAAAGGTTGTGGGTTGGAAGAAAGGATTTCCAATTTCCTGCACTCCATTAAACCATTGGCAGCTTTGTGCTTTTATGCCACACTGCTGGTACAGCAGATACGGAAAAAATAGGATGATTTCATGAGCTGTTGTGACCATTTTATATTTAACACATTTATATATTAGTCACACAAACTTTAACCTTTCTACCAACCAGTTGAGATCCTTTGCTGGCCCAAAGCTGGAGAGATTGGGAACTGGAGAGTGGGTGCTTTGTGCTGTCGAAGAATGCGGGTTGTCTACGTGAACACCAGGCAATGTTGCAAGTGGTAATCACACCCTGTGTAGGAAAAAGTTTCGGAGGTGATGTCCACGTTTAACAATACTAAACAACAGGTTACTCTCTCATTTTCAAGTATATGGACACTTTTTACCAAGGGTTGATCAAATACAATTGTTTTTGTATTTGAGGTGTATTTAAGTACATTTTCAAAGCATTTGCATTTGGAATAGTATTTTGGCACCCATAAAAAAGTATTTTGTATTTGAATTTGTATTTCTTCATATTGTTTTATGTGTTGCTATTTACTGGCAATTTGTGATATTTTCCGTGCAATAATGATAATACGTAATTTTGATAAGTAGGTACAGTATTTGTAGTTGTAATTGTATTTTAGAATTTGGGAATAAATGTATTTGTATTTGTATTTTTGTATCATACCTTCAAAAGTATTTGTATCTGTATTTGACCTCTAAAAAAAGTATTTGATCCAACCCTGCTTGTTACACTGTAGGCTACTGTGGTATGGATGTAACCTATAGGAACAAAATCACAAGCACTGCACTTAGCAATAAACTTGCCATTTGAGCATAACAAAATAGAAGGGGGCAACATAACCTTTTATTTATAGTTATGCATTTTCTCACGAAATACTCGTATATAACACTTATTCATACAAAGTCGCCAATTTACTAATTTTTTATTACTAGATATACACTTACAAAATAAACTTGTGTTCTAGTAATTACATATTTTTTTTTTTTTATAATGCCAACAATCTAGCCCAACATCAGAGGAAGCATCACTTTCACTTTTGTTAATGAGTGGCACACTGCAATCTCTTTGTCCATTGACTCTGCACTCACCATCATACTAAGGATTTATTTTCTTACATATTACAATGGAGTATTTACAAGTATGTACATTATTTTCCGAAGCATTTAGAGATGTAGTACGCTCAGAAGCAGTCTCAGGGGGTCACTTTCACTTCCCCATGTGTATAGCACACTGTATTGTCACTCGCTATTGCCTGATTGCTCATTATGACACAAATAATATATATTTTACATATTAAAATGGAATATTTGGACATTTTTACAATCGTTTCTGACATTTAGAAGCGTTTGGAAGCTGCAGGGAACCTACAGTATGTATCTCACTCATCAAACAAAAACAAGATTTAACCTCTCCTTCCCTCATGGCTGTGAGGTAAGACATTTGCGTGCACCCCAGGCTGGCAACGTGATCATTTTTTTCATATATATAAAGACGATTTCTTTTTCTTACAGATGTGAAAAGTATCATCTGTTGCACCTGGCAGTGTGTTTGTTAACTTCCTAAACCCACCCTATGATTCTCTATGATTCGTGGAATAATTCATAAAATCACTCTGCATGTGCCATTAACATGTAAACATATGTGCGAAAACATCTGAGATGAATTTGCTATCTGAACGGTGAAGTAGGGTTGGGTAAAGATAACAGTGACCTTTGTTCACTTCCCAGAACTGTTGCATTGCAGGGTGTCATTCGACGCCGGTGGCCATAGAGGGGTTAAGTGAGAATTGCAGCTGCCTTCAGTCTTCCAGAAGGACCATCACAGTTTAAGGTTTAAAATCAAACAGGAAGCTGTTGATCTATGGATTGGACATTATTATTATAGTCCCTCCTACTTATTAATATATATATATATATATATATATATATATATATATATATATCTATATATATATATATCTATATATATATATAATGTGTACCCATATGAGCTGTACCTGTATATTCTTATGTTAGCTGTACTGTATATCTGTAATTGTTGGCTTACATTCCCTGTTTGTACATTACTTATTTTCATTTGTTACGTCATCAGGACAGAGTCTGGGAAGGTAGTGTTTTTCGTCGAGTTTGTTTGTTTCTTTGTTAGCAACATTACAGAAAAACAGCTGAATGATATTACATAAAATTTTCTATGGGCACTGATACCAATGATGGGAATGCTAATAATGAAAAACAGCTGCTCTCCTATTCCCATTACTAGCTCGAAAAAGTAGTGGCGTTACTGGTTCCGCTACTTGATACGAAATGTTGCGGCGTTCCCGCTCCCGCTACTTTGGATAAGAAAAAGGTAGACGAAGGAAAGGTTAAAAATTTGTGATATACTAGTACACTATATACTATTTTCGATATTATTAGTCAGTCTGAGTGGTTATGTCGTGTACCAGTAATGTCAGTATATACTTATATAAAAAAAAAAAAATCATATACATGTCGGTGTCACTTAAATGAAGCTTAGAGCCGAAGGTACAGGAAAAAGCTATTTACTGTATAATGTGACAAATGATCTTTTACATTGTTACATAGTATACGTACTGAAAGTAAATACGCAAATAAAAGGCAAAAAAAAAAAAAAATGTGGTCTACCATTGATACATACTGTATAGATTTATTATATTTTCAATGATAGCTATTTAAGGTATGTACAAAAACGAAAGTAAAAATGAACTGGGGCTTTCTTTTAAAGGCTATTTATACAATTGCAGTGTTTTTTCCATTACTTTATACTGAAAGTAACATACTGTTGCGAGGTAATAACTTAGTGAGTAAGAATTAGTCTGAGAGAGTGGGGGAGAGAGCGGGAGTTAGAGATGGTGATAGAGGTGTGTGTGTGTGTGTGTGTGTGTGTGTGTGTGTTGCGTACATCTAGCTGACATCCTTATTTATCTTTACTTAATTTAAACGATCGATAATTAACTGGAAAACTCCTGTTTAATTATTGCACACTACTACAGTAATAAACAATAATAATAAACTACTGATGTGATGTACAACAAACATCATTAATTGACAGAACTGACGGAAAGCCCCAGGAATTGATGGAGTGTGTGGTGAAATGCTGAAGCATGGGGGAGAGATAGTAGTAGAATGGATGTGAAAGATTTACAGATTAGCCTGGGAGGAAGGTAGACTCCCGGAGGATTGGAAGTCAGGTATAATTATTCCTTGTACAAAGGAAAAGGGGAAAAAGAAGTGTGTGGTAATCATAGGGGCATTTGTCTTCTTAGTATAATAGGAAAAGTGTATGGTAGGATACTTATTGGCAGAGTTAGAGAAAGAACTGAGAAATTAGTTGGAGAAGAACAGGGAGGCTTTAGGAAGGGAAGAGGTTGTGTACATCAGATATTCATTCTTAGATCTTTAGTGGAAAAGTTTCTAGAGAAGGGAAAGAAGTTGTATGTGGCTTTCATGGATTTGGAGAAAGCATATGACAGGGTGGAAAGACAAGGATTGTGGAAAGTGTTAAGAATATATGGAGTAGATGGGAAATTGCTGAATGCTGTGAAGAGTATGTACGATGGTGCGAAGGCTGCAGTGCATGTGGATGGTGAACTAAGTGAATTTTTTCTTTGAAAGTTGGGTTGAAACAGGGATGTGTCATGTCTCCATGGTTGTTCAATCTGTACAAGGATGGGGTAATAAAAGAGGTACAAGGTAGGGTAGTGGATGTTGGAGTGGCCCTGGTGAGAGAGGATAGTGTTTGGAAACTCCCTGTACTGTTGTTTGCAGATGATACTGTGTTGTTGAGTGAAGACGAAGGGGAGCTGCAAGGCTTGGTGGATGAGTTTGGGAGAGTGTGTAAGAAACGGAATCTAAAGGTGAATGTAGGGAAGAGTAAAGTGATGGTCTTTGAGAGAGGTGATGTCAGTGGATGTACAGCGAGGATGGATGGTGAGGAACTTTTTTTTTTTTTTTTTTTTTTTATCCGAGGAAGAAGGAACCAAAGGCCATGAGCCCGCAGTAACAGTTCCCTCCAAGAGAAAAACAAAATACAATATAGAGCCAAATTCAAGATCCGATCATTTTGAGATGCCTGGACACACTGCGTTTGAAAGACTGGAGATCATAGGCAGGAGGAAATACAGACAGAGGGAGACAGTTCCAGAGCTGACCTGTTGCATGAATGAAAGACTGGGAGTAACGGTTAACTCTTGCATTAGAGAGTTGGACAGAAAAGGGATGAGAGTTTGCTGCCAGACGGGTGCTACGCGCCCGTCATAGAGGTGGAGGAATGCAAGCAGACAGTTCAGAGGAGCAGTGACCATTAAAGTAGCGATAGAAAAGAGATAAAGATGCAACAGTGCGGCGAAGAGACAGAGGTTGAAGGGAGTCAGTAAGAGGAGGAGAGTTAATGAGACGAAAAGCCTTTGACTCCACCCTATTGAGAAGAGCTGTATGTGGGGAGCCTCCCCACACATGAGAGTTGTACTCCACACAGGGGCGGATAAAACCCCTGTATAGAGTCAACAATTGTGCAGGGGTAAAGAAAGAGCGGAGTCGGCTTAGCACACCCAATCTCTTGGAAGCAGATTTTACAAGAGATGCAATATGACCTTGAGTAACCTTGAAAGGTCAATTGCAAGATTACGGATTTTCAAATCACGGATTTTCAGAGGGGGTAACTTGAAAACATTTGTGCTATTATCTTAGAGTTTGTGCACTGTCTATCTATCTATCCATCTATCTATAGCCCGACGCCCTAATCCTGGAACGTATGGCCGCAGACTAAACGCCTCCAAGTCACTCTATCACCCATCATTTGACTGCCCTCCCCCTAGGTCATTCCCCCCTTCCTCATATACCTCTCAACTCCATCCCTCCAATTCATCCACGGTCTTCCCCTCCCTCTCCCACCCTCCAGTTCACCTATATACACCCTCCTAGTCAGTCTTTCATTCACCATTCTCTCCACATGTCCAAATCACCTCAGTGTATTTCTCCTAATTTTCTTAACGACACCCACATCCACCCCACAACGTTCCTTCACTTCTTCATTCATCAACCTGTCCCTCCATGTCACTCCATATGCTCCTCTCAAGTAACTCATTTCCGCTGCTATCACTCTTGACTTGCCTTGCTTCCATACGTCAGGGTAAGGATCACAATACTATCATGCAGTGACTTCTTAACTTCCATACTCACCTCGCTATATCTCATCACTGCTTTCAGTGAACCAAGAACCTTCCTTTCCTGCTGTACTCTTTCAAGCACTTCATCCCCCAAACTTCCATCCTTACTCATCACACTACCCAAGTACTTGAATGCACTCACATTCTCCATTTTTTTTTTTTTTTTTAAATAACAGAACGGAGGAAGGAAATTAAATGAATAAAAAAGTCATTCATACTCCAGATTACTGGTGTCCTCTGCTCATAAAATATCTGTAACAGTTAGACTTGAACAGCTGTGGGTTGAAGTTTGGAGGGAAACAACTCTGGGGAAGCGAGTTCCAGAGAGATGCAGTTTGGGGAATGAAAGAATTCTGATAGGCAGAAGTTCTGCAATATGGCTGAGTGATTTTCCAGCCATGAGCGCTACCAGATGCCCGTGTAGCACGAGGGAAGGCATGGAAAAGTAGCACCATGGATGCAACTTCGTCTGAGCATTTGCCATAAAAGTATCTGTAAAATAATGCAAGAGAGGCAACATTCCTTCATACTTGCAGCGGAGGTACTTTATTTGTAATAGCAGGTTTATTAATAATTCTCATAGCTTTGTTCTGAATTTTGTCTAGTTGTTTTAATGCAACCTCTCCACATCCATTCCATAAGGGTAAGCAGTACTCAAGCTGAGAGCGCACATGACTCTTATAAATTACAGCTGACTGCTCATCAGTGAAGAAGTTACGGACTCTGTACAATAATTCAAGTTTTTTTGAGGCGGTTATAGCAAGTGATCTAACATGAGAGGTCCAGCTGAGGGCATTGTTAAGTGAGACGCCAAGAATTTCAATACTTTTCGAGCTGGGAATATTAGTAGCACTGAAGGTAGTGTACGAATCTGGCAATATCTGTCCATTAGTAAATTGTATATATTTAGTTTTACTAGCATTAATTGATACAAGATTGTTTTGTCCCCATTCACTGATCGTAGATAGGTCATGATTTATGGAGATGGCTGTACTGAGTTGAGAGGTAGAGATATTAGACTTTGTAAATGGGTGTCTGAGAGTGAATGAACTATGTAGTGTTGAGTCATCTGCATATGAGTGGATGGGATTGTGGGTGACAGATAAGAGATCATCAATATGAACCAAGAATAGGGTTGGTACCAGAACTGATCCCTGCGGCACACTGGCATTGATTGAGTAGAAATTGGAATATATATCATCTACTTTTACTCTTATTTTCCTGTCTGTAAGAAATGAAGAAATCAAAGGAACAATAGATGTTAGTCCATAGCAAGGGAGTTTCGACAGCAGGGAATGGTGTCATACTTTATCGAAAGCTTTAGAAATATCAAGGGCTACCTACTGCATGAGTTTCTCCATGCGGATCAATTGATTGATGGAGTGAATGAACTTGGAGAGTAAGTCAATGGTGGATCTTTTGTGGCGAAAACCATATTGTCTATCACTAATTAAATTGTTGGATTCAAGATGTTTAACAATGTGCTTATTAATTAAAGTTTCAAATACCTTACCAAAAGATGTGACAGCTATTGGTCTGTAATCAGAGGGGTCAGAGGACCTTCCTTTCTTCGAATTTGGGTGGATTTTGGCTTCTTTGGCTTCTCACCTGGCGGGTGAGGCCTAAGGAGGCGCGGGAATATCCCTACCAATTTTTTGGTGTGAAATTTGAATTTTTGAATTTTGGCAAATATTTCAGGTTGCACGCTTACATGTACGTCAATGGCATTGTCCGAGTGTCTGCTCATATAGGGGCTGACATACTTGTACGTCAATGGCACGCAGTGGGTTAATGAAAATAATCTGGCTGTTAGCCAGAATATACTGCAAACTACGCCTTGGGAATGAAGATGAGAAACTAAGTGTCTACTGATTATGAAGAAGTCAGTTAGTATACCAGTGATGACATTTGATATATGATAAAGTAATCAAGAAAGATGGACATGTATGTGATTGTTACTTAACTGTAGCAAGAGAGTCATGGTATTGCAAGGACTTTTGTAAAGAAACAGGATATTCAGACATAGAAGATGTGACTGCAGCATATAATAATGAGTTACCAATCTCTCTCTCTCTCTCTCTCTCTCTCTCTCTCTCACACACACACACACACATGCCATGTGTCAGACACAGGCAGATAACAACAGGTGCACGAAGGGTGAGCAATAAACATATAAATGCAGAATTATAAATAAAATGCAGACTGAGAATAAAAACAAAGAAGTATGTACGTGCAAAGTCATTCATTCATTCATAATCCATTCCTACATTGCCTCGTGAGGAGCGTAGGAGCCCGGGGCTAGACAAGTTGGCCCTGACATTTAAGATGAGAGTGACCAGCCTCACTCATCCCTGAGTGGCATTACGTGAGCAATAAACCCCAACCATCCCTTGGATATAAAGGTTCACCAGCTCAATCCGATTGGAGTGCCGTAATTACCCACTAATCCACCAGGCGCCAAAATTTGGTTATATGGCT
The DNA here is from genome assembly GCF_032717465.1 of Coenobita brevimanus. Lineage (NCBI taxonomy): Eukaryota > Metazoa > Arthropoda > Malacostraca > Decapoda > Coenobitidae > Coenobita > Coenobita brevimanus. The sequence goes on from NC_136991.1 coordinate 17,461,189, forward strand.
ACCACCTAGCATAGTAAATGGTTCCCTGGGGTACAGGAAACCGTTTGGCTTTCACTCAGTGTAGAGTCACCCACAGGCAGAAGGAAGAGGAAACAATGAAGGAAAGAATGACAGAAGAGGGAGTGTAAAGTCCCCTGTATGGAGAAGGATGAGGAATGAATGAAGGAGAGAGGCAGAAGAGGATGGAAGGAAAGAAGGATGGAGGAGAGGAAAGCGCAGACACCCGAGAGCAGCACTACAAGTGCAAAATACAAATAGTATAAACACGTGGTCCCAGGCACAACAAACCTCACCTGACAGCAGTTGTTTTATGGCTGTAAAATACTGAAACGCGATTGCCATTTAGTGTCTGTATAGTACAGTGAGAGCAGTGCAATTATAAGTATTTGGGGAATGGCTGGGAGAAGAAGAGATGAGAGGAGGGAGGAAGAGATCAGTAGGGCAGAAGTAGTGGAAGCAATGAAGAAGATCAAGATGGCAAAGGCCAAAGGAAAATGGGACAGAGAAGTATGCAGTAACCATAAGGGTATTTGCCTTCTATGTATGACTGGAAAAATGTATGGTAGAACACTCATTGATAGGGTTAAGCATATAAGAGAGGAGCTAGTTGGAGAAGAACAAGGGGGATTTAGGAAGCGAAAAGGGTGTGTTGATCATATATTTGTTCTAAGATGTTTAGTGGAGAAGTATCTAGAGTAGGGAAAGAAAGTGTATGCTGCCTTCATGGACTTGGAGAAAGCATATGACAGAGTAGACAGGCAACGTGTGTGGAAGGTATTAAGCATATATGAAGTGGAGGGGAAATTGTTGAGTGTTGTGGAAAGTATGTACAAAGGAGCTAGGGCTATGGTGCGAGTGGATAGTGAGCTGAGTAAGCTTTTTGATCTAAATGTGGGACTGAAACAGAGATGTGTGATTTCTCCATGGCTGTTTAATATATACATGGATAGGGTTGTAAAGAAGGTGCAAGGTAGGGCAGTGGATGTGGGGGTGACTAATGAATGAAAGTGAGATTTGGAAGATTCCGGTGTTGCTGTTTGCTGATGATACAGTATTGTTGAGTGAAGTGGATGAGAGTTCCGAGGTTTGGTGAATGAATTTGGAACAGTGTGTAGGAAGAGGAATCTGAAAGTTAATGTAAACAAGAGTAAAGTTATGATGTTTGAGAGGAATGAACTCACGGAATGCACAGTGAGGTTGGATGGTGAGGATATGGTTTGATGGCAACTGTGCCAGAGAAGCAGCCCAAAAGTCAATGGCATATAACTCGTACTTAAAATAAAAGACATCTGAATCACTGTCCCAATTTAAAATTGCTAGAAATCATGCAAAAGCTGTAATAAATCTAGCTAAATCAAACTTTCTTCAAAAGCAAGCATCAAAACTACATACCAACACTAATGACAATAGAATATTCTGGTCAGCTCTTAATTCTTTCAATAATAACTTTAACAAGTCATCTTCCATTCCTCCACTAAAATCTTCAAATGGCAACATTACAAATGACCCACGTAGGAACGCGGATATTATTGCCGGTACATTTGCCAGGAATTCTACAATAGACAATACCAGCCAGAATGTCCCAGTACTAGAACCTGACTCTCCCGAAATTGCCCCACTTAAAATACAAACAAGATACGTAAAATCCATCCTAGACAAATTACCTACCAACGAAGCTCCAGTCCCAGATGGAATTTTGCCAATTGTTTTGAAAAAGTGTTCCCCTGAACTTGCCTCTGTTCTAGCTAAATTATTCAGACTATGCATACGTACTTCTTCATTCCCAAATTCATGGAAAGAAGCCAAAATCCACCCAAATTCGAAGAAAGGAAGGTCCTCTGACCCCTCTGATTACAGACCAATAGCTGTCACATCTTTTGGTAAGGTATTTGAAACTTTAATTAATAAGCACATTGTTAAACCTCTTGAATCCAACAGTTTAATTAGTGATAGACAATATGGTTTTCGCCACAAAAGATCCACTATTGACTTACTCTCCTAGTTCATTCACTCCATCAATCAATTGATCCGCATGGAGAAACTCTTGCAGTAGCCCTTGATATTTCTAAAGCTTTCGATAGAGTATGACACCATTCCCTGCTGTCGAAACTCCCTTGCTATGGACTAACATCTATTGTTCCTTTGATTTCTTCATTTCTTACAGACAGGAAAATAAGAGTAAAAGTAGATGATATATATTCCAATTTCTACTCAATTAATGCCAGTGTGCCGCAGGGATCAGTTCTGGTACCAACCCTATTCCTGGTTCATATTGATGATCTCTTATCTGTCACCCACAATCCCATCCACTCATATGCAGATGACTCAACACTACATAGTTCATTCACTCTCAGACACCCATTTACAAAGTCTAATATCTCTACCTCTCAACTCAGTACAGCCATCTCCATAAATCATGACCTATCTACGATCAGTGAATGGGGACAAAACAATCTTGTATCAATTAATGCTAGTAAAACTAAATATATACAATTTACTAATGGACAGATATTGCCAGATTCGTACATTACCTTCAGTGCTACTAATATTCCCAGCTCGAAAAGTATTGAAATTCTTGGCGTCTCACTTAACAATGCCCTCTGCTGGACCTCTCATGTTAGATCACTTGCTATAACCGCCTCAAAAAAACTTGGATTATTGTACAGAGTCCGTAACTTCTTCACTGATGAGCAGTTAGCTGTAATTTATAAGAGTCATGTGCGCTCTCAGCTTGAGTACTGCTTACCCTTATGGAATGGATGTGGAGAGGTTGCATTAAAACAACTAGACAAAATTCAGAACAAAGCTGTGAGAATTATTAACAAACCTGCCATTACAAATAAACTACCTCCACTGCAAGTACGAAGGAATGTTGCCTCTCTTGCATTATTTTACAGATATTTTTATGGCAAATGCTCAGACAAAGTTGCATCCATGGTGCTACTTCTCCATGCCTTCCCTCATGCTACACGGGCATCTGATAACGGTCATGGCTGGAATATCACTCAGCCATATTGCAGAACTTCTGCCTATCAGAATTCTTTCCTTCCCCGAACTGCATCTCTCTGGAACTCGCTTCCCCAGAGTTGTTTCCCTCCAAACTTCAACCCACAGCTGTTCAAGTCTAACTGTTACAGATATTTTATGAGCAGAGGACACCAGTAATCTGAAATATGGATTACTTTTTTATTCATTTAATTTCCTTCCTCCGTTCTGTTATTTAAAAAAAAAGAAAAAAAGGGGGAGAATGTGAGTGCATTCAAGTACTTGGGTAGTGTGATGAGTAAGGATGGACGTTTGGGGGATGAAGTGCTTGAAAGAGTACAGCAGAGAAGGAAAGTTGTTGGTTCACTGAAAGCAGTGATGAGAAATAGGGAGGTGAGTATGGAAGTTAAGAAGTCACTGCATGATAGTATTGTGATCCCTACCCTGACGTATGGAAGCGAGGCAAGTCAAGAGCGAGAGCAGCGGAAATGAGTTACTTGAGAGGAGCATATGGAGTGACATGGAGGGACAGGTTGATGAATGAAGAAATGAAGGAACGTTGTGGGGTGGATATGGGTGTTGTTAAAAAAATTAGGAGAAATACACTGAGGTGATTTGGACATGTAGAGAGAATGGAGAATGAAAGACTGACTAAGAGGGTGTATATAGGTGAACTGGAGGGTAGGAGAGGGAGGGGAAGACCGTGGATGAATTGAAGAGATGGAGTTGAGGTATATGAGGAAAGGGGGAATGACCTGGGGGGAGGGCAGTCAAATGATGGGTGACAGAGTGACTTGGAGGCATTTAGTCTGCGGCCATACTTTGCAGGATTAGGGCGTCGGGCTATAGATAGATGGATAGATAGATAGACAGTGCACAAACTCTAAGATAATAGCAAAAATGTTTTCAAGTTACCCCCTCTGAAAATCCGTGATTTGAAAATCCGAAATCTTGCATTTGACCTTTCAAGGTCACTCAAGGTCAAAGGCCATGGTGCCAAATAAAAGCCCATATGAGCCTTTCTATATCTTGATAATAGTAATTATCTTTATCTCCAACAAGTTTTGAGTTATAACCCCTTGAACATCCGTGACTTTCAGTGTGACCTTTCAAGGTCATTTATGGTCAAAGATCATGGAAGCAATTAATAACCTATATGGGACTTCCTATATGTACATAATAGTAAATATCTCTATCTTCAATCAGTTTCAAGTTATAGCCCCCTAAATATCCGTGACCTAGAGTTTGACCTTTCAAGGCCACTCAAGGTCTAAGGTCTTGGTGCCAAATGAAGGCCCATATTACGTGTTCCTATATGTTCATAATAGTTAATATCTTTATCTTCAACCGGTTTCAAGTTATAGCCCACTGAAATGCTTGTGACCTTGATTTTGACCTGTCGGAGTTACTTGACTACCTTCAAAATTTAATCACTTTCTTTTGGTACCAGCCAAAGCTAGGAATAGCGCCGCTACTACTCTTTAGCAATGGTGGTAACGCCATTACATTTTTTAGCCAGTAGCGGAACTGAGAGTGCCGCTACTTTTTGGCTGTACTCACGCGTTACCACGCTCCAGGTCAGGAGTCGGTGAGTACATACATATATACCGACGGTTTGGTTGTATTTATTAATGGCGAAAAATAATCTATCTATATAGCTATTGCCAGACGCCTCAATCCCGTTTGGGGTGGCCACAAACAAATCGCCTCCAAGTCGCCCTGTCCCCCGTCATTTCACTGCCCTGCTCGCAACTCACACCCCCCTCTCTCATATACCTCTCCACCCTATCCCTCCATCTCATCCTCGGCCTCCCCCTCCCACTTCCCCCCTCCACCTCACTCACATACACTCTCTTCGTCAGTCTTTCTCCCTCCATCCTCTCCACATGGCCAAACCACCTCAGTGTGTTCCTCATAATGCTTCCTATCACACCCACATCCACACCACAACGCTCCTTTATATCCTCATTCGTCAGCCTGTCTCTCCATGTGACTCCACAGGCTCCTCTTAAATAAATCATTTCCACTGCTCTCACTCTTGACTTGTGTCCTTCCAACAACGTTCAAGCTTCACTTCCGTACGTTAGAGTTGGTATCACAATACTGTCATGTAGTAACTTTTTTACTTCCATGCTCACTTCCCTGTTTCTTATCACTGCTTCCAAAGAACCAGCAACCTTTCTTCCCTGCTGTACCCTTTCATGCACTTCACCCTCCAAACCTCCATCCTTACTCATCACACTACCTAAGTACTTAAACGTACTCACATTTTCCAGTTCCTCACCATCCAACCTCGCTGTACATCCACTGACATCACCTCTCTCAAAGACCATCACTTTACTCTTCCCTACATTCACCTTTAGATTCCGTTTCTTACACACTCTCCCAAACTCATCCGCCAAGCCTTGCAGCTCCCCTTCGTCTTCACTCAACAACACAGTATCATCTGCAAACAACAGTACAGGGAGTTTCCAAACACTATCCTCTCTCACCAGGGCCACTGCAACATCCACTACCCTACCTTGTACCTCTTTTATTACCCCATCCATGTACAGATTGAACAACCATGGAGACATGACACATCCCTGTTTCAACCCAACTTTCCAAGAAAAAATTCACTTAGTTCACCATCCACATCCACTGCAGCCTTCGCACCATCGTACATACTCTTCACAGCATTCAGCAATTTCCCATCTACTCCATATATTCTTAACACTTTCCACAATCCTTGTCTATCCACCCTGTCATATGCTTTCTCCAAATCCATGAAAGCCGCATACAACTTCTTTCCCTTCTCTAGAAACTTTTTCACTAAAGATCTAAGAAAGAATATCTGATGTACACAACCTCTTCCCTTCCTAAAGCCTCCCTGTTCTTCTCCAACTAATTTCTCAGTTCTTTCTCTAACTCTGCCAATAAGTATCCTACCATACACTTTTCCTATTATACTAAGAAGACAAATGCCCCTATGATTACCACACACTTCTTTTTCCCCTTTTCCTTTGTACAAGGGAATAATTATACCTGACTTCCAATCCTCCGGGAGTCTACCTTCCTCCCAGGCTAATCTGCAAATCTTTCACATCCATTCTACTACTATCTCTCCCCCATGCTTCAGCATTTCACCACACACTCCATCAATTCTTGGGGCTTTCCGTCAATTCTGTCAATTAATGATGTTTGTTGTACATTACATCAGTAGTTTATTATTATTGTTTAGTACCGTAATAATGTGCAATAATTAGACAGGAGTTTGCTAGTTAATTATCGATCGTTTAAAATAAGTAAAGATAAATAAGGATGTCAGCTAGATGTAGGCAACACACACACACACACACACACACACACACACCTCTAACTATCACCGTCTCTAACTCCCGCTCTCTCCCCCACTCTCTCAGACTAATTCTTACTCACTAAGTTATTATTTCGTAACAGTATGTTACTTTCAGTATAAAGTAATGGAAATAACATTGCTATTGTATAAATAGCCTTTAAAAGAAAGCCCCAGTTCATTTTTACTTTCGTTTTCGTACATACCTTAAATAGGTATCATTGAATATATAATAAATCTATACAGTATGTATCAATGGTAGACCACATTTTTTTTTTTTGCCTTTTATTTACGTATTTACTTTCAGTACGTATACTATGTAACAATGTAAAAGATCATTTGTCACATTATACAGTAAATAGCTTTTTCCTGTACCTTCGGCTCTAAGCTTCATTTAAGTGACACCGACATGTATATGATTTTTTTTTTTTATATAAGTATATACTGACATTACTGGTACACGACATAACCACTCGGACTGACTAATAATATCGAAAATAGTATATAGTGTACTGGTATATCACAGATTTTGTTAACCTTTCCTTCGTCTACCTTTTTCTTATCCAAAGTAGCGGGAGCGGGAACGCCGCTACATTTCATATCAAGTAGCGGAACCAGTAACGCCACTACTTTTTCGAGCTAGTAATGGGAATAGGAGAGCAGCTGTTTTTCATTATTAGCATTCCCATCATTGGTATCAGTGCCCATAGAAAATTGTATGTAATATCATTCAGCTGTTTTTCTGCAATGTTGCTGACAAAGAAACAAACTCGACGAAAAACACCACCTTCCCAGACTCTGTCCTGATGAGGTAAGAAATGAAAATAAGTAATGTACAAACGGGGAATGTAAGCCAACAATTACAGATGTACAGTACAGTTAACATAAGAATATACAGGTACAGCTCATATGGGTACGCATCATATATATATATATATATATATATATATATATATATATATATATATATATATATATATATATATATATAAGTAGGAGGGACTATAATAATAATGTCCAATCCATAGATCAACAGCTTCCTGTTTGATTTTAAACCTTAAACTGTGATGGTCCTTCTGGAAGACTGAAGGCAGCTGCAATTCTCACTTAACCCCTCAATGGCCGCTGGCGTCGAATGACACCCTGCAATGCAACAGTTCTGGGAAGTGAACAAAGGTCACTGTTATCTTTACCCAACCCTACTTCACCGTTCAGATAGCAAATTCATCTCAGATGTTTTCGCACATATGTTTACATGTTAATGGCACATGCAGAGTGATTTTATGAATTATTCCACGAATCATAGAGAATCATAGGGTGGGTTTAGGAAGTTAACAAACACACTGCCAGGTGCAACAGATGATACTTTTCACATCTGTAAGAAAAATTAATCGTCTTTAGATATATGAAAAAAATGATCACGTTGCCAGCCTGGGGTGCACGCAAATGTCTTACCTCACAGCCATGAGGGAAGGAGAGGTTAAATCTTGTTTTTGTTTGATGAGTGAGATACATACTGTAGGTTCCCTGCAGCTTCCAAACGCTTCTAAATGTCAGAAACGATTGTAAAAATGTCCAAATATTCCATTTTAATATGTAAAATATATATTATTTGTGTCATAATGAGCAATCAGACAATAGCGAGTGACAATACAGTGTGCTATACACATGGGGAAGTGAAAGTGACCCCCTGAGACTGCCTCTGAGCGTACTACATCTCTAAATGCTTCGGAAAATAATGTACATACTTGTAAATACTCCATTGTAATATGTAAGAAAATAAATCCTTAGTATAATGGTGAGTGGAGAGTCAATGGACAAAGAGATTGCAGTGTGCCACTCATTAACAAAAGTGAAAGTGATGCTTCCTCTGATGTTGGGCTAGATTGTTGGCATTATAAAAAAAAAAAAAAATATGTAATTACTAGAACACAAGTTTATTTTGTAAGTGTATATCTAGTAATAAAAAATTAGTAAATTGGCGACTTTGTATGAATAAGTGTTATATACGAGTATTTCGTGAGAAAATGCATAACTATAAATAAAAGGTTCTGTTGCCCCCTTCTGTTTTGTTATGCTCAAATGGCAAGTTTATTGCTAAGTGCAGTGCTTGTGATTTTGTTCCTATAGGTTACATCCATACCACAGTAGCCTACAGTGTAACAAGCAGGGTTGGATCAAATACTTTTTTTAGAGGTCAAATACAGATACAAATACTTTTGAAGGTATGATACAAAAATACAAATACAAATACATTTATTCCCAAATTCTAAAATACAGTTACAACTACAAATACTGTACCTACTTATCAAAATTACGTATTATCATTATTGCACGGAAAATATCACAAATTGCCAGTAAATAGCAACACATAAAACAATATGAAGAAATACAAATTCAAATACAAAATACTTTTTTATGGGTGCCAAAATACTATTCCAAATGCAAATGCTTTGAAAATGTACTTAAATACACCTCAAATACAAAAACAATTGTATTTGATCAACCCTTGGTAAAAAGTGTCCATATACTTGAAAATGAGAGAGTAACCTGTTGTTTAGTATTGTTAAACGTGGACATCACCTCCGAAACTTTTTCCTACACAGGGTGTGATTACCACTTGCAACACTGCCTGGTGTTCACGTAGACAACCCGTATTCTTCGACAGCACAAAGCACCCACTCTCCAGTTCCCAATCTCTCCAGCTTTGGGCCAGCTAAGGATCTCAACTGGTTGGTAGAAAGGTTAAAGTTTGTGTGACTAATATATAAATGTGTTAAATATAAAATGATCACAACAGCTCATGAAATCATCCTATTTTTTTCCGTATCTGCCGTACCAGCAGTGTGGCATAAAAGCACAAAGCTGCCAATGGTTTAATGGAGTGCAGGATATTGGAAATCCTTTCTTCCAACCCACAACCTTTTGTCATAAAAATCAATTCCACAAATCTTTGCTGTGCTCTTTTGGTCAGCTCAATGCTGCCCTTGTTGTTGGTCTCATTTACTTTCTTGTAGTCTTTCTTGTATTACCTCATGTATAATTGGAGTCATCACGAATTCTAGTTCATGGTCTAGCCCACCAGGTGTCCATAGTGTCATTCTCAGAAAATGGGGTCAAGACAAGGGGCGGTAGAGAGTAATCAGTTATGATTTTTTATTTTTCTTGTTCCTTAGCTTAAACTATACTTGAAAGTAATTTTCATTATTCAACATATGTTTAACCCTTAGCCGCTGGGGGGTTCCCGGCTGCAGCACACTCCTCCCTAAGGGCGATTGCTGAGATTTTGGAAAAATACCCTTACTTCAAACCCATATATCTGCCAAACTATAATAGCTAGAGAATTCAATGAAAGTTCATAACTCACCAACTCTAACTCTTTCCAATGAAGGTGTCCCAAGGTCACTAGGTGGTCCCGTCGAAGAGTAAGGATGAGTTGAAGACGAGTGGTTTTTCACATTTTGGCGCGCGGCTCCGAGTGCGGGCCACTGGCCATGGCATTGGCCCAGCCGGCTAGCGTTGGCAGTACTGATTGGAGTGGTGATTGTAACACTGCCCGAGCATCCTTGGAATGCGGAATATTCCACTCATTCTTTCTACTCGTCCTTACTCATGACCGTGAAAATGAGTCCTCACCCGGTTCATGTGGCTCACCCAAGGATTTACCGTCCACACCACCATGCCACTAAGCCCCGTAGGTGTGTGGAAAAAGACATATCTCGTCGCTTTCCTGTACTCACTTCTTCCGTAAACAATCATGTTTCTCCATTACCAAGACACTTAGAAATACACTTTACATCACGATTACGGGTAATTGCACTTTGACAGGTAAATGCTGTTGCTCTTTCATGCATTATCGTAGAGTATGAGGTAATTATTAGTACTGTAAATCACACTGCTTTGTACATCAGGGTTATAATGAAAATCATATAAATGTTTCACACAACTAACGTTATTTGTACTTCACATCGTAAATACACTGTTGCTCATATTTGGCACAATCCTCCCGAGTACTGAGTGAAATAATTTAGGTATACCGAAGAAGGTATTGTTCATTGTGGCCCGCTCACAAGTGGTTTTCTTTCAGGTAACAGGTAGGCAAACTCAAGGTATATCCAATAATTTTCTACCAATATCCAATAAACAGTATCAATTGTACTGCACTTACTATAAATCACTTATATGCACTTGTAGAACTTATAAAAGACTTATATCTTAGCACTTTCTATAATTCACTTACAATATCACACATTTCACTCATTTATGAAAGTACACAAACTTTCTGCACTGCTGTACACTATTTACACTTCCCCACACACCTGCTCAGTACTCATACCACTCCCGAAGGGCCTGGTTGTGGAGATTCTGCCCTTGAAGTGGTAGGCTGAGGTGTGGGGGAGCACAAGCAGGCGATGAGAGTGTGGGGGAAATGGCTCTGCGGCGTTTTTTTCTGCAGATGACCGCCAGGTCCGCGTCACTTTCCCAATGTCCTGGGTCATCTTGCACCTCCTCATCGCCGAAATCACTCTTGTAGACTGTCCCTTCCTCCTGGAGAAGTCAGAGAGCGAGCAGGGGTTGGAGGGCGAGAGAGCTCACTCTCCACATGGTAGCGTTTTTTTCTCCTCAGAGGACGTACTCGTGCTGATCATACGAGAGGTGACAGTATCGTCAAGGGCACTTCCTATGACACTATTATTAAGCCCTTTACCTGGCAATAAGGGTTGAACTTTCATGGGGATTGATGAGGCAATCACCCCTTCATGCAGTGGGACAGAATCGGATGATGTCAAGGAAGATGACGTGGCTCCTCTCGCTACCACTGCCGAGTACAAACTGAACAGTGCAACCGCAGGGTGCCTGGTGGTCCTACCTACCCTGTAGGTATCACAAAAAATGGGCCCACGCTTAACCCGTCACATCCAGAGGTTTTCCGCACCTCCGACATCCCCCAATCCCGAGGTATTTTTGGAAAAAATTTTTTTTGGCTAAAACCTCCGCTTTTGGTGAGAAACATTGAAAATTCATAGAGAAATCGCTCACCTGAGGTTTAAAATACTCGATCCAGGTAGGAGTTCCTCCTTACCTGACTGGGTTTTCTAACATGCTGGTACCAAAGAACACGAGTTCTATGGGAGGGTAACTATTTCACACAACTCATAAATGGTATTTATTTATTTACTTGGTACGAACTTACATGTAGTATGAGAGTATATAGGTTTTCAAGCAGTAATATAGGCATTATAAGCACTGTTTCACTCACTAACTAAACACCATACCTGACCTTTTTTTGCCACATTACCTGATCATTATTTCTGACTGTTTCTTCTAATGCTATGTAAACTTTGTCCTCCACATTGTCATCGATTGGGGAATCACTCTGGCCCTGAATATCTTTACTGGCCAGGTCACTGGTAACAGGTGAATTGCCAAGACAATGGTGTGAGGGGGGGAGGGGGAAGGTTATGCGGTGTAAGGCATTGTCCCTGCTTGGCATCTTGTAGAGGAATAGAGGAAGGTGTCCCGTGTATACGTACGAAAAATCACACGCGAAAATTGAAAATTGTGTAAATTAGGGACCTTGCAATCGCACGACGTACCAGTACGTCGCCGGGACTGGCAAATACAAAATGTTGCAATGTACCCATACGTCGACGGGACGGGGCGGGTTAAACAGTGGCGGGAAGGTGAGTGCGGTATATCAGGTCAACCGGCGGCCCTCCACACCCTGAATCCTGTCGTGCATACATGTCAGCCGGCGGATAGGGGTTAAAGATGCAGTATCTTATATTAACAAAAGCATGTCATCCTTGTGTGAATACTAAAAAATTTATAAGGAAATTTAACATTTCACACATTCCAGAACAGCCAGTGGTTACTGAAGTGGCTTATTATGTACCCAGAAACTATGGTAAGATTGCAAATGGTAATATAAACGCAAGTCACTGTCTGAATATTGATATATATTGGCCAAGATATGAAATGAAGAATCTCTGGCATCTTTATGCAGATGCCCGCCACGGTGCCAGGTGCATGATCATAATTCTAGGGATGTCTCAGACCGTCAACATAAACACAGTGGTTCTCTGGCATTTGGAGTGATGATGTCTGTGTTTGTTTGTAGAGTGGTGGACTGCTTGTCGGATTCAAGAAATATGCTAATAAGTATCCTTCAATGGCTGAAGTTAGAGGCTGGGCAAAACTTCCCTCAGCTAAGAAGGAAGCAAAACGACGAAAGCTCTGGGAAAATAGATGTAACCGGAATGGAGGATGGAAGGCTATGAGATTCCATGCAATATGCTCAAGACATTTTACTGACTGGATAGGAAATGGGTTATCATCCCACTTTGTTAATAAATAGGGATCTGGGAATACCAGCAATTTCCGATTAATGCAAACTGTCTCGATTCACCTACACCCTTGCCATTAACTTAATCCAATAAGTCGGGATAATCAAAACTTTCTCATTAGCTGTATTAGCGTTCCTTTACTATATCCCGAATAAGGCACTGATCTTTGACTTAAGTATTGTTTAAGCTGTGCAACAGGCTATTACTGAAACGAATTTGGCTCCATACTGCACGGGGTGAATCACGCTGCCGTTATCGTATGTATGGAATGACTTATGCTGGAAGTTACCATTCTCTTCTCTTCAGCCTAAATTAACCTAACCTAACCAAACCTAAACTAACCTTACCTAACCTAACGTTATCTTAACCTAACCTAAATAAACTAACCTCAATTCACGAAATGACTTTTTTCACAATCTGCCTGTAACACACACACACACACACACACACACACACACACATATATATATATATATATATATATATATATATATATATATATCAATTGCCAATTGCCAGACACCATAAGCCCGTAAGGGGTGGCCACTTGACTCTGAGTTATTCGTTTTACGGGAAGGGGCACTAACCCTGCACCAACCCACCTGCTGACACATAGGTAGCATATATGGTTTGGTTATATGGTTACCACCCAGCGTTGTAAATGGTTTCTTGGCTTACAGGAAACCACTTGGCTTCACTCAATGTAAAGCCACCTGTGAAGGAAAGGAAGGCAATAAGAAGTGACAGGAAAGATAGGAGAAATGGGAAGAGAGGAGGACAGACACAGAAGAAGAATGATAAAGGTGAAGGAAAAATAAACAGCACTACATCAAGTGAGTGAATGATGGACGCCACCACTATCTATATATTGACATATATTTACCTATAGGTCAGTAAGACATCCAACCATATTCCTGACATGTATTTCATAAAATGTTGTTGATAAATGACACAATACTTGAGATAACATACGGATACTTTCAGCAGTAACTTCCAGCATGTCACTCAATGCACACCCGGGGTAGGTCAGCTGGGCTGGCTTTGTTATTGTTCAAGCCAGGAAACATAATTCAGTATAAATGTGAAATACTACATACTTCATACAGTGGTACTATGATTAGGAGATGGCTGCCATGTAATGGAACGTACTGCAACGAAATACTTGGACGAATTCACTGAATGCAGCTGCTGGATTTAACCCTTCGTTAGTCAGGTGGGGTGTTTTGGCACCCTAATATATATATATTTTTTAATTGACAGCTCATATTTCCTAGTGGGTAATTCGAATATTTCTCTCCGTTCCAGTACTCTCCTGATTCAGTGAGGTGAGCGAGCATGTAGATTGGTTTAGTCCTGCCTTTGTTGTAGTGAGATAGAGGGGGCACTTCCCCCTTCCCCCTGAGGTGTCCACTCACCCCATCAAACCAACAATTAAGATGATATTGTGATATAGATTTTTTTTTTATCTTTTATTTTCATACTGTTTATTATTATACTGATTTTAAAAATCACAAAATGTATTTTCCTGTGCGTGTTTACCTGATAAATGAGATATGAGTCCATATGTTATTTTTTTTACTGATATAATTTACTGTATTTTATTATTATAAATTAATAAACACCACCTACAAGGCATTCAATCTTTTTATTAGTGACTGCAGAGATACGCTGAAACGGCAGTATGAATATATTTTACATGTTAGTTTACATGTATTTTTGTATTGGGGTGTTGTAACACCCTACCAGATTAACCACGTTTGAATACCCACAGGACTAACGAAGGGTTAAAGAAAAATTAGTGAAGCATGTACCAGATATATCCCAAGACGAGCGCGCTGAACACCGAACACAAGAACAAAGACGCACTTGTAGTTATCATACAATACTGCATATATATTACATGTTATACGGAAAATAAATGAGAAAAATACGTTCGTCAGAAACATTATATATATATATATATATATATATATATATATATATATATATATATATATATATATATATATATATATGTATACATATATATATATATATATATATATATATATATATATATATATATATATATATATATATATTTTGAGTTGTCTACGTTTTCAGTTTTCTGTCCGGAAGCTACACTATGGACACCTGGCAGGTAAGACTATGAACTAGAATTTGTGATAAACTCCAATTGTGGCAGGCACTTAAACCCTTTTGATTTAACCGATTCCGACCAAACCGGGACACAGTGACCAGCCTATGACCTACTGTAATTGTGTCTGCAATGCTTTAGTTGCCTTTTTTCTGGTTTAATTGTGGCAGGCACTTCTAATCAAAAGAAGAAAGCATATAATGAATGGATGAGAACAGGGACGTGGAAGAAGTTGAGAGACGGATGAAAGAGCTATATGTAGAGAGGAAGAGAGAGGTGAAAAGATTATTAAGAGAAAGTAAGAAGAGAGTGGATGAGGAATTTAGAAGGAATTTGAGTGTAAAGTGAAGGGAATGTAAGAAAATGTTCTGGAAAGAGGTAAAGGCAATTAGACAGGATGGCAAAGAAGTCATTTGGGGAGTGAAAGATAAAAATGGTAAATTACTAATGGAGAAGGGTGGGGGGGGAAGTGAGCAGAGGGAGAGAATACGTTAAGGAATTGTTGAACACAGAGAATGAAAGCAATGCAAGTGGCTAGGGAATGGCTGGGAGAAGGAGGGATGTGAGAAGAGAGGAAGAAGTCAGTAGGATGGAAGTTGTGGAAGCAATGAAGAGTTAAAATGGGGAAAGCCCCAGGAATTGATTGTGTGGTGAAATGCTAAAGCAAGGGGAAGAGATAATAATAGAATGGATGTGGAAGATGTGCAGATTGGCATGGGAGGAAGGTAGAGTCCTGGAGAATTCGAAGTCAGGTATAATTATTCCCGTGTACAAAGGAAAGGTGGAAAAAAAAGTGTGTGGAAATCATTAGGGCAATTGTCTTCTTCGTGTAATAGGAAAAGTATATGGCAGGATACTTATTGATAGAGTTAGGAAAATAACATAGGACTCAGTTGGAGAAAAACAGGGAGGCTTTAGGAAGGGAAGAGGTTGTGTAGATCAGATATTCAGTCTTAGATCTTTAGTGGAAATGTTTCATGAGAAGGGAAAGAAGTTGTTTGAGGCCTACATGAAGTTGGTGAAAGCATATGACAGGGTGGATAGACAAGGATTGTGGAAAGATTTAAGAATATATGGAGTAGATGGGAAGTTGCTGAAGACAGTGAAGATTATGTACTAGGGTGCTAAGGCTGCAGTGCGTGTAGGTACTGAACAGAGTGAATTTTTCTATCTGAAGGTTGGACTGAAACAAGGATGTATCATGTTTCCATGGTTGTTCAAGCTGTATATGGATGGGGTTATAAAAGAGATACAAGGTAGGGCAGTGGATGTTGGAGCTGCCCTAGTGAGAGAGGGCAGCGTTTGGAAACTCCCTGTACTGTTGTTTGCAGATGATACTGTGTTGTTAAGTAAAGCCTAAGGAGATCTGCAAGGCTTGGTGGATGAGTTTGGGAGAGTGTGAAAGAAACGGAAGCTAAAGATGAATGATGGGAAGAGTAAAGTTACGGTTTTCAAAAGAAGTGAAGTCAGTGAATGTACAGTGAGGTTGGATGAGGAGGAAATGGAAAATGTGAGTGCGTTTAAGTACATGGGTAGTGTGATGGGTAAGGATGGAAGTTTAGAGGGTGAAGTGCTTGATAGGGTACAACAGGGAAGAAAAGGCTGATGGTTCCTTGAAAGCAGTGATAAGAAACAGGGAAGTGAGCATGGAAGTGAAAAAACTATTACATGACAGTATTGTGATGCCACCTCTAACGTATGGAAGTGAAGTTTGAACCTTGTTGGAGGGACAGAAGTCACGAGTGAAAGCAGTGGAAATGAACAATTGAGAGGTGAATGTGGAGTCACATGGAGAGACAGACTGACAAATCTGGAAGTGAAGAAGCGTTGTGGTGTGGATGTGGATGTGATAGGAAGAAGGTGGTTTGGCCACGTGGAGAGGATGGGGAGTGAGAGACTGACGAGGAGAATGTATGTGAGTGAGGTGGAGAGAGGAAGAGGGAGAGGGAGGCCAAGGAAGAGATGGAGGGATGGGGTGGAGAGGCATATGAGAGCTGGCGGAAGGGCAGTGAAATGGCAGGGGACAGGGCGACATGGAAGTGATTTGTTTGTGGCCACCCCTTACGGGATTAAGGCGTCTATTGATAGACAGATAGCCTTCTAATCTTTACAACTCTCTGATTCTGACCAAACCTGGACATGATGGCCAGCCTGTGACCTAGTTGTGTCTGCATGGTTTGGGCTGGTAGGCAACCAGTCATTGCCTTGAAAAAAAAAAAAAAAAACTTATCGTATTTTTCACGTTTTGAGCTTTAGAAATATTATTATCCCCTTAACTGCGGGGTTGTTGGGAGTGTGCCGTGCGTGTCCCGCGGGGCATATTCGCACTACGGCTGACTTTTTAAAAATATTTGCCAAAAATCAGTTATTAGTCAAAGAATATTATATTTAAAAAGCATATGGCACATACCTTCAGCTTTCTCCTGGGATGATTGTTAAGCCTTCGTCGTCTGCCGTAGGACTTGTGGAGACTTCTGAAGTTGGGTAACAAAGTCTCCACTTTACACTTCTCGATACCCCGTAATATGGTTACCAATGCCTGATATTATAACTACAAACACTATTCTATGATTTTCAAGTAGTTTGGAATCCATATTCCAAAAAAAAAAAACACTGTGAAAGCAATGTAAATTATGAGCACATACGAGCTTTCCTCCTTGCTCGTTCCCTGATGGTATCCTGAGGCGGAACTGTCATTTATTATTTATAAACACACTCACACTTAATATTCCTAGTACTTTATTACACTTATTTATATATACAACATTTATCTATAAGTTTCTTTTAGTACTAGTAGTTTATTTTCACTCCAGGCATTCATTTTCTCGTTCTGTAAACTAGGGTAGAGAGCGAAGCTGTCACTTTCACTTTCATTACTCCCAGTATTTATACATGCTAGAGCGAAACTTTCACTTTCATTACTCCTAGTATTTATACTCATATTCTTATATTACTACTTATTTACATTTCTATTTACATTCTATATTTTATTTACATTATTTACATTTCTGTTCTATTTACACAATGTTATGCACTGTCACTTGCAGTAACTTAAAAAACTATTTTCCACTGTTCAGTTATATTTACATTCATTGCTTTCATTTGCTGTTTACACATTATTTACACATTATTTACATTTCCTCTTGCACTGTTTTAGAGTCACCAGAAAGATCGTAGTCAATGTTGATCCTTATCATTGATAAATTAGCCAATTCATATTCCACAGCAGTCACTTAGCCCTTTACCCCTTCCCACACGAGGTTTAGTAGGGGTAGAGTCACATGGCCCTTTGCATGGGGCTAAAAAGCGGCGGAATTGGACAGGCGCGAATCCGACGTTGTTTCACCTTGAAAGACAACAGTAAACTGAATGCTGTGGCCTAGGGGCAGTGAAGGGTTGACAGTGACAGCATGATGACAGCTGCTAATTTATACACCATGAAATGATTAGCAGGAAATCTAGACAATACATAATAAATTAGGTAGTTCCAGGTGAATGTAAATATCACTTAGGCTTCTCCCTTCCTTTCCTATATATATTTTTATAATGAGAACAGGTCATGTGGCATATTTCAAGGGGAAATAAACAGGGAAAATTAGAGAACAAGTGCACATGAGGTGTTGCCAGGTGATAATTAGCCCATTCCAGATGTATGGCAGTATCAATTACCTTTTCTCTTTCTTTTATATATTAATTTATATAAGAATAAGGCATAGGGCACATTTCAATGTATAAAATGAGTGGAAAAAAATCCATCCAGGATTTGTGTGGTGCAGCGCAGCTGGTCAGGCAGGAGGAGTGGGTAATGGAGGGGAGGTAAGGAGGGGAGTCAAGAACAGGAGAAAAATGGCAAAATTGTCAACAGTGGATGGGAGTACAGATGACATTAGCAGAACTGAGTATAGCTGGACACTAATAGTACTGATAGATGATACAAGCCACCACTTGAAAGCCCAGGCGAATTCAAAATAACACAATCACAAAAGTGATGCCCCGTGGTATGATCCCTTGCTCCCGAGTGTCACAAAAGTAACACCCCACGGTTAAGGGGTTAAGGGGCATAGAAACTCTGAATTCTGTAAGCATAATCTTGAGGTTATTCCCTATCGGAAATGCACCATCCATCTGTCCCCTCTCTCTAATTTTCGAGTGGCAGTGCTGCTAAGATTGATCCCAGCATCCCTAGCAGTTTTCTTTAATTGTGACAGGCACTTCTACCCTTCAGAGGTAACCGATTCCGACCAAACTTGGACACAATGACCAGCTAATGAACTACTTGTGTCTGCAAGGTTTTGGTTGCTAGGCAATTACTCGTTGCCCAACAGCTGCCCCCTTAGCCTCTCCGTGGCTGTGGGTCCAGAAATTGTTGAGACCCAGTGGCCAGCCCAGACACCATTTTTTCAAAGTTCAAAATTCGAATTCTCTTCATACTGAATTCAAGAGAAACTTCTGGCACACCTGGCAATATAGTTATTAGCTTTGTGAACCCAATCCTTTACTTCACAATGAAGTGCCCCCCCAAAAAAAAATCGTAAAATGACTGCATACACGCCGGTGAAATATAACCAGAGGAGCGAAAGGGCATCTCACTAATATCCACATTTTCACCCCCAACGCAATTTCAGTGCTGCTGTAAAGGGTTCATATGACTAGATGTGTGTAATATGAACAAAATCAGAACATAATATGGGAGGTTTCATTGAAAAAAAATATGATTTTTTTTCACATTATTCTATGTGTATTGTGTTTATGCACGTATAGAGTTATTTTTGTTGTCTGGGTGTTATAGTTTGTGTCCAAAGAGGAGAGAGATGGTATTTTCAGTCTCTTGCAAGACAGAGGTCCTACACATGTGTGTTCATTCTCAACAGCAGCGGGTAAAATCCAACAGGCCGGCTAAGAGCTGGACATCGTCGCCTACTGGTTTGTTTAAATCATACTGGTTTCAAGGTAAACAAAAAACTAACCCACCAGTCCCCCGTCCCATCTCTCTCTCTCTCTCTCTCTCTCTCTCTCTCTCTCTCTCTCACATTGCAGTTGCTTAGTGGGATTCTCTCTCTCTCTCTCTCTCTCTCTCTCTCTCTCTCTCTCTCACATTGCAGTCGCTTAGTGGGATTCTCTCTCTCTCTCTCTCTCTCTCTCTCTCTCTCTCTCTCTCTCTCTCTCTCTCTCTCTCTCTCTCTCACATTGCAGTCGCTTAGTGGGATTCTCTCTCTCTCTCTCTCTCTCTCTCTCTTAATTACAATTGCCTACTGGAATGCTTCGGTGTGTGGCAGTGGTGCGGTCATTTCATGCTTGAGCTGAAGCTGAGTAATTTGGGTTCGGTTCCAGGTCCACAGGACTTTTCGAGATGGTCTTCTGCACCCTCAGACCGTTCGTTACCTAACACCGAAAATAGAGACCAGGATTTAAACCGAAAGCTGGAAGTCATATCCTAAGAAGTATTTCTGGTGTTTCCATGTCATGTATGCTTGCATATTTTGGTTACAGTACCAACAAATTACTGCCAGTGTGTATTGAGCTGCGAAACTTTGTTACTTATAACCATTACAATTTCATTAGGTTATGCATGTCAGTTTAGAGATACAGTGAGAGGACGAGGCAGAAAGAGAAGAAAATGGGAGGAAGAACATATCATTATGTTCCTGGATTCAGAGAAAACAAGTTTAAATGCAACGATAATGATGACCCGGATGAGAGAGAGAGAGAGAGAGAGAGAGAGAGACTTGGAAAGAAACTGAAAGGAGAATTGCCCGATTACCGTGTAGACTAATGGGGGAGGGGGAGAGGAAATAAAAGAACAAGGGAAGAGAGGAGCAAAAGAAGTAACGGAGTTGATGTTACATGCATTGCTTGCTGGTTACTGACAGTATGAGTTTGCGGATGTTTAACTAACTGGCTTGATTCATTATACAGTACGTCTAATGCATCGAGAAAAAGATGTTGTGTGCTACATTCACTGGGCTAGGAAAAGTGTGTGACAGAGTAGTTAGACAAGGAAGGAGGAAGGCACACAAGGAGTGCTGTAGATGGGAAGTTACTGAATAACGTCAGGACCATGTATGAGGGCACTAGAACTGCTGTGTGTGTGTGGAGAGGGATTCATGTGATTTATATGAATGGTTGACTGAAATAGGAGGGTGACATATCTCCATGTCTATTCGATATATGTATGGATTCATAGATGAGATACAAATTACGAACAGGGTGTCATGGGGGGATGTGAATTTATGAATTTAAAAATGCTTAGATATTGCTTGAAAATAGAGACAAGGAATTGACTTGTGAAAATCAAGCAGTAAGTTTTACTTTATGCCGGCTTACTTCGCCGATTCTCTAAGGACGAGAATTTATAAACTTTCTCAACAGTACACAGCAGAGACTAATTACTCATGTGTGCTGTTTGTTAGTAGTGTTAGCCTCTTGAGAAAGTGACTCCACCCCTGACAATCAATAACTAATGCAAATAACGATAAACAGGTTCTTGCCGGTACATTAACTCCTGGCTGGCACAACGGGTTTAAGCTTGATACAAAAGAACTGGCCTAAGTACCAGTTATGAATAATGTAAAGTGTTTGTGCAAACTAGGAGCGGCAACTAATATAAGCTTAATGTGGAGAATTAAAACACGAGTTTAACTACATTAAGCTCAAAGAAAATAACTGTAAATTTATTAATTTATTTGTGACTTAATACTAGCTGGTATGGATTTATTCATACCAAGTCAACAATTCACTAAAAGATCAAACTCTCCAAAATGGTTTGATGGCAATTGTGCCAGAGCAACAGCCCAAAAGTCATTAGCATATAACTCTTACTTAAAATCAAAAACACCTGAATCACTCTCCCAATTTAAAATTGCTAGAAATCATGCAAAAGCAGTATTAAATCTATCTAAATCAAACTTTCTTCAAAAGCAAGCATCAAAACTACTTAACAACCCTAATGACAATAGATTATTCTGGTCAACTCTTAATTCTTTCAATAATAACTTTACCAAGTCATCTTCCATTCCCCCACTAAAATCTTCAGATGGCAATATTACAAATGACCCACGTGGGAAAGCAGATATCTTTGCTAGTACCTTTGCAAGAAACTCTACCATAGATGATACCAGCCAGAATGTCTCAGTACTAGAACTTGATTCTCCCGAAATTGCCCCACTTAAAATACAGACAAGATTTGTAAAATCCATCCTAGACAATTTACCTACCAACAAAGCTCCAGACCCAGATGGAATTCCGCCAATTGTTTTGAAAAAGTGTTCCCCTGAACTTGCCTCTGTCCTAGCTAAATTATTCAGACTATGCATACGTACTTTTTTATTCCCAAATTCATGGAAAGAAGCCAATATCCACCCAGTTCCGAAGAAAGGAAGTTCGTCTGACCCCTCCAATTACAGACCAATAGCTATCACATCTTCACTTGGTAAGGTATTTGAAACTTTAATTAACAAGCATATTGTTAAACATCTTGAATCCAACAACTTAATTAATGATAGACAATACGGTTTTCGCCACGAAAGATCCACCATTGACATACTCAATCTCTTAACTCATACCATCCATCAATCAATTGATCTTTTTGGAGAAACTCATGCAGTAGCTCTTGATATCTCTAAAGCTTTCGACAGAGTATGGCACCGTTCCCTGCTGTCCAAACTCCCTTGCTATGGACTAACGTCTTTTGTTCCTTTGATTTTTTCTTATCTTAGTGACAGGAAAATAAGAGTAAAAGTAGATGATGTATATTCGAATTTCCACTCAATTAACGCCGGCGTGCCGCAGGGAACAGTTCTGGCGCCAACCCTATTTCTGGTTCATATTAATGATCTCTTATCTGTCACTCACAATCCCATTCACTCATATGCAGATGACTCAACACTACATAGTTCATTCACACTCAGGCATCCATTTACAAAGTCTCATATCTCTACCTCTCAACTCAGTACAGCCATCTCCATAAATCAAGATCTATCTACAATCAGTGAATGGGGACAAAACAACCTTGTCTCTTTTAATGCTAGTAAAACTAAATATATACAGTTTACTAATAGACAGATATTGCCAGATTCGTACATTACCTTCAGTGCTACTAATATTCCCATCTCCAAAAGTATTGAAATTCTTGGTGTCTCACTTAACAGTGCCCTCAGCTGGACCTCTCATGTCAGATCACTTGCTAAAACCGCCTCAAAGAAACTTGGATTATTGTATAGAGTCCGTAACTTCTTCGCCGATGAGCAGTTAGCTATAATTTATAAGAGTCATGTGCGCTCTCAGCTTGAATATTGCTCACCCTTGTGGAATGGTTGTGGAGAGGTTGCATTAAGACAACTAGACCAAATTCAGAATAAAGCTGTTAGAATCATTAACAACCCTGCCATTACATATAAACTACCTCCCCTGCAAGTAAGAAGGAATGTTGCCTCCCTTGCATTATTTTACAGATATTTTTTTAGCAAATGCTCAGACGAAGTTGCGTCCATGGTGCCACCTCTCCATGCCTTCCCTCGTGCTACACGGGCATCTGGTAGCGCTCATGACTGGAATGTCACTCAACCATATTGCAGAACTTCTGCCTATCAGAATTCTTTCATTCCCCGAACTGCATCTCTCTGGAACTCGCTTCCCCAGAGTTATTTTCCACCAAATTTCAACCTACAGCTGTTCAAGTCTAACTGTTACAGATATTTTATGAACAGAGGACACCAGTAATCTGGTGTATGGATTATTTTTTTTTCTCCATTTGTTTTTCCTTCCTCTGTTCTGTTATTTAAAAAAAAAAAAAAATTACAATGAAATATACTTACGTTACATGAGTCTCAAAAATGAATTCAAAATAACATGGAGAATACACTCACTCGCTCATTCAAAAACTAAACACACTTAAACCTAGGAAAAAAAAAAGGAAAAGAAATAGTGGTCAGTGGAGGGGATCTGAGCGAAAAGATGCGCACCTGTGCAGGACATCAGATGCTGCAATTTGCTAAACCCTCTTCCCCAATTCACCATCTAGGTGGAGAATCAGGAACTTGCTGTGCTGGACATAACGATCCTACTCTCACGACGACTCAAAGCTGACTAACTTCAAACTATGAAAGAGGGCGAGGGATGGCCGGGTTCAAACTTCAACGGTCAATGGAAAGAAAGTGAGCAATATACGCTCACAATAAATCACTCAGTGAAGGCACTAATGTCGTGCATGAGAATGATCACTTGTGAAACAGTGAGAAATGTTCTGAAAACCATCCCGATCGAGTGAATACGATGGCGGTTGACCTGAGTGATGCCCAGTGGGAATTCCAGTAGAGTTCATGGTTTTCCCACTTAGGTACTATGTCACGAATTTATAAATACGCTCGCGGGAATTCGTGACACAGGGGATGTTGGAAAGTTCTTAGTGAAAGAAAGCAGGATTTGGAAACTGCATGGACTCTTGTATCCCGATGATACTGTGTTGCTCTGTGAACATAAATGAGAGATACGGATCTCGGCGAATCGATGTTGTGTATGTGATAAATAAAACGAAATTAACCCAGGTAAGAATAAATTTGGGCATATGGAGAGAATGGATAATGAGCGATTGGTGAAAAAGATAACTAGATCTGATGTGAAAGGTGTAAGGCTGAGAGGAAGATCACGAATAGGATGGATGGACAGTGTGAAGAGAGCACTGGATGCGAGAGGGATGTCTTTTGAGCAAGGAAGAGTGGCTGTGCGTGACAGAAATAAATGGAGAGAAATTGTGAATGAATAAGTGATGACGCAGCACTGAGGGGATATTCTCCCGCATTTGGTCTGATCAGCTAGTCAGGTCAGGTGCGGGTAAGGGGATGGGTCTGTTATGATGTGGCAGGGGTAAACCAGTTCTGCTGTCGGGCCCTGCTGCGGATGTCACTGATTGCATTGCGCAGTTGACCCTTGTGCGGTGTGGTGCGGTGAGGATCTGTCCGTTCTCCCCTTGGGGCTAAGATGCGAATGAATGTGTTTGAATGGATGAGTAAATGGTGAGTGTGTCGTCCTGTCTCGGCTACTTCCCTTTCCTTGGGGGAAGCAGCCTAGGTATATAGATAGATAGAAGAATAAATTTTATGGTCTTTGAGAGACAGGAATTCACAGGGTGCACAAGGACTTGATGGTTAGATGTAACCTGTGAGTGAATTTAAGTAATTAGCAAGTGTGATGTGTATGAATGGAAGTTTAAGAGATGAAGTGCGTGATAGCGTACATCAAGGAAGAAAGATTGCTAGTTCACTGGAAGCAGTGATAAAGATTTAGGAATTGAGTACGGAAGTAAAAACAAAACAAAAAAAGTGGTGTATGACAGGATTATGATCCTCATATTCTAATGTATGAAAATGAGGTTGGGGCCAGTAGGAAGAGCAGAAAACGTGAGTGAAAGCAGTGGAAATGAGTTATTTGAGAGGAGCATGTGGATCTTATTGCAGAAACAGAGACCATTGAGGAAATGAACGAGTATTATGGTGTTGATGTAGATGTGATTGAAGGTAGTTAAAGAAAAATTTTAATATGGTTTGGCAACGTGGAGAAGGTGGAGAATGAAAGACTAACAAGAAAAGTGTATGTGAGTGAGGTGGCTGGGAAGAGGAGGTGGGGGAGACCAAGGATGAGAAGAAGGGATCGAGCGGTGAGATTTATGAGCAACTGGGCGTGTGAGTTCGAGGAAGGGTAGCTAAACGGCAGATGAAGGTGTGACATGAATGGGCTTTGTTTGGCCACCCATAGTAGGGTTAAGGAGTTTGGCTATAAATAGATAGATAGATAGGCTTCTCTCTCTCTCTCTCTCTCTCTCTCTCTCTCTCTCTCTCTCTCTGTATATCTTTCTATCTATCTATCTATATCTATCTATCTATCTATATATCTATATCTATGTCTATATCTATATATCTATATCAATATATCAATATATATATATATATATCTATATCAATATATCAATATATATATATATATATATATATATATATATATATATATATATATATATATATATATATATATATATATATACTGGTAGACGCCTTAATCTCGTAAGAGGTGGCCACAAACAAATCGCCTTCATGTCGCCCTGTCTCCTGCTATTTCACTGTCCTCCCCCCAACCCACACATCCCTTTTTCATATAACTTTGCACTCCATCCCTCCATCTCATCCTCAACCTCCCCCTCCCTCTCCCCCCCTCCACCTTACTCACATTGACTCTTCTCGATAGTCTCTCGCTCACCTTCCTCTCCACTTGGCCAAACCACCTCAATGTATTTCTCCTAACGCTTTCTATCACATCCACATTCACACCACAATGTCCTTCATTTTCTCATTTGTCTGTCTGTCTCTCCATGTAACTCCACCCGCTCCTCTCAAATAGCTAATTTCCACTGCTCTCACTCTTGACTTGTGTCCTTCCAACAAAGTCTAAGGTTCACTTCCATACGTAAGGGTTGGTATCACAATACTATCATACAATGAATTTTTCACTTCCATGCCCAATTCCCTACTTCTTATCACTGCTTTCAAAGAACCAGCAACTTTTCTTTTTACTGTACAAATTCAAGCACTTAATCCTCCAAACTTCCATTATTATTCATCAAAGTACCAAGTACTTAAATGCTCTCATATTTTCCATTTCATCATCATCCATCCTCACTGTACATTCACTGACTTCATTTTCTCGGAAACCATAACTTTTCTTTACAATCACCTTTAGATTCAGTTTCTTACACGCTCTTCCAGATTCATTCACCAACTACTGCAGCTCCCCTTCGTTTTCACTTACCAATACAGTATCATATGCAAAGAACAGTACAGGAAGTTTCCAAACGCTACACTCTCACATTAGGGCCACTCTAAGATCCACTGCCATACCATGTATCTCTTCCATAACCCCATCAATATACAGAATGAAAAACCCTGGGGACGACACATCCCCGTTTCACTCCAACATTCAGATACAAATATTCTCTCAGTTCACTGTCCACACACACTGCAGCCTTAGCACTCTCAAAAATAGTCTTCACGGCATTAAACAACTTCCATTTTGCTTCATATGTTCTTAATATTTTTCACATACCTTGTCTGTCCACTCTGCCATATGCACTCTCCAAATCCATGATGGCCGCATACAACTTCTTTCCCTTCTCTGGATACTTTTCCACTAAAGACCTAAGGATGATTATCTGATCTACACAATCTCTTCTCTTCCATAATCCTCTCTTCATCTCCAACTAGTTCCTCAGCTATTACCGTAACTCTGTGAATAAGTATCCTACCGTAATTTTACTTTTCCTATCACACTCAGAGGACAAATGCTACTGTGAAATCTATGCACTTCCCTTTCCTATTGCGTAGGGGAATAAATTATACCTGTTATCCAATCATCCAGGACTCTACCTTGCTCCCAGGTCAATCTGAACATCTTCCATATCCATTTTTTCACATATCTCTCCCTCATGGTTCAGCATTTCACCCCGCACTCCATAAATTCACGGGGCTTTCCCCATTTTGACTTTCTTCATTACTTCCACTGCTTCCATCGAATGATCTCTTCATCCCTTCTCATCTCCCTCCTTCTCTCATCAATCCCCCAGCCACTTATACTTGCATTGCTTTAATTTTCTATGTTTAACAGAGAGTATGGATCAGTTGGTTCAAGGATTGTGTGGATAAGATTGAAAGTTGGACTACAAATGTGGGCGATTGTGTGTGTGTATGCGCCAACGCAAGATCGTGCAAGCAGATTAAAAGAAGAGTTCTGGACATGTATGGAAACGTGCACGGAAGAGTTGGAAAGGAATGAGTGAGCGTTTTTGACTGGAGATATGAATGGGAAAGTAGGGAATGTGAAAGTGGATGGAGTAGTTGGTGAGTGGGGTGTGCCTGCAGAAGTGGATGAGAATGGCAGTGCTCTAATGGAGATTTGTGCCGGGAGGGAGCTGGTGATAGCCAATACCCTCTTCAGGCACAGACTGATCCACAGGTCTACTGGCAAGTGATGAGAAGGGTGGGTGGTGAACTGAATGAACGGGTGGCAATGACTGATTATGTGTGTGTGGATGACAGGATGAGAAAATGTGTAATGGATGCAAAAGCATATAGAGGCTGGAGGAGTGGACGTTCTGACTACCACATGGTGGTGGTGAGAATCAAGGTTCAAATGAAATGGAGGAATAGAAGGGAAGGACAGGAAGAAGTAGCTCATACAAGGAGAGTTGAAAGGATACAAGAGGATGGAAAAAGAGAGAAGTGGAGGAGCTATTGGATAAATATGGTTTGGAGCAGATGAGGGACGTGGAAGGTGTGTGCAAGATATTCACAGAAGAAATCTGTCCAGTATGTGAAAGGGTGTGTGGGATGAAGAGAGGATGAAAGGGGGTGCAAAGAACAGCATGGTGGAATAAAGAGGTGAGACACGCTGTACCAGTGTCAAGTATCGTAGAGCTTCATAGATTACTGCTGCTGCCAAATATAGATAAATAGTCATAGCTCAGGAGAGTGGGACTGTAGTTGTAGATTGGCCAGTCACCCATCACCAGTATAGCAATGTAAGAGTCGTGAGGTGTTGGATAGCATGGAGACTGTGTATTTGTGGGTTTTCTCTGTCTAGTCTTGAGGTAGGTCTTTCTCTGTCACGTTGCCCTCTCTATATTGTATCGTAAGTGAAGGTGAGGTAGAGACACTGTGGAGTTAAGGGGTTTTATTGTGACACATTTATATTATACACTGCCTACCCCTGCATTTGTGTGACGAACAGAGTGACGTGACCCTTTTAAGTGCTACTGCCTAGAGTTCTCTAACGAATTTCTTAACTTTATGCACAATACGTGGATATTTGGTGAGGTTTCCTTACAAGAAGTTGCTGAACAGTTCAGAAATGGCATCGATGTGTGGTTTGGAAAGAGAGGTGATAAATTTCGCTGTAAGAGGCGGTTTCAGGCGATTCAGGAACAGTATAATATTACGGTGTCTCTGTTACCCAAATTTTAAGGCTCAGGCAGGGTAATTAAGAGAACAGCCAGTAAGGTATTAATTCACTATCGAGTGACGAAGAGCAGCAAGTTCATATAGATCATTTGAAAAGGGTCTCACGAAATTTTGCTTGCTCTTATAAATCATCGGATACAACCGAAAAACCTAGTAAATGCGATGAAAATAAACCGGAAGAAATTAATACACACCGGAATAAATTACAATCGCATACTAAACATACATAGGAGCAGCTAATACAGCAATTATTTTAACAAGGCATTTACATGAACTAGGAATAGATTTAGACTTCTTTTATAAGTAATATGCTGAGCAGTTCTAAGTAACATCTTTGGATTGGCTACAGAAAGTTATCTTGAAAATGTAAACATCAAATTCAACAAGATTGTACAAATTCTTTCATATCAACATAAGTGAGCTGATTCCCAAAATAGTGTAATGATGACGATTGTAACGAACCTACGAAAGACAGAGAAATCAATTCGAGAAATTGTGGACAAGTAAATACACTGGAAGGGAATACGACACTTTTCCAACACTTCTCAGTGGTCATGGAACATATTTACATAATAGTACTTCAGTTAGACAATACTAGAGCTCATTATCAAGCTTTCATGAATGGCACTGCTAATGCTGGTAACGGTAGCATCACAGTGCACGTCAAGTAATCAGTCAAGGCGTAAGTAAGCATGGTATGAAGCCCTAGTTTGTGGAAAGGAATTTGTTGTTACACTATCCATACTTAGAAACAACACTCCCATCAACATCAATAGTAGTTCATGTCCCATTCATAACAGATGATTTTTTCATGGTCTATCAAATATACACTTTTCTTTCTAAAATGATGACTCATTAGTCACCATCACCACCAAAACAGAAGTCATCATGGTTTCCTATAAAGAGGGTACTGTCGCCTTCGCTAGTGAGACAACAATTGAACATAAATGTCGTACATCATTGTATGCAATTCACCTTTGTCCTGCGTATATCTTCACGTTTCATCCAGTAGACAGTCCCTTGTGAAACTGCTATCATAAAGAATCACAACATCCATTATCATTGCAACTTCACATTCGCTTCAGATAAATTCTTCATCAATGCATTAGACGTTCACAGTTTTTCTATTTCACTCAAAATACATGAGTTTTCGTAACTTGCCCTGACACGCCTCCAACCGATTCATCAGCATCTGGTTTATACTTATCACCAGATTACTGTTCAGTACTAAACCCTTCATTGCAAACCTTACTTAGTAGAAACCACTATGCTATTTTAAACCATACACATAAGTTCTTCCAACCATTTCCTATGATGAATTTAAATATGAGTACACATATTAAGTTAACTTCACCTAAGTTTGAAGCAAAGCAACTTCTCAATCGAACAAAGCAACTTTGGGAGGAATATAGTAGGATTATGTTCAGTCTATATTATGTTTATAGCCAGCTCCCGTCATCGTTATCATTTTCTCCATCATATTTGTTATATTAATATTGGCTGTGCGCAGAATACTAGCTAGGATGGAGAACTTGGAAACAATATTCAAATGCTATGTGCTACAAGTGAGACGAACTGTGTAAATATTTTTAAATAGGGTATGTATAATTTATGTAAAATAATAAAGATATAGGGTTACATATAGCCTTCTGTTGGAACCGAAGGGAGGAGTGATTATGAGTGTTTTGTTGCCCGTGGCAACCTAAATCATCAGCAGGTTAGTGGCGTGATGAAGAAAGAATATCTTTTACTCCCAAGGCCCCAGGCTGAAAGTTCCTTACTTCGTAATAAGAATAAAATTCCAGTACTCCCCCTCAAAATAAAGAAAAAACTCCCAAGAAAATGAAAAAATGACTCCAACCTGACGCAAGAGGACATTTTTAAGCTTCCCTCGTCTACTCAAAAAAATTAAGGTAAGCAAACCATCCCTGCATCACATCCTCCCTTTGTACACCCCTTCCAATGTTTCGGATTCCGATCCTCTTCTACCTATTTCGAAAAAAAAAAAAAAAAAAGACAGAATAGAATGGGAACCTCAGGGAATGTAATCTCACCCACCAGGGAGAAAATTATCCTAGAAATAATATCTGTGATGTACATGCCAAAAATCCCCCCAAAACTCCCATGTGGATACCCCAGGCATTAGGTTGTCACTAGATACCACCAACATAACTCCCAAGATTCTGAAAATCGCGAGCTTGAAGGCAAACCTTTTGTGAGGACGGGTGTCGCACGTCATTAGACTTAGACGGGAGCACAGTGTAGAGACTCAAACAGTGTGCTCATCTCTGGACCAAAATAAGGTCAGTTTTGCGCAGGTCATCTATGATTGGTGGCCTTGACCCGTGATGTCACTTGGATGGCTGTCTCGCTTACAGGAGCAGGACAACAGTGTGTTTTTACCAGCCATTTGTGGCGCATAGCCTGCTTTATTTTATACATTTCATCAAGTTAAAATACTTTTCACGATGTGCAGTGTGTTTGGGTGTTTAGGGAAGACATCTGATGGCAAGTTTCTGAGACGCTTTCGCATGCCAAATGATAATATCAACAGGCAAAAGTGGATACATTTGTGTGGACGGAAGGACAAGGTGTCTCCTACTGGCCGTGTCAGTGAAAGACATTTCAGCTCGCAACAGTGTGCAAGAGATCTGCAAAGCGAGTTGCTGGGGACACCACCACCAATCAGAAGACTGCTAAAGTCAGGAGCAGTCCCTGCTCAAAATCTGCCTAATAAACAACAAGGTATGCAGTGAGTGAATAGTTTTATGGTGGAAAATAACTGACTATAGTAAGATTAATAATTATTAGGGGATTTATGTTCAAGTATGAGCATCAAATGTTCACGTAAGATGCTTAAAGGATTTTCTTGTCCCTATGCAATGCATTATCACGAAGAACCCAAGGGGTGTGTTTAACAGGCTAAATATATGAATGTGGACCCAGTCATGTCTAATGTACCTCTAGGGCATTATCAGTGCACCATAACTATATTTTCATTTAACATACAATTATTTATACAATTTCCATGACGAAATTGTGATAGATTCATTGTAATACGAGTGAAGAGGTTAGGTATAACGAAACAATTGGTGAATGCAACAAAATATTAATTCTACCGACCTATGTATGTGACAGTAATTCTTGCAATAACTTTACATTACTTCAAACCCTTGAAAATCTATCTATCTATATACCTAGGCTGCTTCCCCCAAGGAAAGGGAGGTAGCCGAGACAGGACGACACACTCCCCATTTACTCATCCATTCAAACACATTCATTTGCATCTTAGCCCCAAAGGGGAGAACGGACAGATCCTCACCGCACCACACCGGACAAGGGTCAACTGAGCAATGCAATCAGTGACATCCGCAGCAGGGCCCGACAGCAGAACTGGTTTACCCCTGCCACATCATAACAGACCCATCCCCTTACCCGCACCTGACCTGACTAGCTGATCTGACCAAATGCGGGAGAATATCCCCTCAGGGCTGCGTCATCACTTATTCATTCACAATTTCTCTCCATTTATTTCTGTCACGCACAGCCACTCTTCCTTGCTCAACAGACATCCCTCTCGCATCCAGCGCTCTCTTCACACTGTCCATCCATCCTATTCGTGGTCTTCCTCTCAGCCTTACACCTCTCACATCAGATCTAGTTATTTTTTTCACTAATCACTCATTATCCATTCTCTCCATATGCCCAAACCATCGCAACACCCTCTGCTCAACTCTACCAGCCAACTCCCGAACAACTCCAGTTCTCCTTCGCACTTCATCATTTCGCACCCGATCCATACGCGTCACTCCACACATACTCCTCAGACACCTCATCTCCATTACATTCAAACTTTTCCTCTCTGCTACACCCATATTCCATGTTTCAGCCCCATATAATGCAGTCGGTACCACAACACCCTCATACAGCCTTCTCTTTACATCCATTCTAAGCGAACGACATTTAAACACTTTTTTCATTCCTCCCAGCACCTTTCCTACTTCATTTATTCTAAACTTCACTTCTGCATCTATTCTTCCATCCACAGCAACATGTGACCCTAGATATTTAAAACAATCTACCTCCTCAAGCAACTCACCATTCAAAACTATATTCATCCCCCTACCATCTATCAACCTCATACACTTCATCACTTTACTCTTATTCTCATTTACTTTCAATTTCCTCCTTTCACACACCCTTCCAAACTCCTCTACTAACTGTCTCAATCTCTCCTCTGAATCAGTCACCAGTGCAGTATCATCTGCAAACAGCAGCTGCTTCAGATTCAACTCTCCCTTGAAAATACCGACGGAAAAAAAAAACAGAAGTGTTAGGAAATTAGAGAGAGAGAGAGAGAGAGGTATTCCCCTGACACTTGAGCTTGGCAAATACCCGCAGGTGAAATAGGTGCGGCATCTCTCTCTCTCTCTCTCTCTCTCTCTCTCTCTCTCTCTCTCTCTCATGCATGCAAACATAGCTTTACACACACACACACAAACATATATATATATATATATATATATATATATATATATATATATATATATATATATATATATATATACAATCAATTTCCAAGTGAAGTAGACACGAAGAAAAGTGGGAGGAGCCATATTCTGGGGGCGGAGTAAGTTGCGTATGAGCACAATGTTTGGGTCTCGACACTGTGGACGGGAGGTACTGTTAATCCAGCCACTTTGCCCAGCTGTGTTCCGCCCCCAGCCCCTGCTCCGCCCAGGTCCCAAAGCACGGTACTCGTGTGAGATGGAACTCGATTCAATCTGCAGCATCACCTGGCCAGAGCAACATGGACATCCACGCTCCCTCTCTAAGGATATCCAGCCACCTCGTGGACGAAGCTTACAGGAAGAATTGCTGCTGTCTTGTGCTGGGGTTAGACTCAACTACTTGTGAATCACTTGGTAGTCCTACCATTTCAGGATTATATTCATAAATCCCTCCCACTGACATAATACCGACTCCATATACAACACCATTACCATCCCTCACTCCCTTGCTTTATTCACCTGACATTCGCATGCTCACTACAAATCTTCCTCAGCCACGACTAATACAGTGCCTCCCACCATACTTTCCCGCACCGTTACATATTACAGTGACATCTACCATATCCTCCTCTACCACTGCCTGCCATTCTGCGTCCTATCATACTTCCACCTGTCGTCACCAAGAAACAGCTTTGACAGTGGAAACAATCTGACAATGAACAAACTGGATGGATGATTATGCTTTTTTTTTTTTTTCCAGAACTATTATTGTTTCCCAACTATTATTGTAAGGGGAAAAGGGATAATCGGGAAAGAACACATATTCCTTGCGGTTTCCTGCAGTCCTCCTCCTTAACTTCCTCTGCCTTTTTCATTTATCATCTCTTTTATCACGTTCCTACTGTTACCGGTATCATCAGTTCATCTTCTACACTTCCTCAGTATTCTGTTGTCTATGCATCATATCTAATTTTCTCGTCTCTAGGCCTATGCCTCCATTTTTATTATTAGTAGTATCACTTCCTGTCATTCCTTATTTCCATTTTCTTACCACTGACTCTGTTACTACGATTTACCTCATTTCTGATTTATTACATACTTAGTTTTTCCGTCATTACAAGTTTCCACATTTCACTTGCTATCATTTTCCCCATTCCCCTAATGCTGCTGCATTCCCCCGACTGAGTCCACCATTATAATTTCCTGGTGTGGTGTCTCATTTATTGAATCACCTGTGTGTGTGTGTGTGTGTGTGTGTGTGTGTGTGTGTGTGTGTGTGTGTGTGTGAGAGAGAGAGAGAGAGGGAGGGAGGTCTTTCTAGCAAAATTTTTATGATTGGAAGTTTATTGATTGCTTCCCATGATTATCAGCTGTGAATTCTTTCCATCACATCTGTTGTCATAGTTGTCATTCTTATTACCTTCATTATCAGACTCATTAGTTCCGTCCCGTATTCCTTTTTGGGCACATTTCGTCATCCCCTTCTCTCACTCGCTTTACTTATCTAATTTTCCTCTCCTTCGGGTTTAATCTGATACCACCATTATCTTTCTTCCTATATCGCTTGTCCCCGCCTCTATGCATCACCGATCCGTCCGTTTTCTTGTAGTTCCATGGTAATCCCCATATTTATTTATATTTTACCAGACTTTGTTGATATTCCTTTTTATTTGTGCTCTTCGAACTATTTTTATGTGATCAGTTTCATTATTCCTATTTTTTTTCTTTTCATCTCTCTCTTTTTCCTATTCACAAGGCATATTCTTCACCTCTTGATATTACCTTTGTCTCTGAGTCACTTGGTTTACTCTATCCAACCACAGGCGGATCAAGAAAAAAATTAAGGATGTTGCCCTACACCATGTCATAATCAAACATGTACTGTGCATATGGGCAAATGAAAGCAAAATACGCAGTGTACAGTACACACATGTTAATCAAAATAAAACAGTAGAGACGAAATAGTGTATTGTTAATAAATATTTCATCTTTTCAGATGCAGAAATTTGTAAGGAAAATGTAGTGTTAGATGCTATCTATTATCGTTGCAGAGATGGTAGTTATATTTAATTTTTGCTCTAAAATAAAAGGTATCCCAATGTAATGTGATAATGGATATATATATATATATATATATATATATATATATATATATATATATATATAGTTACATAGCCTATGATTTCATCATCCTTTGTGTAATTTTAACACACAGTATGCTGCATGTTTGATCACGAGCGTGTTCTGCCTCAGTCCCCCCCTTCTACCGTTATAGTAGAGTAAGTCGTTCTCTCTGTTATTCAGAGCGGGATTTTCAGCTTTTTGTCCCCATGGCTTCATTTGCGCGTCCTTCTTACAAGTTGTATCAAGCTCTCCTGGCCCCTATATAATGAGCTCAGTCTCTGCATCATGGCCACTTAGATCTGCTCCTCATTTTGTTCACATCTCTGTCCTCCCCTGTACAGTTATTATTATTGTGAGTTCTCAAGAAATCTCCAAACATCTAGCAGCTGTGTGTAATTTGAGTATAACTGTTGTATTTTTTCTTGTACTGTGTAGTATAAGTTTAATTTGTAGGCCTAGTGAAGTTTTTGTAATTCATGTAGGGATCTTTATGTCCATCAGTTTTAATATTATTTTGTATCTGTAATAATTTATCTTGCATTCACTGAGTATTATCTGGTATCTCATTTTATCAGGGCTGACTTAGATAAATTTACTCATGCTAATTTTGTGTTAATAGAGGCTATTGCAGTTAACCATATATTTAACCTGTTTATTTGCCATTACATTATCCTTATGAGTTCTGAATGTTTTGTTGTTAGTTTGTGCATTAAACTTTAACTTATAATTTTACCTAACTCTTTTCTTTTGAACCTGGAACTTTACGGGACAGTAGTGATTTTTAGTATTCTCACTTAAAGTGTACATTATCTTTCTCTGTTCCGTAACATAATTTTGGCGACCTCGCCAGGATATTCAGGATATTATCATAAGGATATTGCTTGATATTTTGTGACTGTTACTTATTAATTATGTCTACTATTACTACACTTGATGAAGCCAAAGATTTTTTGTCAAATATGCAAACAGTGTGTGATGTAGAAAACAGAACAAAGAATGAACTTAAGCTTGTTGCTCAACAATTGGGAATTGCTGTTCGCTCTCATCATTCTAAAGATCAAATTGTTGACATGATTAATGAAAGTTTGTTTAATGTAACTCCTCCAAATGAGCAAACACAGATTGAATTAGCTAAGTTACAGCTAGCCCTGCAGGAGGCTCGTGTGAAGGAAGCTGAATTTCAAGCACAGGCTAAGGAGGCTGAATTTCAGGCAAAAGCTAAGGAGGCTGAGGCACAAGTTGAAATTGCTAGGATTCAGGCAGACCATGAGTACCGCATGAAACAAGGTGGAACTGGATCATCTAGCTCTGATGATTTCAATGTGGCTAAAAATGTTAAACTTGTCCCTCCTTTTAATGAATCTGATTTAACAAAGTATTTTCAGTTGTTTGAGAGGGTAGCTACAGGTTTTAATTGGCCTAAGGAGTATTGGCCAGTACTCCTTCAAACTGTTCTCACCGGTAAAGCTCAAGTAACTTATGCATCTTTGCCTCAGGATCAGTCTGATAATTATGATGTAGTTAAGAGCTTGATTCTTAAGGCCTATGAGCTTGTTCCTGAAGCTTATAGAGTAAAATTTAGGACAACTTACAAGCAAGATAAGCAATCCCAAGTTGAGTATGCAAAAATCAAAGAAGATTTGTTAGAGCAGTGGTTAAATTCTAAGAATGTGGATTCTGATTTTGACAAATTTAAGCAGATGATTTTGCTGGAGGACTTCAAAAGGTGTATTAGTAAAGATGTAAGCCTATATCTTGATGAGAAAAGAATAGATAATTTGTCTGATGCTGCAGTTTTAGCTGATGAGTATGTTCTCACTCACAAGAGATATTCTAGAGAAAAAGGGAAAGCTGAGAGTAAGTACGTTGCCTCTACTCAGAGTACAGGTAACAGGAAAGAAAATAAAGATGATGTTTCTCAGGAAGTAAATACCAGCTTCACCTCTAGATTTCAGAAAAGTAAATGTACTTATTGTAGTAAGCTTAGTCATACTACGGAGAAATGTTTCAGGAGACAGAGTGATGTGAACAAAAAGGAGTCTCTAAATATTCAGTCAATTGGTCTAGTGTCCACC
Organism: Coenobita brevimanus; assembly: GCF_032717465.1. Taxonomy (NCBI): domain Eukaryota; kingdom Metazoa; phylum Arthropoda; class Malacostraca; order Decapoda; family Coenobitidae; genus Coenobita; species Coenobita brevimanus. The sequence goes on from NC_136991.1 coordinate 17,498,702, forward strand.
CTTGAGAGTTCCCATAATTCTTTAACTGAGTTAACTGAACCTGCTTTGAGGGGTAACTTAAATTCTCATGATGGAGCTCCTCTTTTGAGCAGTAACGTGGGTGACACTCTCAAGAGTTCATGTGCTAATTTCCTGTCTGATGGTTTTGTCAGTCCTCTGGACAGTAATGACAGGAAATCAGTTAAAATATATCATGATACAGGTGCTTGCCAATCCCTTATGCTGACCAGTGTTCTAGGCTCTAATGTTAATTCCTCTGATGAAACTGTAATCTTACAAGGTGTAGGAAATAATTACTTCTCTGTCCCTCTGTGCAGAGTGAATTTAGAGTCTGGTTTTGTTAATGGTTCTGTTATGGTTGGGTTGGTTGAGACACTCCCAATGTCAGGTGTAACTTTCTTACTTGGAAATGATATTGGTGGAAGTCAAGTGTGTCCAGCTCCTCAGTTGTCTAGTGAGCCAGTGGCTGCGACCCAGGATTGTGATGTCCCTGATGTGTTCCCTGCATGTACTGTCACTAGGGCTAAGTCTAAAGTTACTGGTGATTTAGAGGATAATGATGATGATGATGTTATCCTAGCTGACACTTTTCTTGCTAATTTGGACCACTCACCAGATGAGGCAGTACCCCGTAGTGTTGATAATTTGTCTCGTCAAGAGTTGGTTGAGTTGCAGGTTGCTGACCCTGAGTTGAAAGGTCTAGCTAACTCTGCTTACAGTGAAGAAGAGTCAGCCGGTGCTTCTACTTGTTATTATGTAAAGTCAGGAGTACTTATGAGGAAGTGGAGACCCCCAACAGCATCAGCCGACTGTGAATGGGAGGTTGTACATCAAGTTGTCATCCCTCGTGTTTGTAGGCAGGATATCATTCGAGTGGCTCATGATACCAGTTTGGCAGGACACCTTGGAGTGAGGAAGACTGTGGCACGCATTTTGAAACACTTCTACTGGCCAGGTATCTTCAGGGATGTTTCCTGGTACGAGTATTGTAAGTCTTGTCACACCTGTCAAGTTGTGGGGAAGTGTAATCAGACCGAAAAGGTTGCACCTCTAGTTCCCATTCCTCCTTTTGAGGCGCCTTTCACCCGTGTGTTGGTGGATATTGTGGGCCCTCTTCCTAAGACTTCTTCAGGATTTTCATATGTGTTGACCCTGATTGATATGGCTACTCGTTATCCTGAAGCCATTCCACTTAGAAATATCTCAGCAAAGAACGTGGTTAAGGAAATGCTAGGGTTCTTCACAAAGTTTGGTCTGCCCAAGGAGGTACAGTCAGACCGGGGAAGTAATTTCATGTCAAATGTTTTCAAGCAGTCTCTGAAAGAGTTGGGCATCACCCAGATCACGTCTTCAGCTTACCGTCCCCAGACCCAAGGAGCGTTGGAGAGATATTATCAAACACTCAAATCGATGCTCAAGAAATACTGTTTGGAACATCAGAAAGACTGGGATAAAGGTCTTCCATTCGTTGTGTTTGCCGCAAGAGAATCTCCAAATGAATCACTGGGCTTCTCACCTTTTGAACTACTGTTTGGCCATGAAGTAAGAGGACCCCTTAAGTTACTCAAGGAATGCTGGCTGTCGGAGGAAGATGACGTCAACCTGCTGGAGTATGTGATGAAGTTCAAAGAACGGCTGTCCACTGCTTTACAGCTGGCGAGAGAGAATTTAGGAGCTGCTCAGGAGAAGATGAAGACTTGGTATGATAAGAAGTCCAGGTTACGCCACTTTCAGCCAGGAGATCAGGTTTTGATTCTGCTACCAGTTCATGGGCAACCTCTTCAAGCCAAGTTTAGTGGCCCTTATTTCGTGGAGAAGAAACTCAGTGATGTCAACTATGTCATCGCCACACCAGATCGTAGAAAGAGCAAGCAACTATGTCACATCAACATGCTAAAGTTATATCACAGGCGGGACGAAAATAATCCAATCTGCACTGTAGCTGTTCCACCCGAGTCTGCAAGTGAAGCTCTCCCATGCAGTATGAGCCTGAGTGATAGTTTGGGGAAGAATCCTGATATCATGAATGATCTCCAGACTAAGCTTTCTCATCTACCTCCCAAGGAAAGGCAGGAGTTTTCGGCATTACTGCAGGAGTACCCGCAAGTGTTCCGTGCCACTCCAGGAAGAACCACTGTGTTGATGCATGATGTCAATGTTGGAGACGCAAAGCCAATTAAATTGCCTCCTTAACGTGTGAACCCAGTGAAAGTTCCTCTCATCCAGAAGGAGCTTGGCTACCTGTTGGACCACAAGATGATTGAGCCCTGTCAGAGCGAGTGGAGTTCTCCTGTCACTCTGGTCCCTAAGCCAGGTGGGTCACAGCGGCTTTGCATTGACTACAGACGTGTTAATCAGATAACTAAAACAGACACTTACCCTCTCCCTCGTGTGGAAGATTGCATAGACAAGATCGGAAAGGCTAGGTACATAAGTAAGTTTGATTTGTTAAAGGGATACTGGCAAGTACCTATGACTGAACGTGCTAGGGAGATCTCGTGTTTTGTAACATTAGGAAAGACTTTTGCATGTTCTGTAATGCCATATACAGATTGTTTTAGAGTAATAAGAAATTTCCTTTGTAAATTTCTTTTTTCTTTGTGGGGAGGTGTTACATAGCCTATGATTTCATCATCTTTTGTGTAATTTTAACGCACAGTATGCTGCATGTTTGATCACGAGCGTGTTCTGCCTCAGGGCCCCCCTTCTACCGTTATAGTAGAGTAAGTCGTTCTCTCTGTTATTCAGAGCGGGATTTTCAGCTTTTTGTCCCCATGGCTTCATTTGCGCGTCCTTCTTACAAGTTGTATCAAGCTCTCCTGGCCCCTATATAATGAGCTCAGTCTCTGCATCATGGCCACTTAGATCTGCTCCTCATTTTGTTCACATCTCTGTCCTCCCCTGTACAGTTATTATTATTGTGAGTTCTCAAGAAATCTCCAAACATCTAGCAGCTGTGTGTAATTTGAGTATAACTGTTGTATTTTTTCTTGTACTGTGTAGCATAAGTTTAATTTGTAGGCCTAGTGAAGTTTTTGTAATTCATGTAGGGATCTTTATGTCCATCAGTTTTAATATTATTTTGTATCTGTAATAATTTATCTTGCATTCACTGAGTATTATCTGGTATCTCATTTTATCAGGGCTGACTTAGATAAATTTACTCATGCTAATTTTGTGTTAATAGAGGTTATTGCAGTTAACCATATATTTAACCTGTTTATTTGCCATTACATTATCCTTATGAGTTCTGAATGTTTTGTTGTTAGTTTGTGCATTAAACTTTAACTTGTAATTTTACCTAACTCTTTTGTTTTGAACCTGGAACTTTACGGGACAGTAGTGATTTTTAGTATTCTCACTTAAAGTGTACATTATCTTTCTCTGTTCCGTAACAATATATATATATATATATATATATATATATATATATATATATATATATATATATATATATATATATATAATAGGGTTTTACGCCTTGTATCCCTGAAGGGCTAAGGCGTTGCCCTTGGGTAGAGGACTTTTGGACTGGAGCATATAGCATTCTATGACCGGATGCCCTTCCTGATGTCTACCAATTACCCTTGGGTGGATTCGATCCTCCGACCCTTCGGTCAGAGCGGAGCGCTCTAACCCACTGAGCCAATATAAATATAGATAGATAGATAGATAGATAGGTAGATTGATAGATATATAATAGGCGAGTACAAAAGTAACAAAACATGATATTCATTGTTAGGTTCTAAATGTGCTCTGACTGACTGTGGTTCTCAAAAGATAACGCATCTGACAGAACATTAAGGAATTGCATACGTCATCAATGTTGTCTGGCAAAATGGTCAACAACTCCAGAAACACCATTTGGTACTCAATCATGAACATCCATTAAGGCCCTAGTAACGTGACAAACACTGGCTGCTGAGTTACGGAATAAACATATGTCATTCTAGAATTCAGATTCGAGAGACTGCCAACTGGGCTACTTGAAATAAAGCTTATGGTTTTATGCACTTTCCTTTATATAGTTTAATCATGAATATGCGAGATCGATTTCTACTTTTTTTTTTTTACTCTCTCTCTCTCTCTCTCTCTCTCTCTCTCTCTCTCTCTCTCTCTCACACACACACACACACACACACACACACACACACATGGGGATGTTTTCCGGTCAACTGAGGCAACACCTTTGAATCCTCCCATGCCAACAGAGAACTGATCAAAATTAGAGTCTGCAGGGTGGTTGCAGCAATCTTTCTTGGGCCTCAAAGGATGGTAGGCAATGATACTTGATCATACCTCTGTTTACTGTCCCTTTGAGGACTTTTCAGGCTATGTGGCGATCTATTTATGAACCACGGCCAAGCCAGCCGGTGCACTTCAGGCAGACTGTCGTACTGTAGGAATTGATCGTTTATGTGAATGAATTTCAAAGCCTCGGGAAATATGATATAAATGTTATATGAATAATATCTGCATCACAGTTTAATATGAATGAGGAAAAAAATGGCCAAGCAGAAACAAATGCGATTTTTTTTTTTTTTTTTTAGCCTGACACGGCGTATATCAGGAGCACACAGGCCTTGCTCCTGCCTAGCTACTCTCACAGTCATTATGGACTGAGGGAAAGGAAAGTGTGGCATCCTCGTCCTCTCTCCATCGTTACCCTAATCCCTCTAGTTATCTAAACATGTTGTTTCATCACGAATTTTAGAGGATGCGGTATATAAAAGAACACTCTTCCGGATCTCGTATGTTTCCATTTAATTCAATTGGTGTAATGATTTCCCGTTCCTTGTTCACTAAATTATTTTTCCCATTCTTATCACGTTCTATCAAAGTCTCCTCGTGTTTCTTAAGTCTCCCTCTCCCTCACACTCACTGCCTCTTTTCCGACGCTTTTACCATACCTCCTTCTTCACCTATCCTGTCCTGTCTTATACTCTCACACCTTTAACCTACACTCATTAGTTCACACCACTCTCCTTCCCACTCCATTCTTCTCTCCCTTCCTTTTTCTCTCCCGTTTTCCCTGCCTTACCTCTTATTGTGAGACAGACGTATAGAAAGCGTCTAAATTACTCCTCTTCTTTTTTCCGCGCAGTGCTTGAGAATACTATAATTATACCCCTCATTCTGTCGAGTCAATCCCCCTTCAAAAAAAAAAAAAAAAAAAAATAGGAAGGGAGAGGAGAGACAGACAGACAGACAAACAGAGAACAACACTAAAACGAATGTACGCGTGTCTGGGGGGAGGGGAGGAAAGACAAAAGAACACCGATAGAAACGGAGAACTGTAGAGATAAGGAGAAAGAGAGAAAAGGGATGTGATAATGGAAATAACTGAGACGGAGAAGGGGGCCTGGGAAATATCTGAAATATGGTAAGAACATAGAGAGAGAAAAAGCGAAAAAAAAGAAGCATTGGAAGAAAGGAAGGCATGGAGGTTGAGACACTAGAGAGAGATAGTATCGGGCAGCCAGGACGAGGATTACAATGAAAAGCACAGTAGATGGAGAGTTACAGTACTTTAAGATACACAAACCATATAACCAGTATAGGATCTGCTTGTTAAAGTACAAGGTAGTGACCAAGAGTGAGAGAGAAAGTGTTTTGTATTCTGACTGAGGGTAGGAGGAAGACTTTAAAAAATTAAAATAAGAAAACAAAAAAAAAGGAAAGGAAAAGGAAAGCCAAGAGGCTCCCAACAATATGAGCTTGGGAAGACAGTCTTAGAAAAAGAGCATTAAAAGCAAGAAAAATACAAAGAGAAAAGACATGAAAATCGAATTAGCGGTGTGTGTGTGTGTGTGTGTGTGTGTGTGTGTGTGAGAGAGAGAGAGAGAGAGAGAGAGAGAGAGGAAAATCCATTTGTCTGACGTACATTATCATAATAATAATTACCCCTGTAATCACTGCGGGAGGTGCTGTGTGTGTGTAGGTGTGTCGAGGTGGGCAGACTTTTCTGTCAATAGTACACCACAGTGCTGCCTATTTCTCACTCTCTGCACAATACCACCAAAATCCTTTGTTCATTATTTTTTTCACCACTTGCTACCATGTTCTATTCCTTGATTCCGTCCTGTCTCTCTTGTACTTTCTATGCCTCACCCTTTATGTTTTCCCAAATTCTCCCGACCCTTTCTCTAGGAATCTGTGTTTTTCCATTTCCCCCTTTTGTTCTCTACACCTACTACTGCGTCACCAGTCCTACTGATTCCTTTCTTCGTATATCTTTATCTAAACCATGTTTTCCCTTTACCTACAAGTGTACTGTTAGACATATTTATCACAGTTTATTTAAAAGACCTTTACCTTGTTTCACTTCTACATTATCTGCTTCCTTCACTTTTTTTTTTTAATTTTTCATTTTTCTTTCTATTTTCTAATCTATGATTTTATCTCGTTTTGTTTCCTTTATACCAGTTTCTCATCCGATGCTAATACCTATCTGTATTTCATACTTTTTCTTTTGTTACACGTTGTCTTCTTCTTTCCCTTCCCTTTCCCTTCCTTTTCCGTCTCTTTTATTATTTCCTGACCTTTCATTCCTTACGTCCCTTTCTTTTTTTCTCTCCTTCCTCTCTGAATACTTTTGCATTTCATTTCTTAGTATATCTGTCTGATCTCCCTCCCAGCGCACGCAGTAACAATGCATATTCCTTGTATGTCCAGTTCTTCTCTCTCTGTTCTTCCCATTACAAAATAACTTTCTCTTCTGCTTCCCTCCCTCATTCACAGTTGTTCCTCCAAAGTCTACGTTTTGTTTTCTTCTTCCAGTCTGTTTCCCTCTTTATCATCATCTGATTTTTGTTTCACGCTAATTTTTCTCCTAGTACTTTTTTCTCCTCCTTCCTATTGTTTTCTTCCATCTACCACCTCGTTACATGCCCTCCTTCCCTCCATCCAACACCGTGTAACTGCTTTTATATTAGTTGTTAACTTTTATTCGTAATCTCAGATGCTCCCTACAACTGGTGTCCCATTACTTTCTGAATCTTCATCGCCTTTAGTTCTACCATCTCCGTTCCTATCTCCACTATCCTCATTTAGGTACATTCATCACCATAACCACTGCAACCCTCAAAACAGTCATGACAATCAGTCATTATCTCTTCATCTATCACCGACATTACTTCGTAATTATTACCATCACCACTTTCCATCTGTCAAAACGGCCTCCCCTGTAGTTCATTATTTTCTCCACTTCATCACCACCACCACCAACGATCGCCTCCTCCACGTCAGAAGACAAATCCCCCATTATCCCATCCACTGCTCCATTACCAAGCCTCGCTATCAAGAACCTACTATAAACAGTGAAAGAAATTGTCCCCTTTACTCAGTCTATTTAGTCCAGTATTCGCCAGCCAATGTTCTCATTCGCAGAACACCACAATCCAAATTTTAATAAGCTGGACATTGTGGGTCGGTATAAAACGACATGTGTACTGAGCTTCCATCTCTCCTGCTCACCCACCCTTCTACACACACACACACACACACACACACACACACACACACACACACACACACACACACACAGTACTGTAATTTATTACCGTACATTTGTCAGCAATTATGAACCTAACAGCAAAAAAATAGTGTCAGGTTTGATATATAATGAGATCTAATAATGTTTTACCATTGTATATACCCACCTCCACATTGCCTACCGTTGTGCCACCGACCATACTGCCACCTATTATCACCACGAAACAGCTTCGAAATCGAGAAGAATTTTGACCGTGAATAATTTGAATTTTTTGTTGTTTTTACTCAGAACTAATGACAATAACTATCGTGCTTTTACCCAAATAATATTAGAATGGGTATAATTGGATAATCGGCAACACCCACCTATTACCTGCGAGTTGCTACAATCCTCCTCTTTAACTTCCTCTGCCTTTTACGTTTATCGCCTCTTCTCTCACTTTCCCAGTACTGTATATGTTTCTCTTCAGTTTCTCCAACATCCTCAGGATTCTGTTGTCTATGCATCATATCTAATTTTCTCGTCTCTGTGCCTCGATTTTTTGTCAATAGTACTATCACTCTTCCTACCATTCCTTATTTCCTTATTCATACCACTGACTCTATTACTATGATTTACCCTTATCCCTGATGTATGACATCCTTAATTTTTCCCTCATTACAAGTTGCCACATTTCACCTGCTATCATTTTCCTCATTTACCTAATGCTGCTCCATTACCCCTACTGAGTCCACCATTGTATGTCTTGGTGTGGTGTCTCATTTACTGCATCACCTGTGTGTGTGTGTGTGTGTGTGTGTGTGAGAGAGAGAGAGAGAGAGAGAGAGAGAGAGAGAGAGAGAGAGAGAGAGAGAGAGAGAAGGAGGGAGAGAGAGAGAGAGAAGGAGGGAGAGAGAGGATTTATCAAGCAAAATTTTTATGATCGGAAGTTTACTGATTGCTTCCCATGATTATCAGCTGTGAATTCTTTCCATCACATCTGTTGTCATATTTATCATTCTTATTACCTTCATTATCAGACTCATTAGTTCCGTCCCGTATTCCTTTTTTGGCACATTTCGTCATCCTCTTCTCTCACTCGCTTTTCTTTGCTAATTTTCCTCTCTTTCAGGTTTAATCTGATACCACAGTTATCTTTCTTCCTTTATCGCTTGTCCCCGCCTTTATACATCACCAGTCCGTCCGTTATCTTGCAGTTTCATGTTATCTTATTCAAAATTATTTTCTCTATGTATTTTACCAGGCTTTGTTCATATTCCTTTTCTTTTTGCGCTTTTTAAGCAATTTTTTTATGTGATTTTCACATGTGATGGAAAGCTTTCAGTGAAACGAAGATGAAAGGGAAGGGTGAGTCTATGTTTGGAAGTGTGAATGGAAGATTGTCAGGTGTTGATAGAGGAAGGGCAAGAGAAGGTGTGGCCTTGTTAGTGAGTCCGGAAGTACAGCAGTGTGTGATTGAAAGGAAGGAGGTGTCATCGAGACTGATGTGGGTAAAAGCGAAATTTGAACGTGAGTTGTGCGTATTTGTGAGTGCATATGGGCATGGTAGTGAAAGGGATGAAAAAGAGAGGGAGTCTTTTTGGAATGATGTTGATGAGTGTCTGCAGAGTTTTGGAGCGAATGTGAATGTGGTAATGATGGGAGATCTGAATGCTAGAGTGGGAAATGTAGCAGTTGAAGGTGTAGTTGGTATGCATGGTGTGCCTGGAAGAAATGAAAGTAGGGAACGAATGATAGGGATGTGTGTTGAGCGAGAGATGGTGATTGGCTGTTCGAGAAGAAAGATATTTATAAGTATAGATCGGTGAGACAGGAGGGTGGAATAGTTATGGATAAAGCATTGATGGACTATGTGGTTGTGTCTAGGAATGTAATAGGAAGATGGTTGGATGTGAGAGTTCTGAGAGGGGAGGGTGGAGGTATGTCTGACAACTACCTGGTGGAGGGAAGGTTAAGAGTAGGTAAGAGATGGGTGAGAGCTAGGAGAGTTAGGTGTGGCAGGCAGGTTTTGAAAGTGAGTGAGTTGGATAAAAGAGAGAAAATGATAGAGTATCAGGAGAAATTGAAAGATGAGTGGAACGCAATGAAAGATCAGGAAAATGGCAGTGTGGAGGAGGAATGGCAGTTGTTTAAGAGTGCTGTGGTGGGGCATGCAGAAGAGGTGTGTGGTGTGAGACGTGTAGGTGGTGGTGTAAGAAAAGGAAATGAATGTTGGTGTGAGGAAGTAAGTATGGCTGTGGCTGCAGAGGAAGGAGGAGGTGCCATATGTGAGGTATAAGGAAAAGAGGAATGGGGCGAGTAGGGCTGTGCGTGATGCTAAAGTGGCAGCAGATGAGAGGTGGGGTAGGCGGTTGACTGAGAAATTTCAATAGAATAAGAAAATGTTCTGAAAGGAGGCTAAAAGGGTGAGAAAGGGAGAGTCTGGGAAGGAAGAGCGAGTAAAAGCAGAGGATGGAAGGATGTTAATTGAGATGGATGCAGTAAGGAAGAGATGGGCAGAGTATTTTGAAAGATTGTTAAATGTAGAGGAGGAAAGGGTGGCTGAGATTGTGGCGGATGGAAGGGTGTAATGAATAAATGTGTTGGGAGAGTTGGATGATTCCTTGATCACGAAGGAGGAAGTGGAGAAGGCAGTAAAGGAGATGAAAATAGGGAAAGCTGCAGGTATGGATGGGTGTTCTGTGGAATGCCTGAAGGGTGGTGGAGCCACTATTGTTGACTGGTTAGTAAGATTCTTGAATGTGTACTTTGTGAAAGGTATGGTGCCAATTGACTCGGCAACTGCTTGAGTGGTCCCGTTGTATAAAGGCAAGGGTGTTGTGTATGAATGTACTAGCTTTAGGGGTACAAGTCTTTTGAGTGTTGTAGGTAAGGTGATGGTAGAGTGTTAATTATGAGAGTTAGAAAGGGTAGAGAGGGAGTGATTGGTGATGAGCAGTGTGGCTTTAGGAGAGGGAGGGGATGCGTGGATCAAGTGTTCGCTGTGAGACAAGTGTCTGAAAAGTATTTAGCGAAAGGCAAGGATGTGTTTTGGGCATACATGGATTTAGAGAAAGCGTATGATAGAATTGATAGGGAGGCTTTGTGGACTGTTATAAGATTGTATGGACTTGATGGTAGGTTACTAAAAGGGGTGAAAAGTTTTTATATAAATAGTAGAGCGTGTGTAAGAGTGGGAAATGCTGTGAGTGATTGGTTTCCCGTGAGAGTGGGGCTGCGACAGGGATGTGTGATGTCGCCTTGGTTGTTTAATATTTATATGGATGGTGTTGTAAGGGAGGTGAATACAAGAGTTTTAGGTGGAGGTCTAAGTCTGGTGAATGTTGATGGTGGAGAGTAGAATCTGAAGCAGCTGCTGTTTGCAGATGATACTGCACTGGTGGCTGATTCAGAGGAGAAATTAAGACAGTTGGTAGAGGAGTTTGGAAGGGTGTGTGAAAGGAGGAAATTGAAAGTAAATGAAAATAAGAGTAAAGTGATGAAGTGTACGAGGTTGGTAGATGGTAGGGGGATGAATATGGTTCTGAATGATGAGTTGCTTGAGGAGGTTTAATGTTTTAAGTATTTAGGGTCACATGTTGCTGTGGATGGAAGAATAGATGCAAAAGTGAAGTTTAGAATGAATGGAGTGGGTAAGGTGCTGGGAGGAATGAAAAAAGTGTTTAGATGTCGTTCACTTAGAATGGATGTAAAGAGAAGGCTGTATGAGGGTGTTGTGGTACCGACTGCATTATATGGGGCTGAAACATGGAATATGGGTGTAGCAGAGAGGAATAGTTTGAATGTAATGGAGATGAGGTGTCTGAGGAGTATGTGTGGAGTGACGCGTATGGATCGAGTGCGAAATGATGAAGTGCGAAGGAGAACTGAAGTTGTTTGGGAGATGGCTGGTAGAGTTGAGCAGAGGGTGTTGCGATGGTTTGGGCATATGGAGAGAATGGATAGTGAGCGATTGGTGAAAAAGATAACTAGATCTGATGTGAGAGGTGTAAGGCTGTGAGGGAGACCACGAATAGGATGGATGGACAGTGTAAAGAGAGCGCTGGATGCAAGAGGGATGTCTGTTGAGCAAGGAAGAGTGGCTGTGCGTGACAGAAATAAATGGAGAGAAATTGTGAATGAATAAATGATGACGCAGCCCTGACGGGATATTCTCTCGCATTTGGTCTGATCAGCTAGTCAGGTCAGGTGTGGGTAAGGGGATGGGTCTATTATGATGTGGCTGGGGTAAACCAGCTCTGCTGTCGGGCCCTGCTGCGAATGTCACTGATTGCACTGCGCAGTTGACCCTTGTGCAGTGTGGTGCGGTGTGGATCTGTCCCTTCTCCCCTTTGGGGCTAAGATGCGAATGAATGTGTTTCAATGGATGAGTAAATGGGGAGTGTGTCGTCCTCCCTTTCCTTGGGGGAAGTAGCCTAGGTATATAGATAGATAGATAGATTTTCACGATTCTTATTTTGTGGTTTCTCTTCACCTCTCTTTTTCTATTCACAAGGTATATTCTTCTCCTCCTGGTATCACCCTTATCTCTGAGTCAGATAGTTTACTATATCCAACAGAGAACTGATCAAAACTAGAGTCCGCAGGGTGGTTCCAGCAATCTCTCTTGGGCCTCAAAGGATGGTAGGCAATGATACTTGATCATACCTCTGTTTACTGTCCTTTTGAGGACCTTTTAGAGTATGGGACGGCCTATTTATGAACCACGGCCAAGCCAGTTGGTGACCTTCGGGCAGACTGTCGTACTATAGGACTTGAACGATTATGTGAATGAAAGTCAAAGCCTCGGAAAATAAGATATAAATGTTATATGAAAATCATCTGTATCTCGATTTAATACTAATGAGAAAAAAAATGGCCAAAACAAATGCTAATATATATACATATATATATATATATATATATATATATATATATATATATATATATATATATATATATATATATATATATATATATATATATATATATATATATATATATATATATATATATATATATATATATATATATATATATATATATATATATATATATATATATATATATATATATATATATATATATATATATATATATATATATACATATTTTAGCCTGAGACGGAGTATATTAGGAGCACACAGGCCTTGCTCTTGCCTAACTAATCTCACAATCATTATGGACTGAGGGAAGGGTAAGTGTGGTATCCTCGTCCTCCCTCCATCGTTACCCTAATCCCTGTAGTTATTGAACATGTTGTTTAATCACGAATTTTAGAGGATGCGGTATATAAGAGAAATACTCTTCCGGCTTTAGTTTGTTTCAGTTTAACTCAGTTAGTATTATGATTTCTCTTTTCTTGCTTACTTAATCATTTTCCCCAATCTTATCACGTTCGATCAAAGTTTCCTCGTGTTTCTTAAGTCTCCCTCTCCCTCACTCTCATTGTCTCTTTTCCGACTTTTTTTTTTTTAATCATACCTCCTTTATCTATCCTGTCCTGTGTCTCATCCTCTGACACCTATCGCCTACACTCATTGGTTCCCACAGCGTCCCTCGCACTCCATTCTTCTCTCCCTTCCTTCTTCTCTCTCCCGTTCTTCCTGCCTTACCTCTGTATTGTGGAACAGACAGATAGACAGCATCTAAATTACTCCCCTTCTTTCCTCTCGCAGGACTTAAAAAATACTATAATTTTATCCCTCATTCTGTCGAGTGAATCCCTCCTAAAAAAAAAAAATATATAGAAAAGAGGAGGAGTAAGAGAGAGAGAGAGAGAGAGAGAGAGAGGATGTTACAAGAACAACACTAAAAAGAATGTACACGTGTCTGAAGGGAAAAAAAAGGGAAAGACAAAAGAACACCAACAGAAACAGAGAACTTTAGAAAGAAGGAGAAGCAGAGAAAAGGGATGAGATGAAGAAAATAACTGAGACGGAGAGGAGGGACTTAGGAATATCTGAAAAATGGTAAGAATATCGAGAGAGAAAAAGCGAAAAAAAGAAGCACTGGAGGACAGGAAGACTTGGAGGTTGAGAGAGGCGCTAGAGAAAGAGAGATAGTATCGGGCAGCCAGAACGAGGATTACTATGAAAAGCACAGTAAATGGAGAGTTAACTGTAAGATACACAGACCATATACTCTGTACAAGGTCTACTTGTAAGAAAGTCAGGTAGTGACCAAGAGTGAGTGAGAAACTGTTTTGTATTCTGACTGATGGTAGAAGGAAAATTTTGAAAAATGAATAGAAAACAAAAAAGGAAAAGGGAAGTTGGGAGGAACGCAACAATATGAGCTAGGGAAGGCAGTCTTGGAAAAAGAGGATTAAAAAAAAGAGAAATACAAAAAGAGAAGGCATGAAAAACGAATTAGGAGAGTGAGCGAGCGAGCAAGCGAGCGAGCGAGAGAGAGAGAGAGAGAGAGAGAGAGAGAGAGAGAGAGACAGACAGACAGACAGACAGACAGACAGACAGACAGAGAGACAGACAGACAGACAGACAAAGGGAGGGAGTATGCTACAAGAACAACAGTAAAACGAATATACGTGTGTCTGGGAGGTAGGGGGGAAGGAAAGACAAAAGAACACCGATAGAAACAGAGAACTGTAGAGATAAGAAGAAAGAGAGAAAAGGGACGTGATAATGGAAATAACTGAGACGGAGAAGAGGGCCTGGGAAATATCTGAAATATGGTAAGAACATCGAGAGAGAAAAAGCGAAAAAAAAAGAAGCATTGGAAGAAAGGAAGGCATGGAGGTTGAGACACTAGAGAGAGATAGTATCGGGCAGCCAGGACGAGGATTACAATGAAAAGCACAGTAGATGGAGAGTTACAGTACTTGTAAGATACACAAACCATATAACCAGTATAGGATCTGCTTGTTAAAGTACAAGGTAGTGACCAAGAGTGAGAGAGAAAGTGTTTTGTATTCTGACTGAGGGTAGGAGGAAGACTTTTAAAAAAAATAAGCAAAAAAAAAAAAGGGGGGGGGGAAGGAAAAGGGAAATCATGAGGCCTGCAACAATATGAGCTTGGGAAGACAGTCTTGGAAAAAGAGGATTAAAAGCAAGAAAAATACAAAGAGAAAGGCATGAAAATCGATTTAGGTGTGTGTGTGTGTGTGTGTGTGTGTGTGTGTGTGTGTGTGTGTGTGAGAGAGAGAGAGAGAGAGAGAGAGAGAGAGAGAGAGAGTGGAAAATCCATTTGTCTGACGTACATTATCATAATAATAATTACCCCTGTAATCACTGCGGGAGGTGCTGTGTGTGTGTAGGTGTGTCGAGGTGGGCAGACTTTTCTGTCAATAGTACACCACAGTGCTGCCTATTTCTCACTCTCTGCACAATACCACCAAAATCCTTTGTTCATTATTTTTTTCACCACTTGCTACCATGTTCTATTCCTTGATTCCGTCCTGTCTCTCTTGTACTTTCTATGCCTCACCCTTCATGTTTTCCCAAATTCTCCCGACCCTTTCTCTAGGAATCTGTGTTTTTCCATTTCCCCCTTTTGTTCTCTACACCTACTACTGCGTCACCAGTCCTACTGATTCCTTTCTTCGTATATCTTTATCTAAACCATGTTTTCCCTTTACCTACAAGTGTACTGTTAGATATATTTATCACAGTTTATTTAAAAGATCTTTTCCTTGTTTCACTTCTACATTATCTCCTTCCTTCACTTTTTTTTTTTAATTTGTCATTTTTCTTTGTATTTTCTAATCTATGATTTTATCTCGTTTTGTTTCCTTTATACCAGTTTCTCATCCGATGCTAATACCTATCTGTATTTCATACTTTTTCTTTTGTTACACGTTGTCTTCTTCTTTCCCTTCCCTTTCCCTTCATTTTCCTTCTCTTTTTATTATTTCCTGACCTTTCATTCCTTACGTCCCTTTCTTTTTTTCTCTCCTTCCTCTCTGAACACTTTTGCATTTCATTTCTTAGTATATCTGTCTGATCTCCCTCCCAGCGCACGCAGTGACAAAGCATATTCCTTGTATGTCCAGTTCTTCTCTCTCTGTTCTTCCCATTACAAAATAACTTTCTCTTCTGCTTCCCTCCCTCATTCACAGTTGTTCCTCCAAAGTCTACGTTTTGTTTTCTTCTTCCAGTCTGTTTCCCTCTTTATCATCATCTGATTTCTGTTTTACGCTGATTTTTCTCCTAGTACTTTTTTCTTCTCCTTCCTATTGTTTTCTTCCATCTACCACCTCGTTACATGCCCTCCTTCCCTCCATCCAACATCGTATAACTGCTTTTATATTAGCTGTTAACTTTTATTCTCAATCTCAGATGCTCGCTACAACTGGTGTCCCATTACTTTCTGAACATTCATCGCCTTTAGTTCTACCATCTCCGTTCCTATCTCCACTATCGTCATTTAGGTACATTCATCACCATAACCATGCAACCCTCAAAACAGTCATGACAATCAGTCATTATCTCTTCATCTATCACCGACATTACTTCGTAATTATCACCATCACCACTTTCCATCTGTCAAAACGGCCTCCCCTGTAGTTCATTATTTTCTCCACTTCATCACCACCACCACCAACGATCGCCTCCTCCACGTCAGAAGACAAATCCCCCATTATCCCATCCACTGCTCCATTACCAAGCCTCGCTATCAAGAACCTACTATAAACAGTGAAAGAAATTGTCCCCTTTACTCAGTCTATTTAGTCCAGTATTCGCCAGCCAATGTTCTCATTCGCAGAACACCACAATCCAAATTTTAATAAGCTGGACATTGTGGGTCGGTATAAAACGACATGTGTACTGAGCTTCCATCTCTCCTGCTCACCCACCCTTCTACACACACACACACACACACACACACACACACACACACACACACACACACACACACACACACACACACACACACACACACACACACACACACACACACACACACACACACACATACACACACACACAGTACTGTAATTTATTACCGTACATTTGTCAGCAATTATGAACCTAACAGCAAAAAAATAGTGTCAGGTTTGATATATAATGAGATCTAATAATGTTTTACCATTGTATATACCCACCTCCACATTGCCTACCGTTGTGCCACCGACCATACTGCCACCTATTATCACCACGAAACAGCTTCGAAATCGAGAACAATTTGACTTTAAATAATTTGAAATTTTTGTTGTTTTTCCTCAGAAGTGATGACAGTAAATATCGTGCTTTTACCCAAATAATATTAGAATGGGTAAAAGAGGATAATCGACAACACCCACCTAGTACCTGCGAGTTGCTACAATCCTCCTCCTTAACTTCCTCTGCCTTTTACGTTTATCGCCTCTTTTCTCACTTTCCAAATACTGTATATTCTTCTCATCATGTTCTCCGACTTTTTCAGGATTCTGTTGTCTATGCATTATATCTAATTTTCTCGTCTCTGTGTCTCCATTTTTTTTTTCGTCATTAGTACTATCACTCCACCTATCATTCCTTTTTTCCTTATTCTTACCACTGACTCTATTACTATGATTTACCCCATTCCTGATGTATGACATCCTTAATTTTTCCGTCATTACAAGTTGCCACATTTCACCTGCTATCATTTTCCTCATTTACCTAATGCTGCTGCATTACCCCTACTGAATCCACCGTTGTATGTCCTGGTGTGGTGTCTCATTTACTGCATCACCTGTGTGTGTGTGTGTGTGTGTGTGTGTGTGTGTGTGTGTGTGTGTGTGTGTGTGTGTGTGTGTGTGTGTGTGTGTGTGAGAGAGAGAGAGAGAGAGAGAGAGAGAGAGAGAGGATTTTTCGAGCAAAATATATATGATCGGAAGTTTATTGATTGCTTCTCATGATTATCAGCTGTGAATTCTTTCCATCACATCTGTTGTCATAGTTGTCATTCTTATTACCTTCATTATCAGACTCATTAGCTCCGTCCCGTATTCATTTTTTGGCACATTTCGTCATCCCCGTCTCTCACTCGCTTTTCTTAGCTAATTTTCCTCTCCTTCGGGTTTAATCTGATACCACCATTATCTTTCTTCCCATATCGCTTGTCCCCGCCTCTATGCATCATCGGTCCGTCCGTTATCTTGCAGTTTCATGTTATCTTAATCTAAATTATTTTCTCTTTATATTTTACCAGCCTGTTCATCTTCCTTTTCATTTTTGCTCTTTAAGCTACTGTCATGTAATCAGTTTTCATTATTCTTATTTTGTGGTTTCTCTTCACCTCTCTTTTTCTATTCACAAGGTATATTCTTCTCCTCCTGGTATCACCCTTATCTCTGAGTCAGATAGTTTACTATATCCAACAGAGAACTGATCAAAACTAGAGTCCGCAGGGTGGTTCCAGCAATCTCTCTTGGGCCTCAAAGGATGGTAGGCAATGATACTTGATCATACCTCTGTTTACTGTCCTTTTGAGGACCTTTTAGAGTATGGGACGGCCTATTTATGAACCACGGCCAAGCCAGTTGGTGACCTTCGGGCAGACTGTCGTACTATAGGACTTGAACGATTATGTGAATGAAAGTCAAAGCCTCGGAAAATAAGATATAAATGTTATATGAAAATTATCTGTATCCCAATTAATACCAATGACAAAAAAAAATAATAATAATACCTAGCCAGAAACAAATGCGAATAATCTTTTTAGCCTTAGACTGCGTATTTTAGGAGCACACAGGCCTTGCTCTTGTTTAACTAATCTCACAGCCATTATGGACTGAGGGATGGGTAAGTGTGGTATCCTCGTCCTCCCTCCATCGTTACCCTAATCCCTCTAGTTATTGAACATGTTCAGTCACGAATTTTAGAGGATCCGGTATATACAGGAAACACTCTTCCAGATTTCGTATGTTTCCATTTAACTCAACTGGTTTTATGATTTCTCTTTCCATGATTACTTAATTATTTTCCTCATTCTTATCACGTACTATCAAAGCTTCCTTGTGTTTCTTAAATCTCCCTCTCCCTCACACTCACTGCCTCTTTTCCCACATTTTTACCCTACCTCCTTCTTCACCTATCCTGTCCTGTGCCTCATCCTCTCACCCTTTTCACCTACGCTCATTAGTTCCCACCAGCCTCCCTCCCACTCCATTCTTCTCTCCCTTCCTTCTTCTCTCCCGTTCTTCCTGCCTTACCTCTGTATTGTGAGACAGACGGATAGACAGCGTCTAAATTTCTCCTCTTCTTTCCTCTCACAGGACTTGAAGAATACTATACTTTTATTCCTCATTTTATCGATTAAATCCCCACTTCAAAAAAAAAAAAAAAAAAAAAAAGACTAAGAGAGAGAGAGAGAGAGAGAGAGGGGGGGGGGGGATGTTACAAGAACAACACTAAAAAGAATGTACACGTGTCTGAAGGAAAAAAAGGGAAAGACAACAGAACACCCACAGAAACAAAGAACATTAGAAAGGAGAAATAGACAAAAGGAATGACGTGATGGAAATAACTGAGACGGAGGGAAGGGACTGGGGATTATCTGAATTATAGTAAGAACATCGAGAGAAAAAGCGAAAAAAAACACAAAAGAAACAAATATGCCGGTGATGAAGACAGGAAGATCTGGAGGTTGAGAGGGGCACTTGAGATAGATAGTATCGGTCAGCCAGGACGACAGTTAGAATGAAAAGCCCAATAGATGGAGAGTTGCTTGTATGATGCACAGACCATATACCCTGTACACGGTCTGCTTATAAGAGAATGATGTAGTGACCGAGAGTGAGTGAGAAAGTGTTTTGTATTCTGATTATGGGTAGGACGAAGACATTACAAAAATGAAAAGGGAAGTTGAGAGGTACGCAACAATATCAGCTGGGGAAGGCAGTCTTGTAAAAAGAAGATTAAAAGAAAGAAAAATACAAAGAGAAAAGGCATGAAAATCAAATTAGGAGGGAGAGAGAGAGAGAGAGAGAGAGAGAGAGAGAGAGAGAGAGAGAGAGAGAAATCCACTAGTCTGCAGTACATCTTCATTTTAATAATCACCCCTGTAATCACTTCTGTGAGGTAGTGTGTGAGTGTAGGGGTGTAGCGGTGGAGAGACTTTTCTGCCTATAGTACACAACCACGCTGCCTATTTCTCACTCTCTTCACAATGCCACCAAAATCCTTTGTTCATTTTTTTCTTTTTACCACTTGTTACCACTTTCCATTCCTTGATTCCGTCCTGTCTTCATTATACTTTCCATGCCTCACCTTTTATGTTTTCCCAAATTCTCCCGACCCTTTCTCTACGTATCAGTGCTTTTCCATTTCCCTCTTTTGTTCTCTACATCTAGTACTACCTCACCAGTCCTATTGTTTCCTTTCTGTGCATGTCTTTGTCTAAATTATTTATTTCTTTACCTACAAGTGTACTGCTATATTTATTACAGTCTATTTAAAAGACCCTGTCCTTGTTTCATTTCTACATCGTCTCCTTCCTTAACTTTATATATATATATATATATATATATATATATATATATATATATATATATATATATATATATATATATTTCTGCATTATTTCGTCTTGCATTTTCTCATCTATGACTGTATCTCGTTTTATCTTCTCTATACCAGGGTCACATCCAATGTTATTATGTATCTATATCTCATACTTTTCTTTCGTTTCACATTCTCTTCTTTCCTTTCCCTTTCCCTTCCTTGTCCATTTCTTTTATCATTTCCTTTCCTCTCATTCCTTCCGTTCCATTTCTTCTTTCCTACCTCTCTGAATACCTTTGCAGTTTTTTTTTTAATTAGTATATCTGTCTGATCTCCCTACCTACGCATGCCGTGGTGATGCATCTTCCTTGTATGTCCAGTTCTTCTCTCTCTGTTCTTCCCATTACATTATAACTTTCTCTTCTGCTTTCGTCCCTTAATCACAGTTGTTCCTTCAAATTCTTCCTTTTGTTTTTTTCCTCCAGTATATTTCGTTCTTTACTTTTCTCATTATCTGATTTTTTCCTCTCACTTATTTTTCTCCCAGTACTTTTTTTCTCCTCCTTCCCATTGTTTTCTTCCATCTACCGCCTCGTTACATGCCTTCGTTCCCTCCATCTAATATCGTGTAACTGTTTTCAAATTAGTTCTTAACTTCTGTCCCCCATCTCTGCTGCTTCCTACAACTGATTTACCACTCCTCTCTGAGCATTCATCGCTTTTACTTCTGCCATCTCCGTTTCTATCTCCACTATCGCCATTTTGGCACATTCATCACCATAACCAATGCAACCCTCAAAACAGTCATTACAATCAGTCATTATCTCTTCACCTATCACCGACATTGCTTCGCAATCACCATCATCAACACTTTCCATTTGTCACAATGACCTCCCCTGTAGCTCATTATTATCTCCAATTCACCACCACCACCAACAACAACAACAACGATCGCCTCCTGTACGCCAGAACACAAATCCCCCATTATTAAACATTATCCCATCTACTGCTCTATTACCAAGATTCACCAGCAGGAATCTACTACAAACAGGGAAAGAAATTGTTCCCCTTACTCAGCCTAGTAAGTCCAATATTCAATAGCCAATTATTCTCACTTCTAGAGCAGTTCAATCCAAATTTTAATAAAATGGACATTTTTGGTCGGTGTGAAACGTCGTGTGTACTCAGCTTCCACGTCTCCTACTCACCCACCCCTCTACACACACACACACACACACACACACACACAGGGTTGTAATTTATTAAATTCGTCAGCAGTGATTGTCACGAGTCGGCTAGTGACACTGGCTTTTGTGGGAAACCGCGAACTCTAGTGGAATCCCAGTTTATCGTTCAGTTAACCGCTCATTCGGTCGGGAGTCCTTTCAAATCAATTTTTCAGTGTCATAAGTGATCGTCTTTGTTTTGAGACATTAGCGCTTCCGCTGAGCGATTGGTTTTGGGCGCGTTTTGCTCACTCTAGCCGTTAAAAATGCGGCCCTAGCTTTTCGTTTTCCTAGACTTAAGAGTTTCGTTAAGGTGCTTTTCCTAGGCGTAAGAATTTAGCTCTTGAGTGAGTGAGTGAGTACGATCTCTTTATATGAATTCATTTGAAATGTAACGTTAAATTTATTTCATGTAATCAATAAATTTAACAGTTCTTTTTCTTGAGCTTAATGTAAAGTGAACTCATGTTTCATTTCTCCACAATTAAGCTTATTTCCCTTATAGCTCCTAGCTTGCATAAACGTTTGCCATTCATAACTGGTACTAAGGCCAGTCTTGTTGTATTGAGCTTAAAATCCGTTGTGCCTTCTAGGAGTTAAGCATCAGCAAGAACCTGATATCATTAATAGTATTAGTTATTTATTGTCAGGGGTGAAGTCACTTTCTCCAGAGGATAACAGTACTAATAATCACCATTTGTGATTAATTAGTCTCTGCTGTGTACTGTTGAGAAAGTTTATAAATTCTCGTTCTGAGAGTCCGGCGAAGCAAGCCGATATAAAGTAATCATTGCTTGATTTAGCAAGACAATTCTTGTTCCTGCTCTTCAATATTATTGAACATTATCACTTAATATTTGCATTTATTTTAAAAACCCCGTGACAATTGGCGA
Source organism: Coenobita brevimanus (assembly GCF_032717465.1). NCBI lineage: Eukaryota > Metazoa > Arthropoda > Malacostraca > Decapoda > Coenobitidae > Coenobita > Coenobita brevimanus. Next base: position 17,520,723 of record NC_136991.1, read on the forward strand.
CCTCATTACAGGGTATTAACTCCTAGCTCTAAAGCTATTCACGAGATAATACTCACTCGTTCATATTTAGGTATTTATCATTAAAGTTTATAGGCACAAGCTTACTGGTGTTTACCGTTAGTTTAGCAAGTGATTTTTTGCTTTATTAATCCATAGAGTATTTAACTCTATTTAGTACTTTATTTTTGGTAATGCCAGATGATTTTATTCGCTCCTGGGTAGCCGCCGTACCCACTGCGTTAATTATTGAGTTCCCAGCCATTTACATTTTTGCTTTATTCTTTGTCAGTTAACTAGATAAGACTGGTCACCACTAGCTTGTGTCTATTCTTTACTTGTGTTTATTAGTATTCGTTTGCGAAGCAGCAGTCAGTACTTAGTTTTGGCTTGCTCAGTAAATTAGCGACATGGCTACCACTGTATTTTTACAGGAAGCCAAAGAAATGGGTCTTACGGACCCAACCGAAATTAAAGAGTACATACTCTCACGCCATAATCAGGAGCAGCAGCGCGAGAACAATGCCCGTGAAGAGCGTAAGATTAAGCACGAATACGAGCGAGAACAGTGTGAGGAACGCAAAAAGGAGCGCAAACACGAGCAGAAACAGCGCGAGCTCGAGTTGGAACAAGAGCGACAACAACATGAACACGAGCAGAAACAGAGCGTGCTCGAGTTGGAACAAGAGCGACAACAACATGAACACGAGAGGGAACAACTTGAATATGAACGTGCCGAACGTGAGACACGAGAAAAACATGAGCTTGAGGTTTTGAAGCTCAAGCAAGATTCCTTGGCTTCAGGTACATCTACTGCAGCCAACCCAAGCTCCACTAGCGCTCTTCCTACACATGTCCTGGCGACCCCACGCATCAAGCTTCCTTCATACAAGGAAAGCGAGCGAATCGAGCTGTACATAGCCCGTTTTGAGGACATGGCAGACATGTATCAACTGGATGAGGCAGCTAAGCGGCTCTAATTTCTTAGTTTATTTGAGGGCCCTGCCCTCGATATTCTCCACAGAATTCGTGGAGACAATCTCACGTATGAGATGATGAAAGCTGCACTCATTAAGGCGTATGGTCTCACAGTAGACGAAACCAAAGTTCAGTTCATGCGAGCTCGTCTCCAAGACAAGGAGACAGCTGTTCAGTTCCTCGATCGTCTCACTGCTTACTTAAATGAGTGGATGGAGAAAGATGAAACTCCTTCCACGCGTGAGGGGATAATTGACCTTATGCTGCATACACAGCTAGAGAGGTCGTGGCCTGTGGAGCTCATAGCACAGCTTAAGATGCCAGCCAAATGGTAGAAAAGGCTGACGCATTCTTTACTGCATACAGGTATCAAACTCCCAAGCAACATACCTGGAACAGGAAATCTGATAAATCTGGGAAACCGTCTCAGATTGAACCCCAGCAACAAGGCCATTCTCAGAATAATGGCCAAGGTCCAAACCTGCAGCGGAAGGACCAGGGGCAAAACACTCAGAAACCTGAGTGGAAGAGGTACAACAAGTACCCTAATCAGCAGCAGTATCAGCCACACAACCGACCGTCGGGACAAACTTTTTCACCACCAGCTCAAAAGAGGCAGGAAGCGAACGCAGCCTTCATTCCTCAGCAGCAGCACGATGGTCACGTCCCTACCAGTATGGGTACTCCCCCACAGTTCACTAGTCCCACAGTGACAGTGAACCCCCCTCCACAGATGGCCAATGTTCCATCTCCACAAGCAGTGAGTACGACCCCTCAAGTTTCTACATCTCAAGGCACCATGTTTGCCACATCAGTTATTCAGCAGCCCCATGAGTGGCTAGCTGCTTCCTCCACAGGCCCTCCCACAGGTGACAGGACCTTCCTTGTTCAGCCAGGGTTTGTGGGAGGCATTCCTGTGAAGGTCCTAAGAGACAATGGTTCCTCAGGTTGCTCTGTCAAGCAGAGTCTACTTCGGCCTGAGCAGTATACAGGTCGACAGATCCATGCAAATCTTATTCATGGATCAGTGAGATTGTTCCCTGAGGCATGTATCCAGGTGGCATCTCCATTTTATACTGGTACGACACTAGCAGTTGTCATGCCAGATCCCTTATTTGACCTTATTATAGGCAACACTTCCGGTGTCAAGGATATTTGCACCGAAGATGACGCTACTCAGACTTCGGCTACAGTAAAACGAGCCATGGCTGAGGCTCCAGACTGTGTCACCCCAGTGACCATTGAATCGCCGCAAGATCTGATGTGTAGCCAACTTGTTGACGCGACACTTGCTGCCATGCGGAACAAACAAAGAGTCGATTAAGTATTCATGGGGAGCGAGCCAAGTTCCTTCGCAAACAAGGACGGCTCTACCGTGAGTCACGAATACTTGAGGACGAGGTTCGACTGCAGTTTGTCGTTCCTGCCAAGTACTGCCAAGCAGTGTTAGAATGGGGTCATTGTTCAGCCTCAGGAGGTCACATGGGCAAAAGGAAGACCCAGGGCCGTATCCAAGCTGACTTTTTCTGGCCAGGGATGGGACGAGACATAGATAGTTTTGTGCGTTCCTGCAGTGTGTGTCAAAGTACCACTAATCAGGGACATGTCCTTCCTGTGCCATTTGAAATCACACCCGTAATCTCTGAGTCAGTTGAGAGACAGGGCGGTGGTAATGTGGGTGTAGACCTGATGTTTCACCTACTAACTGCTTATTAACCAGCAACTGTTGTATGCTGGGTTTTGTAAGATAGGCGGCCTCAGAGATTTGAGTAATCCAAGGACCAGCCTGGGTTCCCAGTTAAAAGTGTAGACCTGATGTCTCACCCATTGGCACCACAGGACACACCATGTCCAGGGCCTGTACATACATATGATGTACCGTAAGTTAAGGGGGAAGTTTGAGAACTCCGCAGAGGCAACTCGAGGCTACTTGAGCCCGAGTTTGCACAAGGATTCTCAGCTCCCCGATTTTTCTTTTCGTAATATAAGTACTGTAGGTTAGGGGGGAAGTTCGAGAGAGAACCCCGCAGAGGCGACTCGAGGCTACGTGAGCCCAAGTTTGCACAAGGAATCTCAGCTCCCCGATTTTTCTTTTCATTATATAAGTACTGTAGGTTAGGGGGGAAGTTTGAGAGAGAACCCTGCAGAGGCGATTCGAGGCTACGTGAGCCCGAGTTTGCACAAGGATTCTCAGCTCCCCGATGTTAATATAGGCACTAGGTTAAGGTACAGGTTGAGGACCCGTGTGCAGTTCGAGGCTACGTGAGCCCAAGTTTGCATAAGGATACTCAACTTGCCGACACTAATCGTAAGTGTAGAGTTAAGTTTAACCAGTAAACTACACGAGTCCTCGAGACAACGGCGTCCATGGACTACGTTTCCTGGTTAATAATCTACTTAATAAATTAATGGCGACCTCGAATGTGCGAAGCTTAGGCTGTCACTCGTATTTTTCAGCTAGAGCGTACCTTTCGTAGCATGTACTGACTGCTAGGCAGAGAGAGTAATTGTAACGTAATAAAAATTTTTGTCTCATTGACAATTTTGATGCTCCACCTTAATTGATTTTGCAGGTACAGCAATGGGTGTAGCAGTTTTGCTGTGCGGGCCAGCTGATCGTCTGCCACATGCTGCCGCCTCTTCTCCTCTGCCTTTGTCGTTGCCATATTATTAATATTACTGTGTCATTTTACATGTAGGTACAGTTACACAACAACTTTCACACCTACACCGTCTATTACATACACCACGCTACACAACAATTAGTTGTCAGTGTAAATGTAGCGAACTTTCGCTCAGTTTGACCTGAGTACAGGATTTTCACCGTCGTCAAGAAGTTTTTTCCCTCAAGCTTGCCTCTATTAACGTAAATACGAGGTTTTTTCTCTCATTGGCGATAGTGATTTTCTCCTGTAGCAGGATAGCACACACACCACAGTGTGAATCTTGTGTGACTGAGTTAGGATTTATATGTATGCATATTGAAATTTTTTTCCTGGAGAAAGATTTGATTTTCATGGGGCGTAATGTCACGAGTCGGCTAGTGACATTGACTTTTGTGGGAAACCGCGAACTCTAGTGGAATCCCAGTTTATCGTTCAGTTAACCGCTCATTCGGTCGGGAGTCCTTTCAAATCAATATTTAAGTGTCGTAAGTGATCGTCTTTGTGTGAGACATTAGCGCTTCCACTGAGCAATTTGTTTTGGGCCCGTTTCGCTCACTCTAGCCATTAAAAATGCGGCCCTAGCTTTTCGTTTTCCTAGACTTAAGAGTTTCGTTAAGGTGCTTTTCCTAGGCGTAAGAATTTAGCTCTTGAGTGAGTGAGTGAGTACGATCTCTTTATATGAATTCATTTGAAATGTAACGTTAAATTTATTTCATGTAATCAATAAATTTAACAGTTCTTTTTCTTGAGCTTAATGTAAAGTGAACTCATGTTTCATTTCTCCACAATTAAGCTTATTTCCCTTATAGCTCCTAGCTTGCATAAACGTTTGCCATTCATAACTGGTACCCAGGCCAGTCTTGTTGTATTGAGCTTAAAATCCGTTGTGCCTTTTAGGAGTTAAGCATCAGCAAGAACCTGATATCATTAATAGTATTAGTTATTTATTGTCAGGGGTGAAGTCACTTTCTCCAGAGGATAACAGTACTAATAATCAGCATTTGTGAGTAATTAGTCTCTGCTGTGTACTGTTGAGAAAGTTTATAAATTCTCGTTCTGAGAGTCCGGCGAAGCAAGCCGGTATAAAGTAATCATTGCTTGATTTAGCAAGACAATTCTTGTTCCTGCTCTTCAATAATATTGAACATTATCACTTAATATTTGCATTTATTTTAAAAACCCCGTGACAATTGGCGACCTCATTACAGGGTATTAACTCCTAGCTCTAAAGCTATTCACGAGATAATACTCACTCGTTCATATTTAGGTATTTATCATTAAAGTTTATAGGCACAAGCTTACTGGTGTTTACCGTTAGTTTAGCAAGTGATTTTTTGCTTTATTAATCCATAGAGTATTTAACTCTATTTAGTACTTTATTTTTGGTAATGCCAGATGATTTTATTCGCTCCTGGGTAGCCACCGTACCCATTGCGTTAATTATTGAGTTCCCAGCCATTTACATTTTTGCTTTATTCTTTTGCCAGTTAACTAGATATGACTGGTCACCACTAGCTTGTGTCTATTCTTTACTTGTGTTTATTAGTATTCATTTGCGAAGCAGCAGTCAGTACTTAGTTTTGGCTTGCTCAGTAAATTAGCGACATGGCTGCCACTGTATGTTTACAGGAAGCCAAAGAAATGGGTCTTACGGACCCAACCGAAATTAAAGAGTACATACTCTCACGCCATAATCAGGAGCAGCAGCGCGAGAACAATGCCCGTGAAGAGCGTAAGATTAAGCACGAATACGTGTGAGAACAGTGTGAGGAACGCAAAAAGGAGAGCAAACACGAGCAGAAACAGCGCGAGCTCGAGTTGGAACAAGAGCGACAACAACATGAACACGAGCAGAAACAGAGCGTGCTCGAGTTGGAACAAGAGCGACAACAACATGAACACGAGAGGGAACAACTTGAATATGAACGTGCCGAACGTGAGACACGAGAAAAACATGAGCTTTAGGTTGTGAAGCTCAAGCAAGATTCCTTGGCTTCAGGCACATCTACTGCAGCCAACCCAAGCTCCACTAGCGCTCTTCCTACACATGTCCTGGCGACCCCACGCATCAAGCTTCCTTCATACAAGGAAAGCGAGCGAATCGAGCTGTACATAGCTCGTTTTGAGGACATGGCAGACATGTATCAACTGGATGAGGCAGCTAAGCGGCTCTAATTTCTTAGTTTATTTGAGGGCCCTGCCCTCGATATTCTCCACAGAATTCGTGGAGACAATCTCACGTATGAGATGATGAAAGCTGCACTCATTAAGGCGTATGGTCTCACAGTAGACGAAGCCAAAGTTCAGTTCATGCGAGCTCGTCTCCAAGACAAGGAGACAGCTGTTCAGTTCCTCGATCGTCTCACTGCTTACTTAAATGAGTGGATGGAGAAAGATGAAACTCCTTCCACGCGTGAGGGGATAATTGACCTTATGCTGCATACACAGCTAGAGAGGTCGTGGCCTGTGGAGCTCATAGCACAGCTTAAGATGCCAGCCAAATGGTAGAAAAGGCTGACGCATTCTTTACTGCATACAGGTATCAAACTCCCAAGCAACATACCTGGAACAGGAAATCTGATAAATCTGGGAAACCGTCTCAGATTGAACCCCAGCAACAAGGCCATTCTCAGAATAATGGCCAAGGTCCAAACCTGCAGCGGAAGGACCAGGGGCAAAACACTCAGAAACCTGAGTGGAAGAGGTACAACAAGTACCCTAATCAGCAGCAGTATCAGCCACACAACCGACCGTCGGGACAAACTTTTTCACCACCAGCTCAAAAGAGGCAGGAAGCGAACGCAGCCTTCATTCCTCAGCAGCAGCACGATGGTCACGTCCCTACCAGTATGGGTACTCCCCCACAGTTCACTAGTCCCACAGTGACAGTGAACCCCCCTCCACAGATGGCCAATGTTCCATCTCCACAAGCAGTGAGTACGACCCCTCAAGTTTCTACATCTCAAGGCACCATGTTTGCCGCATCAGTTATTCAGCAGCCCCATGAGTGGCTAGCTGCTTCCTCCACAGGCCCTCCCACAGGTGACAGGACCTTCCTTGTTCAGCCAGGGTTTGTGGGAGGCATTCCTGTGAAGGTCCTAAGAGACAATGGTTCCTCAGGTTGCTCTGTCAAGCAGAGTCTACTTCGGCCTGAGCAGTATACAGGTCGACAGATCCATGCAAATCTTATTGATGGATCAGTGAGATTGTTCCCTGAGGCATGTATCCAGGTGGCATCTCCATTTTATACTAGTACGACACTCGCAGTTGTCATGCCAGATCCCTTATTTGACCTTATTATAGGCAACACTTCCGGTGTCAAGGATATTTGCACCGAAGATGACGCTACTCAGACTTCGGCTACAGTAAAACGAGCCATGGCTGAGGCTCCAGACTGTGTCACCCCAGTGACCATTGAATCGCCGCAAGATCTAATGTGTAGCCAACTTGTTGACGCGACACTTGCTGCCATGCGGAACAAACAAAGAGTCGATTAAGTATTCATGGGGAGCGAGCCAAGGTCCTTCGCAAACAAGGACGGCTCTACCGTGAGTCACGAATATCTGAGGGCGAGGTTCAACTGCAGTTTGTCGTTCCTGCCAAGTACTGCCAAGCAGTGTTAGAATGGGGTCATTGTTCAGCCTCAGGAGGTCACATGGGCAAAAGGAAGACCCAGGGCCGTATCCAAGCTGACTTTTTCTGGCCAGGGATGGGACGAGACATAGATAGTTTTGTGCGTTCCTGCAGTGTGTGTCAAAGTACCACTAATCAGGGACATGTCCTTCCTGTGCCATTTGAAATCACACCCGTAATCTCTGAGTCAGTTGAGAGACAGGGCGGTGGTAATGTGGGTGTAGACCTGATGTTTCACCTACTAACTGCTTATTAACCAGCAACTGTTGTATGCTGGGTTTTGTAAGATAGGCGGCCTCAGAGATTTGAGTAATCCAAGGACCAGCCTGGGTTCCCAGTTAAAAGTGTAGACCTGATGTCTCACCCATTGGCACCACAGGACACACCATGTCCAGGGCCTGTACATACATATGATGTACCGTAAGTTAAGGGGGAAGTTTGAGAACTCCGCAGAGGCAACTCGAGGCTACTTGAGCCCGAGTTTGCACAAGGATTCTCAGCTCCCCGATTTTTCTTTTCGTAATATAAGTACTGTAGGTTAGGGGGGAAGTTCGAGAGAGAACCCCGCAGAGGCGACTCGAGGCTACGTGAGCCCAAGTTTGCACAAGGATTCTCAGCTCCCCGATTTTTCTTTTCATAATATAAGTACTGTAGGTTAGGGGGGAAGTTTGAGAGAGAACCCTGCAGAGGCGACTCGAGGCTACGTGAGCCCGAGTTTGCACAAGGATTCTCAGCTCCCCGATGTTAATATAGGCACTAGGTTAAGGTACAGGTTGAGGACCCGTGTGCAGTTCGAGGCTACGTGAGCCCAAGTTTGCATAAGGATACTCAACTTGCCGACACTAATCGTAAGTGTAGAGTTAAGTTTAACCAGTAAACTACACGAGTCCTCGAGACAACGGCGTCCATGGACTACGTTTCCTGGTTAATAATCTACCTAATAAATTAATGGCGACCTCGAATGTACGAAGCTTAGGCTGTCACTCGTATTTTTCAGCTAGAGCGTACCTTTCGTAGCATGTACTGACTGCTAGGCAGAGAGAGTAATTGTAACGTAATAAGAATTTTTGTCTCATTGACAATTTTGATGCTCCACCTTAATTGATTTTGCAGGTACAGCAATGGGTGTAGCAGTTTTGCTGTGCGGGCCAGCTGATCGTCTGCCACATGCTGCCGCCTCTTCTCCTCTGCCTTTGTCGTCGCCATATTAATAATATTACTGTGTCATTTTACATGTAGGTACAGTTACACAACAACTTTCACACCTACACCGTCTATTACATACACCACGCTACACAACAATTAGTTGTCAGTGTAAATGTAGCGAACTTTCGCTCAGTTTGACCTGAGTACAGGATTTTCACCATCGTCAAGGAGTTTTTTCCCTCAAGCTTGCCTCTATTAACGTAAATACGAGGTTTTTTCTCTCATTGGCGATAGTGATTTTCTCCTGTAGCAGGATAGCACACACACCACAGTGTGAATCTTGTGTGACTGAGTTAGGATTTATATGTATGCATATTGAAATTTTTTTCCTGAAGAAAGATTTGATTTTCATGGGGCGTAATGTCACGAGTCGGCTAGTGACATTGACTTTTGTGGGAAACCGCGAACTCTAGTGGAATCCCAGTTTATCGTTCAGTTAACCGCTCATTCGGTCGGGAGTCCTTTCAAATCAATTTTTCAGTGTCATAAGTGATCGTCTTTGTTTTGAGACATTAGCGCTTCCGCTGAGCGATTGGTTTTGGGCGCGTTTTGCTCACTCTAGCCGTTAAAAATGCGGCCCTAGCTTTTCGTTTTCCTAGACTTAAGAGTTTCGTTAAGGTGCTTTTCCTAGGCGTAAGAATTTAGCTCTTGAGTGAGTGAGTGAGTACGATCTCTTTATATGAATTCATTTGAAATGTAACGTTAAATTTATTTCATGTAATCAATAAATTTAACAGATCTTTTTCTTGAGCTTAATGTAAAGTGAACTCATGTTTCATTTCTCCACAATTAAGCTTATTTCCCTTATAGCTCCTAGCTTGCATAAACGTTTGCCATTCATAACTGGTATCCAGGCCAGTCTTGTTGTATTGAGCTTAAAATCCGTTGTGCCTTTTAGGAGTTAAGCATCAGCAAGAACCTGATATCATTAATAGTATTAGTTATTTATTGTCAGGGGTGAAGTCACTTTCTCCAGAGGATAACAGTACTAATAATCAGCATTTGTGAGTAATTAGTCTCTGCTGTGTACTGTTGAGAAAGTTTATAAATTCTCGTTCTGAGAGTCCGGCGAAGCAAGCCGGTATAAAGTAATCATTGCTTGATTTAGCAAGACAATTCTTGTTCCTGCTCTTCAATAATATTGAACATTATCACTTAATATTTGCATTTATTTTAAAAACCCCGTGACAATTGGCGACCTCATTACAGGGTATTAACTCCTAGCTCTAAAGCTATTCACGAGATAATACTCACTCGTTCATATTTAGGTATTTATCATTAAAGTTTATAGGCACAAGCTTACTGGTGTTTACCGTTAGTTTAGCAAGTGATTTTTTGCTTTATTAATCCATAGAGTATTTAACTCTATTTAGTACTTTATTTTTGGTAATGCCAGATGATTTTATTCGCTCCTGGGTAGCCACCGTACCCATTGCGTTAATTATTGAGTTCCCAGCCATTTACATTTTTGCTTTATTCTTTTGCCAGTTAACTAGATATGACTGGTCACCACTAGCTTGTGTCTATTCTTTACTTGTGTTTATTAGTATTCGTTTGCGAAGCAGCAGTCAGTACTTAGTTTTGGCTTGCTCAGTAAATTAGCGACATGGCTGCCACTGTATTTTTACAGGAAGCCAAAGAAATGGGTCTTACGGACCCAACCGAAATTAAAGAGTACATACTCTCACGCCATAATCAGGAGCAGCAGCGCGAGAACAATGCCCGTGAAGAGCGTAAGATTAAGCACGAATACGTGCGAGAACAGTGTGAGGAACGCAAAAAGGAGAGCAAACACGAGCAGAAACAGCGCGAGCTCGAGTTGGAACAAGAGCGACAACAACATGAACACGAGCAGAAACAGAGCGTGCTCGAGTTGGAACAAGAGCGACAACAACATGAACACGAGAGGGAACAACTTGAATATGAATGTGCCGAACGTGAGACACGAGAAAAACATGAGCTTGAGGTTTTGAAGCTCAAGCAAGATTCCTTGGCTTCAGGCACATCTACTGCAGCCAACCCAAGCTCCACTAGCGCTCTTCCTACACATGTCCTGGCGACCCCACGCATCAAGCTTCCTTCATACAAGGAAAGCGAGCGAATCGAGCTGTACATAGCTCGTTTTGAGGACATGGCAGACATGTATCAACTGGATGAGGCAGCTAAGCGGCTCTAATTTCTTAGTTTATTTGAGGGCCCTGCCCTCGATATTCTCCACAGAATTCGTGGAGACAATCTCACGTATGAGATGATGAAAGCTGCACTCATTAAGGCGTATGGTCTCACAGTAGACGACGCCAAAGTTCAGTTCATGCGAGCTCGTCTCCACCACAAGGAGACAGCTGTTCAGTTCCTCGATCGTCTCACTGCTTACTTAAATGAGTGGATGGAGAAAGATGAAACTCCTTCCACGCGTGAGGGGATAATTGACCTTATGCTGCATACACAGCTAGAGAGGTCGTGGCCTGTGGAGCTCATAGCACAGCTTAAGATGCCAGCCAAATGGTAGAAAAGGCTGACGCATTCTTTACTGCATACAGGTATCAAACTCCCAAGCAACATACCTGGAACAGGAAAGCTGATAAATCTGGGAAACCGTCTCAGATTGAACCCCAGCAACAAGGTCATTCTCAGAATAATGGCCAAGGTCCAAAACCGCAGCGGAAGGACCAGGGACAAAACACTCAGAAACCTGAGTGGAAGAGGTACAACAAGTACCCTAACCAGCAGCAGTATCAGCTACGCAACCGACCGTCGGGACAAACTTTTTCACCACCAGCTCAAAAGAGGCAGGAAGCGAACGCAGCCTTCATTCCTCAGCAGCAGCACGATGGTCACGTCCCTACCAGTATGGGTACTCCCCCACAGTTCACTAGTCCCACAGTGACAGTGAACCCCCCTCCACAGATGGCCAATGTTCCATCTCCACAAGCAGTGAGTATGACCCCTCAAGTTTCTACGTCTCAAGGCACCATGTTTGCCACATCAGTTATTCAGCAGCCCCATGAGTGGCTAGCTGCTTCCTCCACAGACCCTCCCACAGGTGACAGGACCTTCCTTGTTCAGCCAGGGTTTGTGGGAGGCATTCCTGTGAAGGTCCTAAGAGACAATGGTTCCTCAGGTTGCTCTGTCAAGCAGAGTCTACTTCGGCTTGGGCATTATACAGGTCGACAGATCCATGCAAATCTTATTGATGGATCAGTGAGATTGTTCCCTGAGGCATGTATCCAGGTGGCATCTCCATTTTATACTGGTACGACACTCGCAGTTGTCATGCCAGATCCCTTATTTGACCTTATTATAGGCAACACTTCCGGTGTCAAGGATATTTGCACCGAAGATGACGCTACTCAGACTTCGGCTACAGTAAAACGAGCCATGGCTGAGGCTCCAGACTGTGTCACCCCAGTGACCATTGAATCGCCGCAAGATCTGATGTGTAGCCAACTTGTTGACGCGACACTTGCTGCCATGCGGAACAAACAAAGAGTCGATTAAGTATTCATGGGGAGCGAGCCAAGTTCCTTCGCAAACAAGGACGGCTCTACCGTGAGTCACGAATACCTGAGGGCGAGGTTCAACTGCAGTTTGTCGTTCCTGCCAAGTACCGCCAAGCAGTGTTAGAATGGGGTCATTGTTCAGCCTCAGGAGGTCACATGGGCAAAAGGAAGACCCAGGGCCGTATCCAAGCTGACTTTTTCTGGCCAGGGATGGGACGAGACATAGATAGTTTTGTGCATTCCTGCAGTGTGTGTCAAAGTACCACTAATCAGGGACATGTCCTTCCTGTGCCATTTGAAATCACACCCGTAATCTCTGAGTCAGTTGAGAGACAGGCCGGTGGTAATGTGGGTGTAGACCTGATGTTTCACCTACTAACTGCTTATTAACTAGCAACTATTGTATGCTGGGTTTTGTAAGATAGGCGGCCTCAGAGATTTGAGTAATCCAAGGACCAGCCTGGGTTCCCAGTTAAAAGTGTAGACCTGATGTCTCACCCATTGGCACCACAGGACACACTATGTCCAGGGCCAGTACATACATATGATGTACCGTAAGTTAAGGGGAAGTTTGAGAACTCCGCAGAGGCAACTCGAGGCTACTTGAGCCCGAGTTTGCACAAGGATTCTCAGCTCCCCGATTTTTCTTTTCGTAATATAAGTACTGTAGGTTAGGGGGGAAGTTCGAGAGAGAACCCCGCAGAGACGACTCGAGGCTACGTGAGCCCAAGTTTGCACAAGGATTCTCAGCTCCCCGATTTTTCTTTTCATAATATAAGTACTGTAGGTTAGGGGGGAAGTTTGAGAGAGAACCCTGCAGAGGCGACTCGAGGCTACGTGAGCCCGAGTTTGCACAAGGATTCTCAGCTCCCCGATGTTAATATAGGCACTAGGTTAAGGTACAGGTTGAGGACCCGTGTGCAGTTCGAGGCTACGTGAGCCCAAGTTTGCATAAGGATTCTCAACTTGCCGACACTAATCGTAAGTGTAGAGTTAAGTTTAACCAGTAACCTACACGAGTCCTCGAGACAACGGCGTCCATGGACTACGTTTCCTGGTTAATAATCTACCTAATAAATTAATGGCGACCTCGAATGTACGAAGCTTAGGCTGTCACTCGTATTTTTCAGCTAGAACGTACTTTTCGTAGCATGTACTGACTGCTAGGCAGAGAGAGTAATTGTAACGTAATAAGAATTTTTGTCTCATTGACAATTTTGATGCTCCACCTTAATTGATTTTGCAGGTACAGCAATGGGTGTAGCAGTTTTGCTGTGTGGGCCAGCTGATCGTCTGCCACATGCTGCCGCCTCTTCTCCTCTGCCTTTGTCGTCGCCATATTATTAATATTACTGTGTCATTTTACATGTAGGTACAGTTACACAACAACTTTCACACCTACACCGTCTATTACATACACCACGCTACACAACAATTAGTTGTCAGTGTAAATGTAGCGAACTTTCGCTCAGTTTGACCTGAGTACAGGATTTTCACCGTCGTCAAGGAGTTTTTTCCCTCAAGCTTGCCTCTATTAACGTAAATACGAGGTTTTTTTCTCTCACTGGCGATAGTGATTTTCTCCTGTAGCAGCATAGCACACACACCACAGTGTGAATCTTGTGTGACTGAGTTAGGATTTATATGTATGCATATTGAAATCTTTTTTCTGAAGAATGATTTGATTTTCATGGGGCGTAATGTCACGAGTCGGCTAGTGACATTGACTTTTGTGGGAAACCGCGAACTCTAGTGGAATCCCAGTTTATCGTTCAGTTAACCGCTCATTCGGTCGGGAGTCCTTTCAAATCAATTTTTCAGTGTCATAAGTGATTGTCTTTGTGTGAGACATTAGCGCTTCCACTGAGCTATTTGTTTTGGGCCCGTTTCGCTCACTCTAGCCGTTAAAAATGCGGCCCTAGCTTTTCGTTTTCCTAGACTTAAGAGTTTCGTTAAGGTGCTTTTCCTAGGCGTAAGAATTTAGCTCTTGAGTGAGTGAGTGAGTACGATCTCTTTATATGAATTCATTTGAAATGTAACGTTAAATTTATTTCATGTAATCAATAAATTTAACAGTTCTTTTTCTTGAGCTTAATGTAAAGTGAACTCATGTTTCATTTCTCCACAATTAAGCTTATTTCCCTTATAGCTCCTAGCTTGCATAAACGTTTACCATTCATAACTGGTACTCAGGCCAGTCTTGTTGTATTGAGCTTAAAATCCGTTGTGCCTTCTAGGAGTTAAGCATCAGCATGAACCTGATATCATTAATAGTATTAGTTATTTATTGTCAGGGGTGAAGTCACTTTCTCCAGAGGATAACAGTACTAATAATCAGCATTTGTGAGTAATTAGTCTCTGCTGTGTACTGTTGAGAAAGTTTATAAATTCTCGTTCTGAGAGTCCGGCGAAGCAAGCCGGTATAAAGTAATCATTGCTTGATTTAGCAAGACAATTCTTGTTCCTGCTCTTCAATATTATTGAACATTATCACTTAATATTTGCCTTTATTTTAAAAACCCCGTGACAATTGGCGACCTCATTACAGGGTATTAACTCCTAGCTCTAAAGCTATTCACGAGATAATACTCACTCGTTCATATTTAGGTATTTATCATTAAAGTTTATAGGCACAAGCTTACTGGTGTTTACCGTTAGTTTAGCAAGTGATTTTTTGCTTTATTAATCCATAGAGTATTTAACTCTATTTAGTACTTTATTTTTGGTAATGCCAGATGATTTTATTCGCTCCTGGGTAGCCACCGTACCCATTGCGTTAATTATTGAGTTCCCAGTCATTTACATTTTTGCTTTATTCTTTGTCAGTTAACTAGATAAGAGTGGTCACCACTAGCTTGTGTCTATTCTTTACTTGTGTTTATTAGTATTCGTTTGCGAAGCAGCAGTCAGTACTTAGTTTTGGCTTGCTCAGTAAATTAGCGACATGGCTGCCACTGTATTTTTACAGGAAGCCAAAGAAATGGGTCTTACGGACCCAACCGAAATTAAAGAGTACATACTCTCACGCCATAATCAGGAGCAGCAGCGCGAGAACAATGCCCGTGAAGAGCGTAAGATTCAGCACGAATACGAGCGAGAACAGTGTGAGGAACGCAAAAAGGAGCGCAAACACGAGCAGAAACAGCGCGAGCTCGAGTTGGAACAATAGCGACAACAACATGAACACGAGCAGAAACAGAGCGTGCTCGAGTTGGAACAAGAGCGACAACAACATGAACACGAGAGGGAACAACTTGAATATGAACGTGCCGAACGTGAGACACGAGAAAAACATGAGCTTGAGGTTTTGAAGCTCAAGCAAGATTCCTTGGCTTCAGGCACATCTACTGTAGCCAACCCAAGCTCCACTAGCGCTCTTCCTACACATGTCCTGGCGACCCCACGCATCAAGCTTCCTTCATACAAGGAAAGCGAGCGAATCGAGCTGTACATAGCTCGTTTTGAGGACATGGCAGACATGTATCAACTGGATGAGGCAGCTAAGCGGCTCTAATTTCTTAGTTTATTTGAGGGCCCTGCCCTCGATATTCTCCACAGAATTCGTGGAGACAATCTCACGTATGAGATGATGAAAGCTGCACTCATTAAGGCGTATGGTCTCACAGTAGACGACGCCAAAGTTCAGTTCATGCGAGCTCGTCTCCACCACAAGGAGACAGCTGTTCAGTTCCTCGATCGTCTCACTGCTTACTTAAATGAGTGGATGGAGAAAGATGAAACTCCTTCCACGCGTGAGGGGATAATTGACCTTATGCTGCATACACAGCTAGAGAGGTCGTGGCCTGTGGAGCTCATAGCACAGCTTAAGATGCCAGCCAAATGGTAGAAAAGGCTGACGCATTCTTTACTGCATACAGGTATCAAACTCCCAAGCAACATACCTGGAACAGGAAAGCTGATAAATCTGGGAAACCGTCTCAGATTGAACCCCAGCAACAAGGTCATTCTCAGAATAATGGCCAAGGTCCAAAACCGCAGCGGAAGGACCAGGGGCAAAACACTCAGAAACCTGAGTGGAAGAGGTACAACAAGTACCCTAACCAGCAGCAGTATCAGCTACGCAACCGACCGTCGGGACAAACTTTTTCACCACCAGCTCAAAAGAGGCAGGAAGCGAACGCAGCCTTCATTCCTCAGCAGCAGCACGATGGTCACGTCCCTACCAGTATGGGTACTCCCCCACAGTTCACTAGTCCCACAGTGACAGTGAACCCCCCTCCACAGATGGCCAATGTTCCATCTCCACAAGCAGTGAGTATGACCCCTCAAGTTTCTACGTCTCAAGGCACCATGTTTGCCACATCAGTTATTCAGCAGCCCCATGAGTGGCTAGCTGCTTCCTCCACAGGCCCTCCCACAGGTGACAGGACCTTCCTTGTTCAGCCAGGGTTTGTGGGAGGCATTCCTGTGAAGGTCCTAAGAGACAATGGTTCCTCAGGTTGCTCTGTCAAGCAGAGTCTACTTCGGCTTGGGCATTATACAGGTCGACAGATCCATGCAAATCTTATTGATGGATCAGTGAGATTGTTCCCTGAGGCATGTATCCAGGTGGCATCTCCATTTTATACTGGTACGACACTCGCAGTTGTCATGCCAGATCCCTTATTTGACCTTATTATAGGCAACACTTCCGGTGTCAAGGATATTTGCACCGAAGATGACGCTACTCAGACTTCGGCTACAGTAAAACGAGCCATGGCTGAGGCTCCAGACTGTGTCACCCCAGTGACCATTGAATCGCCGCAAGATCTGATGTGTAGCCAACTTGTTGACGCGACACTTGCTGCCATGCGGAACAAACAAAGAGTCGATTAAGTATTCATGGGGAGCGAGCCAAGTTCCTTCGCAAACAAGGACGGCTCTACCGTGAGTCACGAATACCTGAGGGCGAGGTTCAACTGCAGTTTGTCGTTCCTGCCAAGTACCGCCAAGCAGTGTTAGAATGGGGTCATTGTTCAGCCTCAGGAGGTCACATGGGCAAAAGGAAGACCCAGGGCCGTATCCAAGCTGACTTTTTCTGGCCAGGGATGGGACGAGACATAGATAGTTTTGTGCGTTCCTGCAGTGTGTGTCAAAGTACCACTAATCAGGGACATGTCCTTCCTGTGCCATTTGAAATCACACCCGTAATCTCTGAGTCAGTTGAGAGACAGGCCGGTGGTAATGTGGGTGTAGACCTGATGTTTCACCTACTAACTGCTTATTAACTAGCAACTATTGTATGCTGGGTTTTGTAAGATAGGCGGCCTCAGAGATTTGAGTAATCCAAGGACCAGCCTGGGTTCCCAGTTAAAAGTGTAGACCTGATGTCTCACCCATTGGCACCACAGGACACACTATGTCCAGGGCCAGTACATACATATGATGTACCGTAAGTTAAGGGGGAAGTTTGAGAACTCCGCAGAGGCAACTCGAGGCTACTTGAGCCCGAGTTTGCACAAGGATTCTCAGCTCCCCGATTTTTCTTTTCGTAATATAAGTACTGTAGGTTAGGGGGGAAGTTCGAGAGAGAACCCCGCAGAGACGACTCGAGGCTACGTGAGCCCAAGTTTGCAAAAGGATTCTCAGCTCCCCGATTTTTCTTTTCATAATATAAGTACTGTAGGTTAGGGGGGAAGTTTGAGAGAGAACCCTGCAGAGGCGACTCGAGGCTACGTGAGCCCGAGTTTGCACAAGGATTCTCAGCTCCCCGATGTTAATATAGGCACTAGGTTAAGGTACAGGTTGAGGACCCGTGTGCAGTTCGAGGCTACGTGAGCCCAAGTTTGCATAAGGATTCTCAACTTGCCGACACTAATCGTAAGTGTAGAGTTAAGTTTAACCAGTAACCTACACGAGTCCTCGAGACAACGGCGTCCATGGACTACGTTTCCTGGTTAATAATCTACCTAATAAATTAATGGCGACCTCGAATGTACGAAGCTTAGGCTGTCACTCGTATTTTTCAGCTAGAACGTACTTTTCGTAGCATGTACTGACTGCTAGGCAGAGAGAGTAATTGTAACGTAATAAGAATTTTTGTCTCATTGACAATTTTGATGCTCCACCTTAATTGATTTTGCAGGTACAGCAATGGGTGTAGCAGTTTTGCTGTGTGGGCCAGCTGATCGTCTGCCACATGCTGCCGCCTCTTCTCCTCTGCCTTTGTCGTCGCCATATTATTAATATTACTGTGTCATTTTACATGTAGGTACAGTTACACAACAACTTTCACACCTACACCTTCTATTACATACACCACGCTACACAACAATTAGTTGTCAGTGTAAATGTAGCGAACTTTCGCTCAGTTTGACCTGAGTACAGGATTTTCACCGTCGTCAAGGAGTTTTTTCCCTCAAGCTTGCCTCTATTAACGTAAATACGAGGTTTTTTTCTCTCACTGGCGATAGTGATTTTCTCCTGTAGCAGCATAGCACACACACCACAGTGTGAATCTTGTGTGACTGAGTTAGGATTTATATGTATGCATATTCAAATCTTTTTTCTGAAGAATGATTTGATTTTCATGGGGCGTAATGTCACGAGTCGGCTAGTGACATTGACTTTTGTGGGAAACCGCGAACTCTAGTGGAATCCCAGTTTATCGTTCAGTTAACCGCTCATTCGGTCGGGAGTCCTTTCAAATCAATTTTTCAGTGTCATAAGTGATTGTCTTTGTGTGAGACATTAGCGCTTCCACTGAGCTATTTGTTTTGGGCCCGTTTCGCTCACTCTAGCCGTTAAAAATGCGGCCCTAGCTTTTCGTTTTCCTAGACTTAAGAGTTTCGTTAAGGTGCTTTTCCTAGGCGTAAGAATTTAGCTCTTGAGTGAGTGAGTGAGTACGATCTCTTTATATGAATTCATTTGAAATGTAACGTTAAATTTATTTCATGTAATCAATAAATTTAACAGTTCTTTTTCTTGAGCTTAATGTAAAGTGAACTCATGTTTCATTTCTCCACAATTAAGCTTATTTCCCTTATAGCTCCTAGCTTGCATAAACGTTTACCATTCATAACTGGTACTCAGGCCAGTCTTGTTGTATTGAGCTTAAAATCCGTTGTGCCTTCTAGGAGTTAAGCATCAGCATGAACCTGATATCATTAATAGTATTAGTTATTTATTGTCAGGGGTGAAGTCACTTTCTCCAGAGGATAACAGTACTAATAATCAGCATTTGTGAGTAATTAGTCTCTGCTGTGTACTGTTGAGAAAGTTTATAAATTCTCGTTCTGAGAGTCCGGCGAAGCAAGCCGGTATAAAGTAATCATTGCTTGATTTAGCAAGACAATTCTTGTTCCTGCTCTTCAATATTATTGAACATTATCACTTAATATTTGCCTTTATTTTAAAAACCCCGTGACAATTGGCGACCTCATTACAGGGTATTAACTCCTAGCTCTAAAGCTATTCACGAGATAATACTCACTCGTTCATATTTAGGTATTTATCATTAAAGTTTATAGGCACAAGCTTACTGGTGTTTACCGTTAGTTTAGCAAGTGATTTTTTGCTTTATTAATCCATAGAGTATTTAACTCTATTTAGTACTTTATTTTTGGTAATGCCAGATGATTTTATTCGCTCCTGGGTAGCCACCGTACCCATTCCGTTAATTATTGAGTTCCCAGTCATTTACATTTTTGCTTTATTCTTTGTCAGTTAACTAGATAAGACTGGTCACCACTAGCTTGTGTCTATTCTTTACTTGTGTTTATTAGTATTCGTTTGCGAAGCAGCAGTCAGTACTTAGTTTTGGCTTGCTCAGTAAATTAGCGACATGGCTGCCACTAATTTTACAGGAAGCCAAAGAAATGGGTCTTACGGACCCAACCGAAATTAAAGAGTACATACTCTCACGCCATAATCAGGAGCAGCAGCGCGAGAACAATGCCCGTGAAGAGCGTAAGATTCAGCACGAATACGAGCGAGAACAGTGTGAGGAACGCAAAAAGGAGCGCAAACACGAACAGAAACAGCGCGAGCTCGAGTTGGAACAATAGCGACAACAACATGAACACGAGCAGAAACAGAGCGTGCTCGAGTTGGAACAAGAGCGACAACAACATGAACACGAGAGGGAACAACTTGAATATGAACGTGCCGAACGTGAGACACGAGAAAAACATGAGCTTGAGGTTTTGAAGCTCAAGCAAGATTCCTTGGCTTCAGGCACATCTACTGCAGCCAACCCAAGCTCCACTAGCGCTCTTCCTACACATGTCCTGGCGACCCCACGCATCAAGCTTCCTTCATACAAGGAAAGCGAGCGAATCGAGCTGTACATAGCCCGTTTTGAGGACATGGCAGACATGTATCAACTGGATGAGGCAGCTAAGCGGCTCTAATTTCTTAGTTTATTTGAGGGCCCTGCCCTCGATATTCTCCACAGAATTCGTGGAGACAATCTCACGTATGAGATGATGAAAGCTGCACTCATTAAGGCGTATGGTCTCACAGTAGACGACGCTAAAGTTCAGTTCATGCGAGCTCGTCTCCACCACAAGGAGACAGCTGTTCAGTTCCTCGATCGTCTCACTGCTTACTTAAATGAGTGGATGGAGAAAGATGAAACTCCTTCCACACGTGAGGGGATAATTGACCTTATGCTGCATACACAGCTAGAGAGGTCGTGGCCTGTGGAGCTCATAGCACAGCTTAAGATGCCAGCCAAATGGTAGAAAAGGCTGACTCATTCTTTACTGCATACAGGTATCAAACTCCCAAGCAACATACCTGGAACAGGAAAGCTGATAAATCTGGGAAACCGTCTCAGATTGAACCCCAGCAACAAGGCCATTCTCAGAATAATGGCCAAGGTCCAAAACCGCAGCGGAAGGACCAGGGGCAAAACACTCAGAAACCTGAGTGGAAGAGGTACAACAAGTACCCTAACCAGCAGCAGCAGCAGCCACGCAACCGACCGTCGGGACAAACTTTTTCACCACCAGCTCAAAAGAGGCAGGAAGCGAACGCAGCCTTCATTCCTCAGCAGCAGCACGATGGTCACGTCCCTACCAGTATGGGTACTCCCCCACAGTTCACTAGTCCCACAGTGACAGTGAACCCCCCTCCACAGATGGCCAATGTTCCATCTCCACAGGCAGTGAGTACGACCCCTCAAGTTTCTGCGTCTCAAGGCACCATGTTTGCCGCATCAGTTATTCAGCAGCCCCATGAGTGGCTAGCTGCTTCCTCCACAGGCCCTCCCACAGGTGACAGTACCTTCCTTGTTCAGCCAGGGTTTGTGGGAGGCATTCCTGTGAAGGTCCTAAGAGACAATGGTTTCTCAGGTTGCTCTGTCAAGCAGAGTCTACTTCGGCCTGAGCAGTATACAGGTCGACAGATCCATGCAAATCTTATTGATGGATCAGTGAGATTGTTCCCTGAGGCATGTATCCAGGTGGCATCTCCATTTTATACTGGTACGACACTCGCAGTTGTCATGCCAGATCCCTTATTTGACCTTATTATAGGCAATACTTTCGGTGTCAAGGATATTTGCACCGAAGATGACGCTACTCAGACTTCGGCTACAGTAAAACGAGCCATGGCTGAGGCTCCAGACTGTGTCACCCCAGTGACCATTGAATCGCCGCAAGATCTGATGTGTTCCCAACTTGTTGACGCGACACTTGCTGCCATGCGGAACAAACAAAGAGTCGATTAAGTATTCATGGGGAGCGAGCCAAGTTCCTTCGCAAACAAGGACGGCTCTACCGTGAGTCACGAATACCTGAGGGTGAGGTTCGACTGCAGTTTGTCGTTCCTGCCAAGTACCGCCAAGCAGTGTTAGAATGGGGTCATTGTTCAGCCTCAGGAGGTCACATGGGCAAAAGGAAGACCCAGGGCCGTATCCAAGCTGACTTTTTCTGGCCAGGGATGGGACGAGACATAGATAGTTTTGTGTGTTCCTGCAGTGTGTGTCAAAGTACCACTAATCAGGGACATGTCCTTCCTGTGCCATTTGAAATCACACCCGTAATCTCTGAGTCAGTTGAGAGACAGGGCAGTGGTAATGTGGGTGTAGACCTGATGTTTCACCTACTAACTGCTTATTAACTAGCAACTGTTGTATGCTGGGTTTTGTAAGATAGGTGGCCTCAGAGATTTGAGTAATCCAAGGACCAGCCTGGGTTCCCAGATAAAAGTGTAGACCTGATGTCTCACCCATTGGCACCACAGGACACACCATGTCCAGGGCCTGTACATACATATGATGTACCGTAAGTTAAGGGGGAAGTTTGAGAACTCCGCAGAGGCAACTCGAGGCTACTTGAGCCCGAGTTTGCACAAGGATTCTCAGCTCCCCGATTTTTCTTTTCGTAAAATAAGTACTGTAGGTTAGGGGGGAATTTCGAGAGAGAACCCCGCAGAGGCGACTCGAGGCTACGTGTGCCCGAGTTTGCACAAGGATTCTCAGCTCCCCGATATTAATATAGGCACTAGGTTAAGGTACAGGTTGAGGACCCGTGTGCAGTTCGAGGCTACATGAGCCCAATTTTGCATAAGGATTCTCAACTTGCCGACACTAATCGCAAGTGTAGAGTTAAGTTTAACCAGTAAACTACACAAGTCCTCGAGACAACGGCGTCCATGGACTACGTTTCCTGGTTAATAATCTACCTAATAAATTAATGGCGACCTCGAATGTACGAAGCTTAGGCTGTCACTCGTATTTTTCAGCTAGAGCGTACCTTTCGTAGCATGTACTGACTGCTAGGCAGAGAGAGTAATTGTAACGTAATAAGAATTTTTGTCTCATTGACAATTTTGATGCTCCACCTTAATTGATTTTGCAGGTACAGCAATGGGTGTAGCAGTTTTGCTGTGCGGGCCAGCTGATCGTCTGCCACACGCTGCCGCCTCTTCTCCTCTGCCTTTGTCGTCGCCATATTATTAATATTACTGTGTCATTTTACATGTAGGTACAGTTACACAACAACTTTCACACCTACACCGTCTATTACATACACCACGCTACACAACAATTAGTTGTCAGTGTAAATGTAGTGAACTTTCGCTCAGTTTGACCTGAGTACAGGATTTTCACCGTCGTCAAGGAGTTTTTTCCCTCAAGCTTGCCTCTATTAACGTAAATACGAGGTTTTTTCTCTCATTGGCGATAGTGATTTTCTCCTGTAGCAGGATAGCACACACACCACAGTGTGAATCTTGTGTGACTGAGTTAGGATTTATATGTATGCATATTGAAATCTTTTTTCTGAAGAAAGATTTGATTTTCATGGGGCGTAATGTCGCGAGTCGGCTAGTGACATTGGCTTTTGTGGGAAACCGCGAACTCTAGTGGAATCCCAGTTTATCGTTCAGTTAACCGCTCATTCGGTCGGGAGTCCTTTCAAATCAATTTTTCAGTGTCAAAAGTGATCGTCTTTGTGTGAGACATTAGCGCTTCCACTGAGCGATTTGTTTTGGGCGCGTTTCGCTCACTCTAGCCGTTAAAAATGCGGCCCTAGCTTTTCGTTTTCCTAGACTTAAGAGTTTCGTTAAGGTGTTTTTCCTAGGCGTAAGAATTTAGCTCTTGAGTGAGTGAGTGAGTACGATCTCTTTATATGAATTGATTTGAAATGTAACGTTAAATTTATTTCATGTAATCAAAAAATTTAACAGTTCTTTTTCTTGAGCTTAATGTAAAGTGAACTCATGTTTCATTTCTCCACAATTAAGCTTATTTCCCTTATAGCTCCTAGCTTGCATAAACGTTTGCCATTCATAACTGGTACTCAGGCCAGTCTTGTTGTATTGAGCTTAAAATCCATTGTGCCTTCTAGGAGTTAAGCATCAGCAAGAACCTGATATCATTAACCCCTTAACCGCGGGGCGTCACTTTCGTGACGCTTGGGAGCAAGGGATCATACCGCGGGGCGTCGCTTTTGTGATTCTGTGTTATTTTGAATTCATCCGGGCTTTCAAGTGGGGGCTTGTATCATCTATCAGTACTGACAATGTCCAACACTAGTCAGCACTCCTAATCTCATCTGTACTCCCATCCATTGTTGACAATTTAGCCATTTCTCCCCGTTCTTGACTCCCTCCCTACCCCCTCCATTTACCCTATGCTCTCGCCTGCCCGGCCATGCTACGCTAAGTAAATCTTCCCTGGAATTTTTCACTGATTTCATCCATTGAAATAAGCCCTATGTCGTATTCTTATACCAAATAATATATACAAGAAAGAAATCAGGTAAGTGAGAGTGCCATACACCTGGAATTGGCTAATTATCACCTGACAACACCTCACGTGCACTCGTTCGCTAATTTTCGCTGTTTTTTTCCCCTTGAAATATGCCGTATAATCTATTTTCGTAATAAATATACATGTAAGGAGAGAAGGGAGAAGCCTAAGTTATATTTACATTCACCTGGAACTACCTAATTTATAATGTATTGTCTAGATTTCCTGCCAATCATATCAGTGCTACACAAAGCTGTTTCAAGATTTAACATTGGTAGCTCTGATTATATATCTCCTAAGTAGGCCTCTAATCTATTTTCGTAATAAATATACATGTAAGGAGGGAAGGGAGAATATTTACATTCACCTGGAACTACCAAATTTATAATGTATTGTCTAGATTTCCTGCCAATCATATCAGTGCTAGACTTAGCTGTTTCAAGAAGTAATATTGGTAACTCTGAATAACCCCTAAAGCAGGCCTCTAGGCTGCCCCTGCGTTATCAGTGTAGTCTCATCTTCCGAAGTGAGAGGACGTATGTTTCATCTTGCTGACTTCAAGGCCTTTTTTCACCCCCATGCAAATGGCTCTGTGACCTTTACCCCCTACTAAACCTCGTGTGGAAAGAGGTAAAGGGCTGACAATTGATAAAAGAGTGACTACGATCTTTCTATTGAGTAAAACAGTGCAAGTGGAATTGTAAATAATGTGTAAACAGCAAGTGAAAGTAATGAATGTAAATATACGTGAACAATGGAAAATAGTTTTATAAGTTATTTCGAGTGACAGTGCACAACACAGTGTAAATAAAATAGAAATGTAAATAACATAAATAAAATAGAGAACGTAAATAGAAATGTAAATGAGTAGTATTATAAGAATACGAGTATATACCCTAGAAGTAATGAAAGTGAAAGTTTCACTCTAGCATGTCTGAATGCTATGAGTTATGAGAGTGAAGATGAAAGTGACATTCACTCTCAATGCCAGTATACAGGACGAGAAAGTGAATGCTACGTATTTTACTGAAAGAAATTGAATCCCTACAGTGACAATAAACTAATACTACTGAAGGAAACTTATGGATAAAGACTGTAGATATATATAAGTGTTATATAGTAATAGAAATATAAAGTGTGAGGGGTTTTATGAATAATAAATGACAGACTACCATGAGCGAACTAGTGCCAGTGCGATGATCAGACGCGCTCGTAATTTCCATTGCTTTCACAGTGTTTTTTTTTTGAGTATGGATCCCAAACTACTTGAAAATTGTAGAATAGTGTTTATAGTGTTTGTATCTGGCTGTGGTAATCATATTACGGGTTGTCGGGAAGTGTAAAGTGGAGACTTCGTTACCCTACTTCAGAGGTCTCCACAAGTCCTACGGTAACCGACGAAGGCTCAACAATCATTCCAGGAGAAAGCTGAAGGTATGTGCCATAAGCATATGTAATTTTATTATTCTAGGACTAATAACTGATTTTTGGCAAATATTTTTTGAGAGTCTGTCGGAGCCCAAATAACCCCGCGGCACACGCAAGTTATTGGTAAACAAGCCCGCGGTGTAGGGGTTAATAGTATTAGTTATTTATTGTCAGGGGTGAAGTCACTTTCTCCAGAGGCTAACGGTATTAATAATCAGCATTTGTGAGTAATTAGTCTCTGCTGTGTACTGTTGAGAAAGTTTATAAATTCTCGTTCTGAGAGTCCGGCGAAGCAAGCCGGTATAAAGTAATCATTGCTTGATTTAGCAAGACAATTCTTGTTCCTGCTCTTCAATATTATTGAACATTATCACTTAATATTTGCATTTATTTTAAAAACCCCGTGACAAATGGCGACCTCATTACAGGGTATTAACTCCTAGCTCTAAAGCTATTCACGAGATAATACTCACTCGTTCATATTTAGGTATTTATCATTAAAGTTTATAGGCACAAGCTTACTGGTGTTTACCGTTAGTTTAGCAAGTGATTTTTTGCTTTATTAATCCATAGAGTATTTAACTCTATTTAGTACTTTATTTTTGGTAATGCCAGATGATTTTATTCGCTCCTGGGTAGCCGCCGTACCCATTGCGTTAATTATTGAGTTCCCAGTCATTTACATTTTTCCTTTATTCTTTGCCAGTTAACTAGATAAGACTGGTCACCACTAGCTTGTGTCTATTCTTTACTTGTGTTTATTAGTATTCGTTTGCGAAGCAGCAGTCAGTACTTAGTTTTGGCTTGCTCAGTAAATTAGCGACATGGCTACCACCGTATTTTTACAGGAAGCCAAAGAAATGGGTCTTACGGACCCAACCGAAATTAAAGAGTACATACTCTCACGCCATAATCAGGAGCAGCAGCGCGAGATCAATGCCCGTGAAGAGCGTAAGATTCAGCACGAATACGAGCGAGAACAGTGTGAGGAACGCAAAAAGGAGCGCAAACATGAGCAGAAACAGCGCGAGCTCGAGTTGGAACAGGAGCGACAACAATATGAACACGAGCAGAAACAGAGCGTGCTCGAGTTGGAACAAGAGCGACAACAACATGAACACGAGAGGAAACAACTTGAATATGAACGTGCCGAACGTGAGACACGAGAAAAACATGAGCTTGAGGTTTTGAAGCTCAAGCAAGATTCCTTGGCTTCAGGCACATCTACTGCTAGCCAACCCTAGCTCCACTAGCGCTCTTCCTACACATGTCCTGGCGACCCCACGCATCAAGCTTCCTTCATACAAGGAAGGCGAGCGAATCGAGCTGTACATAGCTCGTTTTAAGGACATGGCAGACATGTAACAACTGGATGAGGCAGCTAAGCGGCTCTAATTTCTTAGTTTATTTGAGGGCCCTGCCCTCGATATTCTCCACAGAATTCGTGGAGACAATCTCACGTATGAGATGATGAAAGCTGCACTCATTAAGGCGTATGGTCTCACAGTAGACGACACCAAAGTTCAGTTCATGCGAGCTCGTCTCCACCACAAGGAGACAGCTGTTCAGTTCCTCGATCGTCTCACTGCTTACTTAAATGAGTGGATGGAGAAAGATGAAACTCCTTCCACACGTGAGGGGATAATTGACCTTATGCTGCATACACAGCTAGAGAGGTCGTGGCCTGTGGAGCTCATAGCACAGCTTAAGATGCCAGTCAAATGGTAGAAAAGGCTGACGCATTCTTTACTGCATACAGGTATCAAACTCCCAAGCAACATACCTGGAACAGGAAAGCTGATAAATCTGGGAAACCGTCTCAGATTGAACCCCAGCAACAAGGCCATTCTCAGAATAATGGCCAAGGTCCAAAACCGCAGCGGAAGGACCAGGGGCAAAACACTCAGAAACCTGAGTGGAAGAGGTACAACAAGTACCCTAACCAGCAGCAGCAGCAGCCACGCAGCCGACCGTCGGGACAAACTTTTTCACCACCAGCTCAAAAGAGGCAGGAAGCGAACGCAGCCTTCATTCCTCAGCAGCAGCACGATGGTCACGTCCCTACCAGTATGGGTACTCCCCCACAGTTCACTAGTCCCACAGTGACAGTGAACCCCCCTCCACAGATGGCCAATGTTCCATCTCGACAGGCAGTGAGTACGACCCCTCAAGTTTCTACATCTCAAGGCACCATGTTTGCCGCATCAGTTATTCAGCAGCCCCATGAGTGGCTAGCTCCTTCCTCCACAGGCCCTCCCACAGGTGACAGTACCTTCCTTGTTCAGCCAGGGTTTGTGGGAGGCATTCCTGTGAAGGTCCTAAGAGACAATGGTTTCTCAGGTTGCTCTGTCAAGCAGAGTCTACTTCGGCCTGAGCAGTATTCAGGTCGACAGATCCATGCAAATCTTATTGATGGATCAGTGAGATTGTTCCCTGAGGCATGTATCCAGGTGGCATCTCCAATTTATACTGGTACGACACTCGCAGTTGTCATGCCAGATCCCTTATTTGACCTTATTATAGGCAACACTTCCGGTGTCAAGGATATTTGCACCGAAGATGACGCTACTCAGACTTCGGCTACAGTAAAACGAGCCATGGCTGAGGCTCCAGACTGTGTCACCCCAGTGACCATTGAATCGCCACATGATCTGATGTGTAGCCAACTTGTTGACGTGACACTTGCTGCCATGCGGAACAAACAAAGAGTCGATTAAGTATTCATGGGGAGCGAACCAAGTTCCTTCGCAAACAAGGACGGCTCTACCGTGAGTCACGAATACCTGAGGGCGAGGTTCGACTGCAGTTTGTCGTTCCTGCCAAGTACCGCCAAGCAGTGTTAGAATTGGGTCATTGTTCAGCCTCAGGAGGTCACATGGGCAAAAGGAAGACCCAGGGCCGTATCCAAGTTGACTTTTTCTAGCCAGGGATGGGACGAGACATAGATAGTTTTGTGCGTTCCTGCAGTGTGTGTCAAAGTACCACTAATCAGGGACATGTCCTTCCTGTGCCATTTGAAATCACACCCGTAATCTCTGAGTCAGTTGAGAGACAGGGCGGTGGTAATGTAGGTGTAGACCTGATGTTTCACCTACTAACTGCTTATTAACTAGCAACTGTTGTATGCTGGGTTTTGTAAGATAGGCGGCCTCAGAGATTTGAGTAATCCAAGGACCAGCCTGGGTTCCCAGTTAAAAGTGTAGACCTGATGTCTCACCCATTGGCACCACAGGACACACCATGTCCAGGGCCTGTACATACATATGATGTACCGTAAGTTAAGGGGGAAGTTTGAGAACTCTGCAGAGGCAACTCGAGGCTACTTGAGCCCGAGTTTGCACAAGGATTCTCAGCTCCCCGATTTTTCTTTTCGTAATATAAGTACTGTAGGTTAGGGGGGAAATTTGAGAGAGAACCCCGCAGAGGCGACTCGAGGGTACGTGAGCCCAAGTTTGCACAAGGATTCTCAGCTCCCCGATTTTTCTTTTCGTAATATAAGTACTGTAGGTTAGGGGGGAAGTTTGAGAGAGAACCCTGCAGAGGCGACTCGAGGCTACGTGAGCCCGAGTTTGCACAAGGATTCTCAGCTCCCCGATTTTTCTTTTCGTAATATAAGTACTGTAGGTTAGGGGGGAAGTTTGAGAGAGAACCCTGCAGAGGCGACTCGAGGCTACGTGAGCCCGAGTTTGCACAAGGATTCTCAGCTCCCCGATATTAATATAGGCACTAGGTTAAGGTACAGGTTGAGGACCCGTGTGCAGTTCGAGGCTACGTGAGCCCAAGTTTGCATAAGGATTCTCAACTTGCCGACACTGATCGTAAGTGTAGAGTTAAGTTTAACCAGTAAACTACACGAGTCCTCGAGACAACGGCGTCCATGGACTACGTTTCCTGGTTAATAATCTACCTAATAAATTAATGGCGACCTCGAATGTATGAAGCTTAGGCTGTCACTCGTATTTTTCAGCTAGAGCGTACCTTTCGTAGCACGTACTGACTGCTAGGCAGAGAGAGTAATTGTAACGTAATAAGAATTTTTGTCTCATTGACAATTTTGATGCTCCACCTTAATTGATTTTGCAGGTACAGCAATGGGTGTAGCAGTTTTGTTGTGCGGGCCAGCTGATCGTCTGCCACACGCTGCCGCCTCTTCTCCTCTGCCTTTGTCGTCGCCATATTATTAATATTACTGTGTCATTTTACATGTAGGTACAGTTACACAACAACTTTCACACTTACACCGTCTATTACATACACCACGCTACACAACAATTAGTTGTCAGTGTAAATGTAGCGAACTTTCGCTCAGTTTGACCTGAGTACAGGATTTTCACCATCGTCAAGGAGTTTTTTCCCTCAAGCTTGCCTCTATTAACGTAAATACGAGTTTTTTTCTCTCATTGGCGATAGTGATTTTCTCCTGTAGCAGGATAGCACACACATCACACTGTGAATCTTGTGTGACTGAGTTAGGATTTATATGTATGCATATTGAAATCTTTTTTCTGAAGAAAGATTTGATTTTCATGGGGCGTAATGTCACGAGTCGGCTAGTGACATTGGCTTTTGTGGGAAACCGCGAACTCTAGTGGAATCCCAGTTTATCATTCAGTTAACCGCTCATTCAGTCGGGAGTCCTTTCAAATCAATTTTTCAGTGTCATAAGTGATCGTCTTTGTGTGAGACATTAGCGCTTCCACTGAGCGATTTGTTTTGGGCGCGTTTTGCTCTCTAGCCGTTAAAAATGCGGCCCTAGCTTTTCGTTTTCCTAGACTTAAGAGTTTCGTTAAGGTGCTTTTCCTAGGCGTAAGAATTTAGCTCTTGAGTGATTCAGTGAGTACAATCTCTTTATTTGAATTCATTTGAAATGTAACGTTAAATTTATTTCATGTAATCAATAAATTTAACAGTTCTTTTTCTTGAGCTTAATGTAATGTAAACTCGTGTTTCATTTCTCCACAATTAAGCTTATTTCCCTTATAGCTCCTAGCTTGCATAAACGTTTGCCATTCATAACTGGTACTCAGGCCAGTCTTGTTGTATTAAGCTTAAAATCCGTTGTGCCTTCTAGGAGTTAAGCATCAGCAAGAACCTGATATCATTAATTGTATTAGTTATTTATTGTCAGGGGTGAAGTCACTTTCTCCAGAGGCTAACAGTACTAATAATCACCATTTGTGAGTAATTAGTCTCTGCTGTGTACTGTTGAGAAAATTTATAAATTCTCGTTCTGAGAGTCCGGCGAAGCAAGCCGGTATAAAGTAATCATTGCTTGATTTAGCAAGACAATTCTTGTTCCTGCTCTTCATTATTATTGAACATTATCACTTAATATTTGCATTTATTTTAAAAACCCCGTGACAATGACGAGCCAAACGGTAAAAATATTGTCAAAATTTATGGGCAATGGAATCCAATAATTTTTTGGCACTGTGTAGTTATTAATGTGAATGTAGACCTACCCTATTAAGATTATAACCACAACGCCATCTCACTGATATAATACCTACTCCATATGTACAGACGTCGGAATAAGATCGTTTCTTTTCCGTGTTTGTAACACTGCTCGATCAAGAGGTATCCACTCCTCCTTCCTTCCTCATAGTCCCACACTCCCACCCAACCCCCCCATTTTTCTCTCCGACCCCATAACCCCAACCGGTACCCTCCATACTCTCGCTCACAGCCAGCTGCGGGTTTCTGTACTTCAAGCACCTCTCTAATTACGTGTAGTCCGAACAACTAGTAAAGGGATAGTAAGTATATATGATAAACCAAGTTAGGAAAAGATTTACTATATACAGAGAGAGAGAGAGAGAGAGAGAGAGAGAAATCTGCTGTGATTAAATGTTGCGGTAGTAGACACCTCTTCTACACACACACACACACACACACACACACACACACACACACACACACACACAGAATTAGTCTGCTGTGATTAAATGTTGCGGTAGTAGACACCTCTTTTACACAAACACACACACACACACACACACACACAGAATTAGTCTGTTGTGATTAAATGTTGCGGTAGTAGACACCTCTTTTACACACACACACACACACACACACACACACACACACACACACACACACACACAGAATTAATCTACTGTGATTAAATGTTGCGATAGTAGACACCTCTTTTACACACACACACACACACACACACACACACACACACACATACAGGAGTTACCAGGAAAAGCTAGGATCTTAATGACTATGCAGCCCATACTGTGGAGATACTTCTTGTTTGCCTGGGAATGCATATCCAGTTCACATTTAATGTAGTGTAAGATCCTGTCGATGAATCCCTTAAACTTCTCTACTGTAGTGTTAACAACGTCCATGCTGAGTCTGTTCCATGTGGAGCAGATCTTGCACGTGAAAAAGTTTTCACGTAATTCTGCTGGTAATTTTTTTCATTTACAGCTTCCAACCATGGTTGTGTGCCGAGTCCGTGTTAAGAGTAAGTAACTCTGTATGTAATGATTGTGAAACCCATTCAGATTTTAAACACTTTAATGAGCTGACCTCGTAGTCTACGAGTTTGTACTAAAAATGTCCCACAGCCCTCAGGCGAACCTGATACCTTAGTCTCCTGAACTCTTTTTAGGTCGATGTATGTCGACCAAAATTCCGTATTAAGGAGATATAGACTGTGAGGACAATCTCTTTATTCCTAGAGAGAGAGACAGAGAGAGACAGAGAGAGAGAGGGGGGAGGAGGGAGGGAGAAAGAGAGAGAGAGACTTGGAATGGTAAAAACAATCAGGAGAAATAATGATAAAAAAAGTGAGTGAGAAGAGAAACTGTAGCAGAGAAGAGGAAAACACTCAGGTGAAAAAATGGAACAATGTTATAGAAGTGACGCAGGGACGGAAGCACACACACACACACACACACACACACACACACACACACACACACACACACACACACACACACTTTCTGAACATTTGTCGACCTATCTGTCTGTGCCTGTCTGTGTACTGCCACCCCCCCCCCCCATCTGTCTCTCTAGATCCTTTGTCTCATCCCCAGTTTCCTTTTCCCTCCTTCCTCTCTTTATAGCAATCTGCTCAGTCCCTACCTTCCTCCCTCTCTCTTTCCTTTCCGTCGTCTCTCTTCCCCTCTGTCACTCCCTCCTTACATCACTCTTCTTTTTCCCTTCCTGTCTCACAACTTTGTCTTACTTTTTACATCTGTTACATGTGCTACCTTTTTTTCATCATTACTCTCTCCGTATTTCTTTACTTGTACTAAATCCATTTCCTTCACTGCTTTCTTTCCCCAGTAATAACTGCATGCTTCTTTTTCTCTCTCCTTTCTCCGTCTGTCTCTGTCACCCGAAATGACTTCTTCCATTCCGCTCCTCCCACTGTCTTTCCCTTGCTTCCTCCCTCCCTGCCCCTTCCCTTGCCTTCCCTTCTTAACATCCCCTTCCTCTTTCTTGCCCTAAAAATTAACCTATTTTCTTCCTACCCTTAATCTGTACTTTCTCTCTGCAAATTTCTCTAATTTCTCTGTTTTTCTCCCTCCCTTTTTACTTGAATGTCATTCGTTTTACTCGGGCTCAGTGCTTTCGTCTTATCGTGCTATCGTTCTTTCCCTGAGTCATTGCGAGAATAACACTTTTTTTCCTCGTCCCTGTTACCTTGCCTCCTTTTCTAATTTTTCTCATTATCGTTCTCAGTACAGGTAACTCGCACGGAACACGATCTCACGGAACGCGCTCGCAATTATACACGGTAAGGGCTGGGACACATATAAGACAACGTAAGATTAAAAAACCATTATGAAAACTACAAACTAACGCAGGAGAGGCCTTTGAAAGATCAAATCCTCGAACGTCACCGCAGCGCGCGGTTTGTTTTGATTACGTGACGATCTAGGCGGGAAATTATTCAGTGAGTGAGACATTCCCGAGTACAGTAGCACAGTATTTGTAAGTTAAATATTTACAGTACTGTATTGTTCTGGTAAGTTTATGTGCAACTTAAAGTACTATTAAATAACGTTAAAGCAAGAAATAAAGTCTTATAACCAGTTTACCTGATAGGCGTCAGAATATTGCCTTTTTTATTTGTTCATTTTTTCCACAGTACTGTACAATATTTGTAAGTTAAATATTTACTGTTCTCGTATGTACTGTACTGTACTTGTAAGCACTTAAATAAAGTTAAATCATTAAATAAAGCCTTGTAACCAGTTAACCCGAATTATATGATTGCCTATGATCGGCGTCGGAATATTGCCATTTTTGTTTGTTCGTTAAACTCTTACTGTACTGCTTTTCTACAGTACTGTATTTGTAAGTTAAATATTTACTGTTCTGGCATGTACTTGTAAGCAATTAAAGCATTAAATAAAGCCTTGTAACCAGTTAACCTGATTTATATGATTACCCATGATCGGCGTCGGAATATTGCCTTTTTTGTTTGTTCGTTAAAGACTTATAATAAGAGAAAAATACATTTTTGTCTTGGTATCTTTACCTATTTGTTCAGGTTTGCTGTAATGGTTTGGATCATTTGATGCACTGCAACTTGTAGAAAACTGTGAAAACTTTCGGGAAGTGAACGAAAATCTGGGACATGAGACTGACCTTGACTTCACCCTCTCATGTATCATCTGTCAGTTCACCACGTGCTATCGTGATGAGTGGATGTATGATTTTTTCGCTCGTGGCCATGCCTAACCACACACAGTTACACCCATTATCTTGACCCAGACAGAAAATACAATCTTTTTCCTCCCTTGCAAAACACAAACAACCACCCTGTTTACGAGACAACAATATATATTGCGAAAATAACAAGGTAAAATGATAAAGATGAACGTAAAATGATAGAGAAAGATGAACATGTTATGACGGAAGAAGTACTTTTTCCCCGTCTGTAAACGTATTTATTTCTGCTTTGTATCTGTATTCGTAATAATTAGACTTATTGTTGGTTCTGAAACTGCATTACGATTCTATTTTTAGCCATTCTAGTGGTGTGGGAGCTGGAAGTTGTGACACAACTTCCTTATTGCTAATCGGACTGACCCTCCACTTTATTCTCCCGTGGCAGAGTCTAGCCTTGGAGGACGTGCAGTTTTCTCATTTAGGACTGAAAATTCAACTCTTTCGCTCCCTTTTCCAAGCATGGGCACAACGATAACGTAAAAAATAACTCGAAACTACCATAAACATATATCAAAAAGGTGAAAATGTATTCATAACATTTTTTTTTTTCCAGCCATTCCTAACAGTACTGAAATCATTCGATATCACAGTACTGCATTTCTAAGTTAAATATGTACTGTTCTGGTATGTACTTGTATGTTAAAGCACTGGTACCAGTTAACCTGATTTATAAGATTACCTATGATCGGCGTCGGAATGTTTCCTTGTGTTTACGTACAGTATTTGTGTGTTGAAGTTTTGCTCTGGAGTACTGTATTTGTGAGTTATAACATTAAATAAACCTTCTAACCACTTAAAGTGCATTCTAGTGATTACCAGTGACAGATAACAGCAAAACAACACATTTGGGGGGTCTAGGGAGCAAAATACGTAGTTTAAATATACGCGATTTCGCACCTAACACGGCACTGTAGGAACGAAACCCGCGTGTTCCGTGCGAGTTACCTGTATTCCGTTCCGTAGCTCTCTTTCCCATATTCTTCTTTTGTTATCCCTGTTTCTGTGTTTGCTCCATTCCCATTTTCTCTCAACTGTTTCCCTTTTTGTCTACTTCCCTGTCTCCCGGCCTTTCGATTCACATCTTCCTTTTCTCTTTCTCTTTCACACTGCTTGTATCTCATTTCACATCTCACTGTCTCTTCTCACAATCTGTCTCTTTTCTTAACTCTCGTTGTTCTCTCCTTGCCTCTCCCCTTTTTATTTTCTCCGTAACTACCCTCTCAGTTCTCATTTTTCCACGCGCTCTCCCTCTCCGCCTGTCGCTCTCTGTCGTTTAAATCTGTGTGTGTGTGTGTGTAATTCACCGGGTCGGTCAGGATCACGTGATGGTTTTGTGATCATCGGCATTTCGCCCTCCCGGAAGAGAGCTGAGAGCTCATATAGTCCGATCTAAGGGAAAATCCTTGACCTTCACACACGCACACACCCATCCTCTTGCTCAAGGAGGACAGTGACCACCCGCTTTGTCAGTGAAACTTTTTCGCATCCCGAGCAAGGCGCGAACCCCCGTCTTTGCAGATGCTAGGCGAGAGCGTTACCACTGCACCAGCGAGCGGTGTGTAAAAGGATTCGAACCAGCGCTTGCAACTGCGTGAGTACAGAAGCTTACCAAGTGTGTGTGTGTGTGTGTGTGTGTGTGTGTGTAGTAAACCTTTTCCTAACTTGGTTTATGATATATGCTTACTATCCCTTCATTAGTTGTTCGGACTACATGTAATCAGAGAGGTGCTTGAAGTACAGAAACCCGCAGCTGGCTGTGAGCGAGAGTATGGAGGGTACCGCGTGGGATCATGGGGTCGGAGAGAAAAGTTCGGGGGTTGGGTGGGAGAGTGGGATTATGAGGAAGGGATGAGGAGGGGATACCTCTCCATCGAGCAGTGTTACGAGCACCTTAGTCCACGGAAAAGGAAACGAACTTATTGCGACGTCTGTACCACCATTACCATCCCTCGCTGTCTTGCATTATTCACCTTACATTCACATGCTCCCTACAACTCGTCCTCTGCCACGCCTATTACGGTGTCACTTACCATACTTTCCCGTCCCCTTACCTACTACTGTGCCACTTATCATACCGTCCTCCACCATTGCCTACTGACCATTGTGCGACCGACCATTCTTCCACCTGTCATCACCACGAAACAGCTGTAAAATTGAAAACAATTTGGCCGTGAATAAATTGAATGGTTTATTATGTTTGTTATTTTTCCTCAGAACTGATGACAATTAATATCGTGTTTTTACCCAGCTAATAGTAAAATGGGTGTGAGTGGATAATCGGCAACACTAACCTATTCCCTGCGGGTTGCTACAGTCCTCCTCTTTGACTACCTCTGCCCTTTACGTTTATCGTCTCTTTTCTCACTTTCCCCAAATTGTCCTCCTTCACCTTCTCCAACTTCCTCTGGCTTTGGCTCTGCATTATACCTAATTTTCTTGCCTCTGTTCCTCAGGTTTTGCCAGTAATACCATCACTCTTCCTATAATTCCTCACGTCCTTATTTTTACCACAGACTCCATTACTAAGATATGCCTCATTTTCCAAATAATACATCCTTAATTTTTCCATCATTACAAGGTGCCACATTTCACCTGCTGTCAATTTCCCCATTTCCCTAATGTTGATCCATTACCCCCGACCGAGTCCACCATTATAAGTTTTGGAGGGGTGTCTCATTTACTGTATCACATGCGTGTGTGTGTGTGTGTGTGTGTGTGTGTGTGTGTGTGTGAGAGAGAGAGAGAGAGAGAGAGAGAGAGAGAGGGGGGGCGGATTTTTCAAGCAGAATATTTATGATCGGAAGTTTATTTATTACTTCCTGTAATTATCAACTGTGAATTCTTTCCATCACATCTGTTATTCTAGTTACCACTCTTATTACCTTCATTATCAGACTCCTTAACTCCACATCATAGTCTCTTTTTTGGCACATTTCGTCATCCCCTTCGGTCATTCGCTTTTTTTAGTTAATTTTCCTCTCCTTTCGCTTTACTCTGATACCACCGTTATCTTTCTTCCCTTATCGCATCTCCCCGCCTCCATGTATCGCCGTCTATGTTGCAGTTCCATGTTTTCTTTGTCTTAACTGTTTTCTCTCTATATTTTACCAGACTTTGTTCATCTTCCTTCATATTTTTGCTCTTTAAACTATTTTTATGTGATCAGTTTTCTATCTATCAATCTATTGCCAGACGCCTTAATCCCATACGGGGTGGCCACAAACAAATCGCCTCTACGTCGCCCTGTCTCCAGCCATTTCACTGCCCTGCTCCCAACGCACACCCCCTCTCTCATATACCTCTCCACTCTATCCCTCCATCTCATTCTTGGTCTCCCTCTCCCCATCCACCTCACTCACATACACTCTCCTCGTCAGTCTGTCACTCTCCATTCTCTCCACATGGCCAAACCCCATAAGTGTGTTTTTCCTAACGCTTCCTATCACACCCACATCCACACCGCAACGCTCCTTCACATTTCATTTGTCATTCTGTCTCTCCAAGTGACTCCACATGCTCCTCTCAAATAACTCATTTCCACAACTCTTACTTTTGACTTGTGGCCCTCCAACAACGTCCAAGCTTCACGTCCATACGTTAAAGTTGGTATCAGTCTACTGTCGTGTAGTAACTTTTTCACTTCCATGCTCACTTCCCCGTTTCTTATCACTGCTTTCAAGGAACCAGCATCCCTTCTTCCTTGCTGTACCTTTTCAAGCACTTCACCCTCCAAACTTCCATCCTTACTCATCACACTACCCAAGTACTTAGACGTACTCACATTTTCCATTTCCACCAGAGACACTCTCTCAGTTTTCATTATTCCTTTTTTATTGGTTTCTCTTCATCTCTCTCTCTTTTTCCTATTCATAAGGTATATTCTCCTCCTAATATCACCTTTGTCTCTGAGTCCCTTAGTTTACAATATCCAACAAAGAACTGGTCATAACTACAGTTCGCAGGGTGGTTTCAGCAATCTTTCTTGGTTCTCAGTGGATAATGGGCAATGATACTTGATCATACCTCTGTTTACTGTCCTTCTGAGGACCTCTTAGGCTGTTTTAGACCCTATTTCTGTGCCACGGACAAACCACCCGGTGCCCTTCACGCAGGCTGTCGCATTGTAGGACGATCGGTTACGTGAATGAAATTCATGTATATGAAATACATGAATGTTATTTGCAGCTCACTAAAATGCGAATGAAAGAGAGAAGAAAAAACGAAAACGACCAAACAGAAACAACTGCGAATATATTTTTTCAGCGTGGAGACGGGCATATCAGTAGCACACAGGCCGGGCTACTGCCAAACTACTTTGTCAGTCATTATGGACTGATGGATGGGAGAGTGTGGCACCCTCGCCTTCCCTCCACCCTTAACCTAATCCCTTCTATCATTGCACATGCCGTTTAGTCAGGCCTTTTAGAGGATCCGGTTTATTCAGGATGCGCTGTTCTGGATTTCACATGTATCCATTTAACTCAAGCGGTTTTATGATTTCTGTTTCTTTGCTTACTAAATCATTTTCTTCATTCTCATCACGTTCGATCAAAGTTTCCTCGTGTTCCTTAAGTCTCCCTCTCCTGCACGCTCACTGTCTCTTCCGACTTTTTTTTACCAAACCTCCTTCGTCATCTATCCTGTCCTGTTTCTCATCCTCTCACACCTGTCACCTACACTCACTCATTAGTTCCCACCAGCCTTCCTCCCACTTCGTTCTTCTCTCCCTTCCTTCTTCTGTCCCGTACTCCATGTCTTACCTCTGTACTGTGAGACACACGGACAGACAGCGTCTAAATTACTCCTCTTTCCTCTCGCAGTGCTTGAAGAATACTATAATTTTATCACTCATCCAGCCGAGTGACTCCCTCCCCACCACACATACAAAAAAAAAAAAGAAAAAAAGACAAGAAAAGAGGAGTTGAGAGAGAGAGAGAGAGAGAGAGAGAGAGAGAGAGAGAGAGATTGTTACAAGGAGAACAATATTAGACCGAAAATATCCGTGTAAGCGAAAAAACAATTGAAGTACAAAAAATAAAAGATAGAAGCAGAGAACTGTAGAGAGGAGGCAAAGAAGTGTAAAGATAATGAGAATGAGGGAATACATGAGACAGAGAGGGGGAGGGTGGAAGAAATGTATGAAGAGCAGAACAAGAGAAGAGAAAGAGGGAAAACGAGAAAAAGGACAGAATGGGAGACAGGGAAAGAAGATGCTGACACTAGAGAGAGGGATCGTAGAGAGCCAGGGCAAGGCTTAAAATGAAGTATATATGATGGAGAGCTACTTGTGAGATACTACGACCATATACCCTACACTGCACAATGTCTGGCTCAGGAAGTAAGAGGTGTTGGCCAAGAGGGAATAAGAAAATGTATGGCTGCCTGATTGAGGGTACGAGAATAATCTTAAATATGAATAGGAAAATAAGGAAAGTTGGGAAGTACTCAATATGAGGTAGAGAAGGCAATCTTTGAAAATGAATGATTAAATGAGAAAAAAAAAAAAAAAGAGAGAGAAGGCAAGAAAAGCGATTTAGGAGAGAGAGAGAGAGAGAGAAAGACACACACACACACACACACACACACACACACACACACACACACACACACACACACACACACACACACAGAAAGACAGACAGACAGATAGAGAGCAAGGGAAAGCTGTGAGACGAAAACTATTAGCTGCAGCACAACGTCATTGCTGTATATAGTTTTTGCAATTACCCGCTGCACTCTCTCCTGGGAAGTGTTTTGTGTAGAGGGTGGGGAGGGGAGAGTACACCGTCAATAGTACATCATGCACTGCCTGCTTCTCACTCTCTGCACACTGTTGCCAAAATCCTTTCTTCTTCTTCTGTGCCACTTGCTACTACGTTCCATTCCTTACTTCCTTCCCCTCTCTCTAATAGATTTTTTTTTTTAAAATAGCAGAACAGATCAAGAAAAACAAATGAATAAAACAATAATCCATACACCAAATTACTTGCGTATTCCATTCATAAATAATCTGTAACAGTTGCACTTGAACAGCTGTAGGTTGAAGTTTGGGGGGAAACAACTCCGGGGAAGCGAGTTCCAGAGAGATGCGGTTCGGTAAATAAAAGGATTCTGATAGGCAGAAGTTCTGCAATATGGGCGTGTGACATTCCCGTCATGAGTGCTACCAGATGCCCATGTAGCACGAGGGAAGGCATGAAGAGGTGCCACAATGGACGCAGCTTCATCTGAGCATTTGCCATAAAAGAGTCTGTAAAATAATGCAAGAGAGGCAACATTCCTTCTTACACGTAGGGGAGGTAGTTTATTTATAATAGCAGGGTTATTAATAATTACAATAGTTTTCTTCTAAATTTTGTCTAGTTGTTTTAGTGCTTCTCCACATCCATTCCACAAGGATTATCAATATTCCAGCTGAAAGCACATGTGACTTTTATAAATCATATCTAACTGCTCGTCAGTGAAGAAGCTACGAAGTCTGTACAATATCCAAGCTTCTTTGAGGGAGTTTTGCATGTAATCTGACATGAAAGGTACAGCTGAGGGCACTATTAAGTGAAACACAGAGAATATCAGTATTTTTGGAGATGGGAATATCAGTAACACTGAAGATAATATACGAATGTCAATATCTGTGTATTAGTAAATTGTATATAATTGGTTTTACTAGCATTGAATGAGACAAGGTTATTTTGTCCCCATTCACTGATCTTAGATAAGTCTAGATTTATGGAGATGACTGCACTAAGCTGAGAGTTAGAGATATTAAACTTTGTAAATGGGTGTTTGAGTGTGAATGAACTGTGAAGTGTTGAGTCATCTGTATATGAATAGATGGGATTGTGGGTGACATAAAATAGATCATTAATATGAACTAGGAGTATAGTTGAAGCCAGAACTGATCATTCTGGCACGCTGACAGTAACTGAGTGGAAATTGGAATATACATCATCTACTTTTACTTTTATTTTTCTGTCTCTGAGTTATGAGGAAAGCAGAGGAACAAAACACATTATTCCATAGCAAGGGAGTTTGGAGAGCAGGGAACGGTGCCACACCCTGTCGAAAGCTTTAGAAATATCAGTGGCTACTGCTTGAGTTTCTCCATGTTGATCAACTGGTTGATGAATGGTATGAGTCAGGAGATTGAGTATATTAGTGGTGGATCTTTCATGGCAATAACCATTTGTCTATCACTAATTAAATTGTTGCAATCAAGGTGTTTAACTATATACTTATTAATTACAATTTCAAATACTATACCAAGAGAAGATGTGAGAGCTATTGGTTTGTAATCAGAGGGGCCAGAGGAACTTCCTTTCTTTGGAACTGGGTGGATATTGGCCTCTTTCCATGAATTAGGGAATGAAGAAGTACGTATGCATAACCTGAATAATTTAACTGGAACAGAGGCAAGTTCTGGGGAACACTTTTTCAATACA
The DNA here is from genome assembly GCF_032717465.1 of Coenobita brevimanus. NCBI lineage: Eukaryota > Metazoa > Arthropoda > Malacostraca > Decapoda > Coenobitidae > Coenobita > Coenobita brevimanus. Next base: position 17,562,469 of record NC_136991.1, read on the forward strand.
ACTGGAGAAATTCCATCTGGCCTGGAGCATTGTTGGCTGGTAAATTGTCTAGGATGGAATTGACGTATCTAGTCTGTATTTTAAGTGCAGCAATATCGGGAGAGTCAGGTTCTAGTACTGGGACATTATGGCTGACTTCCTCTACAGTAGAATTTCTGGTAAATGTACTGGCAAGGATATCCACTTCACCACGCGGGTCATTTGTAATGTTGCCATCTGATGATTTTAGTGGGGGAATGGATGATGAATTGTTAAAGTTATTATTGAATGCATTGAGAGTTGACCAGAATATTTTATTGTCATATGGATTGTTAAGTAACTTTGATGCTTGTTTTTGAAGAAAGTTTGATTTAGCGAGAGTTATTACAACTTTTCCATGGTTTATAGCAATTTTAAATTGATAAAGTGATTCAGATGATTTTGATTTTAAGTAAGAGTTATTTGGGCTGTTGCTCTGGCACAATTGCTGTCAAACCACTTTGGAAAGTTCGATCTTTTAGTGAACTGTTGACTTGCCATGAACAGTTACATACCAGCTTGTATTCAGTCATTAATATGGGACTGGGTAGAAGTGACATCACAAGAGAAGAAAGACTGCCATGGAATGTCGGCAAGATAATTTCTAAATTCATCCTAGTTTGCCCTATCGAAGTGCCATTGGGTCACCCTGACAGGTTCAGAACGGGGAGGTTTGGGGGAGCCGACTAATGAGGCATTGATGAGATTGTGGTCAGAGGATCCAAGTGATGACAGTACTTCTATCAAGTATTGATCTGGGTTATTTGTCAGGAATAGATCCAAGAGATGGGCGTTATGGTCAAGATTATCTGGTATTATGGATGGTTGCTTTAACAACTGCGTGAGATTAAATGATTCTGCAAACAGCTCTCACTCTATACACACTCTAGACCACTCTAGTATCGTTAATCCTGGCAGAATGCGATAACTATTCTACATTATGCACGTTAAAATTACCCAAAATGATAATATCGTTGCTAAGGGTAAGGTTAAGATTACTCAACTGTGGTGATATGGAGTCAAATACACTGGGTTGTGAAGAAGCATTGGAGGAGCGATAGACTACACAGATATATTTGGTAATATTTAGAAAATTTAGTTTATACAACGCATAATCAAACTTCGCTGAAGTGAAGTTTAAAACAATGTCAGTTGCAAGTTCAGATTTCAAATAACAATACGTGCCATCCTTGTTACGGAAGTTTGTGAGGAAATGGTAACCAGGAAAACAAAATGGGGACATTTCAGTAGAGGGTGAGATTTTTGGTTCTGTGAGGAACAGGGCTAGAGGGGATACGGATTGTAGGAAAACTGAAATGAATTCATAATGGTACTGAGACCACGGATAATGGTGAAGAGTATGGCTGCACCTGCACTTATCCGCTGACGAGCGTGAACGGAATTTGCAACAGTTGCTGCCGGCACAGTCGCTTGATGGAGACCGGGAGGTCCCTGCGCCGCCAGCCCTACCCTGCCGGTGGTGGCAATCCGAGATATCACATCGTTTTCTGATTTTAATGCAGTGGTCATTGCTAAAGGGAATGGAAATTGAAGGTGTGATTTCTTATGTGCATGTAGTGTGGTGCAAACAGTTGAAGGCAGAGATATTAAGAGAGTATGCTGACCTACTATCTGTGTAGATGAAAGCATTGAAAATGTTCAGCAAAGGGAGATGGTCAGGATCAGGTCCTGAGGGTTGGTGAAACGGAGCTCCAGCTCTCCCTGTCACCAGTTTGCCATCCACCTCGGGAGTACCTCCCTGTTCGACTGGTGCTACAGTCTACCATGCTTCACCCTTTAAGTTTTCCCACATTCTCTCGACCTGTTACCTACCTATCTGTGTTTTTCCACTTCCCTCTTTCGTCCTGTACATCTAGTACTACCTCACCAGTCCTATTTGTTTCCTCATCTTGCATACCTTTGTCCAAACCATTTTTCCCCTTGCTTGCAACTGTACTGATGTATTTATCACAGCCATTTAAAGATCGTATCCTTGTTTCACTACTGCTTCCTCTCCTTGCTTCACTTTTTGTATTTCTCCCGTTATTTCCCCTTGCATTTTTTGATCTATGATTATAACTCGTGTTTTCTTCTCTACATCAGGTTGTCATCCGATGTTACTGACCGTCTGTATCACTTACTTTTTCTTTCGTTTCACATTCTTTTCTTCTCTCCCTTCCCTTTTCCTTCCTTCTTTTCCTTTCCTATCGTATAATTTCCTTATTTTTCACTCTGTCCGTCCTGTTTTTTTTCTTTCCTTCGTCACCTCCTCCGTCCCTGAATACATGTTTCATATTTTTTTTTCTTCATATAACTACCTAATCTCCCTGCCTGCGCAAGCGGTGATAATGGATCTTCCTTGTACATTTAGTTCCTCTCTCTCTCTCTGTTCTTCCCATTACATCATAACTTTCCCTTCTGCCTCCGTCCCTCATTCACAGTTGTTCCTCCAACATCTTCCTTTTGCTTTTTTCACCCAATCTATTTTCCTCTTTATCTGTCCCATTAACTGATTTTCCACACGCTTGTTTATCTCCTCACTCTTCTTACTCTTTTTTCCTATTGCTTTCTTCCATCTACCCCTCGTTCCATGCCCCCTTTGCCCCATCCGATATGGTGTAACTGTTTTCATGTTAGTTCCTAACTTCTGTCCTCCATCTCTGCTGTTACGCACGACTGATTTTAACTATTGACATTAACACCATGATTTTCACAACTACCCTTTGATTATTTATGGCCTGTAGTTCAGTCATCTCCATTCCTGCCTCCTCTATCGTCATTCAGACATATTCATCACAATAACCAATTCAGTCCCCTAAACAGTCATTACAGTCATCATCTCTTCACCTATCACTAATATGACTTCGTAATCAGCACCATCATCACTTTCCATCTGTCACAATCATCACCACCACCACCACCAATGATCACCTCTACACCACGAAACAAATCTCCCATTATCCCCTCCTCTGCTTCGTTATCTTGTCTCGCCAACAGGAATCTATTACAAAAAGAAGCGGTGCCAAGGCAAAGCAAACCCGTCCCCGTCAGTATTTATAGTGCTGACTATAAGCACAACAGGATTTCTAGTCAAAGAAGTCGCATATGAAATTTGGAGTAAATCGGGTGAAAATTTAAGATTTTATGCCAGTTTGAAAGTTTAGGCCCAACCCACATGACATTGACCCCCCTACCAGAAACTGGGAGGAGTCTCCGTGATGTAATGAGGCATGTTATACAGTAGGATGAAAATTTGAAAGATGCACATTTAGGTTTTGGTTTCATGTCGATAAGACGAATTTGAAAGGAGTTATGGCGAAAAAGCGTTTTTTTTTTTTTTTTTTTTTTTTTTTTTTTGGCCTACAGCCTGGGCCTTGGCTCAGCTTGATCCAAAATTAAATCAGGTGATCATTCCAGTAATTTTAGTCTAAATCGCACCAGTAGTTTTCGCGTGAAGTTGTCAGCAGACCGACAGACAGACAGGCAGACAAACAGACAAACCGAGTGAAAACAACACCCGTCCCCGAGCCCCTCCAGGGCAGGGACGGGTAAACATTCAACGAAATTGCCTCTTTCACTCAGTCAGTTTAGTCCATTATTTGACAGCCGCTGATTCTCATTACCAGTACACTACAATCTAGATTTTAATAAGCTGGACACATCTGGTCTGTTTGAAAGGTCGTGTATACTGACCTACCTTTCCTACTCACCCGCTCCTCTACACACACACACACACACACACACACACACACACACACACACACACACACACACACACACACAGTTTTTTTCCTCTCAGTTTTTACGTATCAGTGAGTGGAGTGAGTTTTCAATACACTGCATCTTAGCGAAGGGAGCTGTTTGATACTGAATTACAGATTCGATTGGTTTGCTGAGCCACCTAGGACCTAATGAGTATCCTGCATGGGAAAGGCTGTGCAAGTATTTGATTTGATGAGGATCAGTCTCACTGACCGAGAAATTTATTCATATATTGTATAAATTATTGCTTATTTGACTTGGAAACTGTCCATTGCTCTATAATCCCGGTGGTATGCCATCATCATGACTAATTTGGGTCATATTCTATTGCTGAATAAATTCCCATACACTCGCCGACACTCTATAGGACATGTTTTCCTTCTGAGGGGCCTCTCGACACACACCTCTCTTCTACAGGAGGAAGTTAAAGTGGATATGTCTCATCATATTTCTCCCTAACACTGTAGTTTATTCATTTTTCTTCACCTTGGTGTCCCCTCACTTTTCATTTTGTCATAACGTCAGTCATTGATCGCACTTATGACTGAAAACTTCTACCTCAGTGGTAGCAGCAGCAAAAGTCTAATCAAACAAGATTATATGTTCTACTAATGATTCTGGCTATAACTGAATTATATTTTTGTTTTTTACAGTTTCAATATCAACATTTACTGTTGTGTCATCTCTGCGTTTGACTCCTCTGCAGTGTTATTTATTCCGCATATAATGTGCTTTGTCAGCTCTCTCACACACACACATATATATATATATATATATATATATATATATATATATATATATATATATCAGCCGTTTGAGTATCCACTGCAGGACCGGCCTATCCCCACCGAAGTCGGGACGATACAGCCAATGTATCTCCACCAAGTTGCTTAAGCTGTCTAGTAGAGATTGTATGTAGGGTGAGAAGCGTTTGTTAGTGTAATTGTAGTGCTGGAGTGGCTTTCGATGTGTGTGTAGTCTGTGAACCAAGTGTAATCAACCCGCGCAAGCCGACTGGGTGCAAGCATACAGTACTTAATAGTAAGCGACACTGGTTCAACCACAGCACCCCTGGTGTCCGCCAATGCAGTACGTGGCCGGGTGAACACTTTCAAAGTTTATTACCCTGGTGGGGCGTGAACCCTGGCTCACCCATGTACGAAACGCACACTCTACCACTGTACAACAGAGGCACTATATATATATATATATATATATATATATATATATATATATATATATATATATATATATATATATATATATATATATATGCTCCTGACTGAGAATAGTACCCTGGACCTCTTAGATAGATGTCAGGCACAGATACCACTCGACCACGGCATGATGAAAGCTGTGACAACCTGATTTTTTTGACGAACTGGGTAAATCCATTATGGAAGGTTATATTTCAATCACAACACATTAGGATTATACCACAGCCCCACGCAACTCGGCAAGTGACTGAGCAGTTTTAATCTATTCCAGACACAACACGAGCGTCTTTAGATGTTGGAGAGACACACATTACACGAGTGTGTACAAATATATTTGTACGGTCCTGACTAGGAATCGAACCCTGGACCTCTTAGATAGAAGTCAGGCACTGATACCACTCGACCACGATGTGATAAAGGCTGTGACAACCAGATTTATTTGACAAAAGAGGTAAATCCATTATGGAAGGATATATTTCAGTCACAGCACATTAGGATTATATCACAGCTCCACGCAACTTGGCAAATGACAGAGCAGTTTTAATCTATCTCAGACACAACATGAGGAGCGTACCAATATATTTGTACACATGCATGTAATGTGTGTCTCTCCAACCAATATATATATATATATATATATATATATATATATATATATATATACACACACACACACACACACACACACACACCAGCAGGGGTACCTGGCGTTGCCGGGCCAAAAAGCGAACACTCTAATCCAGTTTGTTCCAGTTCAGTCTTTCTTTCTACTCCAGAAAAAACATGTACGTCTTATGCTTTTGAATAGGGATTATAAGATGTCCTGGGACTTTCCATTTCAGCTTTCTCAGACTAACGCACAGTATTTGTGCGCACTTGTTTACTATTACCGGTGACCTCAAATGACCTCCGAATGGTGACCACAAATGACCTCGGAGGTTATCCTCACATAGCCTATGTCCGAACTGGAGGTCATGTGAGTCTCCATGCCAAAAACTGGACTGCTGGGTCCAGTCATTCGAACATGTATTACCAGTGACATCAAATGACCTCACATAGCCTATGTCCGAATTGGAGGTCATATGAGTCTCCATGCCAAAAATTGGGCTGCAGGGGTACCTGGCGTTGCCCGGGCCAAAAGTGCGAACACTCTCCCAGTGACCTCAAATGATCCTGATCTGAATTTTGTCCCCCCTAAAACCATACCTGGGTCACCCTGATTCAGAATATATATGGACCTGGGGGTCTCTGGCCCTTGGTTTGGCGTGATTGAAGGACAAACAAACAAACACACAAACAACGTGGCTCATATATATATATATATATATATATATATATATATATATATATATATATATATATATATATATATATATATATATATATATATATATATATATATATATATATATATTGTTACGGAACAGAGAGAGATAATGAACACTTCAAGTGAGAATACTAAAATCACTACTGTCCCGCAAAGTTCCAGGTTCAAAACAAATGAGTTAGGTAAAATTACAAGTTAAAGTTTAATGCTCAAACTAACAACTAAACATTCAGGATTCATAAGGATAATGTAATGGCAAAAACAGGTTAAATATATGGTTAACTGCAATAGCCTTTATTAATACGAATTTAGCAAGAACAAATTTATCTAAGTCAGCCCTGATAAATGCGAGAACCGAATAATGCTCAGTTAAAGTAAGATATAATATTATTACAGATACAAAATAATATTATTATTGGCTGACGCCAAAACTCTACATGAATCACAAAAACCTCACCAGGCCTACGAATTAACACCTTATGCCATACAGTACAAGAAAAAATGTAATAACACTTATACTCAAATTAAACAGCAGCTAGATGGTTGGAGACTTCCTTAGCACTCACAATAATAATACTCTGTACAGGGAAGGACAAAGATGTGAACCAAATGAGGAGTAGATCTAAGTGGCAATTAATGCAGAGACTGAGCTCATTATATAGGGGCCGGCAGAGCTTGATTCAACTTGCAAGAAGGACGCGCAAATGAGGGCAAAGAGGACGAAGAGTTGACACTCCTGCCCTGAACAACAGAAAGAACGACTTACTCTACTATAAGGGGGAGAAGGGGGGAGTGAGGTAGAACACGCAAACCTGGTCCCTATGGAAGCCATGAGGCGAATCGTGATCAATCATGCAGCATACTGTACGTTAGAATTATACAAAGGATGATGAAATCATAGGCTATGTAACACCTCCCCACAAAGAAAAAGAAATTTACAAAGGAAATTTCTTATTACTCTAAAACAATCTGTCTAAAGTCTAGATAAGGAATCTACAATAACATTTTCTTTCCCCTTGACATGGTGTATGTCTAATGAAACTCCTGAAGAAGTAGACTCCATCTTGTCAATCTCTGATTTTTATCTTTAAAATTACTAAGGAATTTCAGTGGGTTATGATCGGTATAAATGACTATGGGGTCAAAACCAGAACACAAATAAAATGAAAAATGCTGTAAACCCAAAATCAAGGCCAAAAGTTCTTTCTCAATAGTTGAGTAGTTCATTTGAGGTGGAGTGAACTTCTTACTGTAATAAGATACAGGATGTTCAATACCCTGATCATCCTCTTGCAGCAAAATAGCCCCAGCTCCTGTATGACTTGCGTCAACAGCCATCTTAAAAGGCTTAGCAAAATTTGGAGTAGCGAGCACTGGCTGACTTAATAGGATAGCTTTAAGTTTACTGAAAGAGGATTCACAGTTATCGGTCCAGGCAAATTTATCTCCCTTATTCAGTAGGTCTGTAAGTGGTAATACAAGAATTGAAAAGTTAAAAACAAATCTCCTGTAATAAAATACCATTCCCATAAATCTTTGTAGCTCTTTCCTACTTTTAGATCTGGGAAGATCACTTATAACCTGAACCTCAGCTCCTGGTGGTGCAACGTGTCCATCACCAATTACGTACCCAAGGTACTGAACTTTAGCTTGACCAAACTCACACTTTGATAAATTAGCTACAAGATTAGCCTGAACCAAACGCTCAAGAAATTTACTGACATGGCATAGGTGATCTTTCCAGTTGTCACTGAAGATTAATACATCATCAATATAAACAACACACCCTGCCAAACCCTCTGATACAACATTCATGAGCTTCTGAAAAGTGGCTGGTGCATTCTTCATACCATATGGCATTACAGAACATGCAAAAGTCTTTCATAGTGTTAAAAAACATGAGATCTCCCTAGCACGTTCAGTCATAGGTACTTGCCAGGATCCCTTTAACAAATCAAACTTACTTATGTACCTAACCTTTCCGATCTTGTCTGTACAATCTTCCACGCGAGGGAGAGGGTAGGTGTCTGTTTTGGTAATCTGATTAACACGTCTGTAGTCGATGCAAAGCCGCTGTGACCCACCTGGCTTAGGGACTAGAGTGACAGGAGAACTCCACTTGCTCTGACAGGGCTCAATCATCTTGTGGTCCAACAGGTAGCCAAGCTCCTTCTGGATGAGAGGAACTTTCATTGGGTTCACACGGTAAGGAGGCAGCTTAATTGGCTTTGCGTCTCCAACATCAACACCATGCATCAACACAGTGGTTCTTCCTGGAGTGTCATGGAACACTTGCGGGTACTCCTGCAATAATGCCGAAAACTCCTGCCTTTCCTCGGGAGCTAGATGAGAAAGCTTAGTCTGGAGATCATTCATGATATCAGGATTCTTCCCCAAACTATCACTCAGGCTCATACTGCATGGGAGAGCTTCACTTGCAGACTCGGGTGGAACAGCTACAGTGCAGACTGAGTTATTTTCGTCCCGCCTGTGATATAACTTTAGCATGTTGATGTGACAAAGTTGCTTGTTCTTTCTACGATCTGGTGTGGCGATGACATAGTTGACATCACTGAGTTTCTTCTCCACGAAATAAGGACCACTAAACTTGGCTTGAAGAGGTTGCCCATGCACTGGTATCAGAATCAAAACCTGATCTCCTGGCTGAAAGTGGTGTAACCTGGACTTCTTATCATACCAAGTCTTCATCTTCTCCTGAGCAGCTCGTAAATTCTCTCTCACCAGCTGTAAAGCAGTGGACAGCCGTTCATTGAACTTCATCACATACTCCAGCAGGTTGACGTCATCTTCCTCCGACAGCCAGCATTCCTTGAGTAGCTTAAGGGGTCCTCTTACTTCATGGCCAAACAGTAGTTCAAAGGGTGAGAAGCCCAGTGATTCATTTGGAGATTCTCTTGCAGCAAATACAATGAATGGAAGACCTTTATCCCAGTCTTTCTGATGTTCCAAACAGTATTTCCTGAGCATCGATTTGATTGTTTGATGATATCTCTCCAACGCTCCTTGGGTCTGGGGATGGTAAGCTGAAGACGTGATCTGGGTGATGCCCAACTCTTTCAGAGACTGCTTGAAAACATTTGACATGAAATTACTTCCCCGGTCTGACTGTACCTCCTTGGCCAGACCAAACTTGGTGAAGAACCCTAGCATTTCCTTAACCACATTCTTTGCTGAGATATTTCTAAGTGGAATGGCTTCAGGATAACGAGTAGCCATATAAATCAGGGTCAACACATAAGAAAATCCTGAAGAAGTCTTAGGAAGAGGGCCCACAATATCCACCAACACACGGGTGAAAGGCGCCTCAAAAGGAGGAATGGGAACTAGAGGTGCAACCTTTTCGGTCTGATTACACTTCCCCACAACTTGACAGGTGTGACAAGACTTACAATACCAGGAAACATCTCTGAAGATACCTGGCCAGTAGAAGTGTTTCAAAATGCGTGCCACAGTCTTCCTCACTCCAAGGTGTCCTGCCAAACTGGAATCATGAGCCACTCTAATGATATCCTGCCTACAAACACGAGAGATGACAACTTGATGTACAACCTCCCATTCACAGTCGGCTGATGCTGTTGGGGGTCTCCACTTTCTCATAAGTACTCCTGACTTTATATAATAACAAGTAGAAGCACCAGCTGACTCTTCCTTACTGCAAGCAGAGTTAGCTAGACCTTTCAACTCAGGGTCAGCATCCAGCAAATCAACCAACTCTTGACGAGACAAATTATCAACACTACGGGGTACTGCCTCATCTGGTGAGAGGTCCAAATTAGCAAGAAAAGTGTCAGCTAGGATAACATCATCATCATCATTATCCTCTAAGTCACCAGTAACTTTAGACTTAGCCCTAGTGACAGCACATACAGAGAACACATCAGGGATATCACAATCCTGGGTCGCAGTCACTGGTTCACTAGACAACTGAGGAGCTGGACACACTTGACTTCCACCAATATCATTTCCAAGTAAGAAAGTTACACCTGACATTGGGAGTGTCTCAACCAACCCAACCATAACGGAACCATTAACAAAACCAGACTCTAAATTCACTCTGCACAGAGGAACAGAGAAGTAATTATTCCCTACACCTTGTAAGATTACTGATTTCCTGTCATTACTGTCCAGAGGACTGACAAAACCATCAGACAGGAAATTAGCACATGAACTCTTGAGAGTGTCACCCACATTACTGCTCAAAAGAGGAGCTTCATCATGAGAATTTAATTTACCCCTCGAAGCAGGTTCAGTTAACTCAGTTAAAGAATTCTGGGAATTCTCATGGGTGAACACTGGACCAATTGACTGAATATTTAAAGACTCCTTTTTGTTCACATCATGCTGTCTCCTGAAACATTTCTCCGTAGTATGATCAAGCTTACTACAATAAGTACATTTACTTTTCTGAAACCTAGAGGTGATGCTGGTATTTACTTCCTGAGAAACATCATCTTTATTCTCTTTCCTGTTACCTGTACTCTGAGTAGAGGCAACGTACTTACTCTCAGTTTTCCTTTTTTCTTTAGAATATCTCTTGTAAGAACATATTCATCAGCTAAAACTGCAGCATCAGACAAATTATCTATTCTTTTCTCATCAAGATATAGGCTTACATTTTTATAAAGACACCTTTTGAAGTCATCCAGCATAATCATCTGCTTAAATTTATCAAAATCAGAATTTACATTCTAAGAATTTAACCACTGCTCTAACAGATCTTCTTTGATTTTTGCATACTCAACATGGGATTGCTTATCTTGCTTATAAGTTGTCCTAAATTTTACTCTATAGGCTTCAGGAACAAGCTCATAGGCCTTAAGAATCAAGCACTTAACTACATCATAATTATCAGATTGATCCTGAGGCAAAGATGCACAAGTTACTTGAGCTTTACCGGTGAGAATAGTCTGAAGGAGTATTGGCCAATACTTTTTGGGCCAATTAAAACCTATAGCTACCCTCTCAAATAACTGAAAATACTTTGTTAAATCAGATTCATTAAAAGGAGGGACAAGTTTAACATTTTTAGCCACATCAAAATCATCAGAGCTAGATGATCCAGTTCCACCTTGTTTCATGCGATACTCATGGTCTGCCTGAATCCTAGCAATTTCAATTTGTGCCTGTGCCTCCTGAATACGAGCCTGAGACTCAGCCTCCTTAGCACGAGCCTCCTGCAGGGCTAGCTGTAACTTAGCTATTTCAATCTGCATTTGCTCATCTGGAGGAGTTACATTAAACAAGCTTTTATTATTCATGTCAACAATTTGATCTTTAGACTGATGAGAGCGAACAGCAATTCCCAATTGTTGAGCAACAAGCTTAAGTTCATTCTTTGTTCTGTTTTCTACATCACACACTGTTTGCACATTTGACAAAAAATCTTTGGCTTCATCAAGAGTAGTAATAGTAGACATCATGAATAAATCACAGTCACAAAATATCAAGCAATATCCTTATGATAATATCCTGAATATCCTGGCGAGGTCGCCCAATTTATGTCACGGAACAGAGAGAGATAATGAACACTTCAAGTGAGAATACTAAAATCACTACTGTCCCGCAAAGTTCCAGGTTCAAAACAAAAGAGTTAGGTAAAATTACAAGTTAAAGTTTAATGCTCAAACTAACAACTAAACATTCAGGACTCATAAGGATAATGTAATGGCAAAAACAGGTTAAATATATGGTTAACTGCAATAGCCTCTATTAATACGAATTTAGCAAGAATAAATTTATCTAAGTCAGCCCTGATAAATGAGAGAACCGAATAATGCTCAGTTAAAGTAAGATATAATATTATTACAGATACAAAATATTATTATTATTGGTGGACACCAAAACTCTACATGAATCACAAAAACTTCACCAGGCCTACGAATTAACGCCTTATGCCATACAGTACAAAAAAAATGTAATAACACTTATACTCAAATTATACAGCAGCTAGATGGTTGGAGACTTCCTGAGCACTCACAATAATAATACTCTGTACAGGGAAGGACAAAGATGTGAACCAAATGAGGAGTAGATCTCAGTGGCAATTAATGCAGAGACTGAGCTCATTATATAGGGGCCGGCAGAGCTTGATTCAACTTGCAAGAAGGACGTGCAATTGAGGGCAAAGAGGACGAAGAGTTGACACTCCTGCTCTGAACAACAGAAAGAACGACTTACTCTACTATAAGGGGGGGAAGGGGGGAGTGAGGTAGAACACGCAAACCTGGTCTCTATGGAAGCCATGAGGCGAATCGTGATCAATCATGCAGCATACTGTACGTTAGAATTATACAAAGGATGATGAAATCATAGGCTATATAACAATATATATATATATATATATATATATATATATAGATATATATATATATATATATATATATATATATATATATATATATTAGGGTGTTCAGCACTTACAGGGGAGAAAAACATAATTTTGCTCTTTAGGTGGGCAAAGTATGCAATCGATTCCACTTTACAAACAAAACATTCAAGTAAAAATTTATGTTTTTTTATCAATGCAAAGTCGTGCCTCAATAACCCTGCGTTCTGTAAATCTAACTGATCTGAGTACATGAAAAATATGGTGAAGAATGGCAAAAATAAACAATGTGGTACAAAAAGAAACAATATTTTTGAGCCATACAACAAGCAAAATCAGTATATTACATGTGGGATTTTTTGGTCGAGTAGTAGAGGGCTCTGTGGTGCTGCATAACATGGAAGATCAGATGTCATTCTTTTTCATTCTTCGTCAGACCACTGTTGTAGTCCATTGCCAGTTTGACTGCCCACTCAGCAGCGTCACTGACCACTTTGAGGTGGGCCATGACATCAGGAATGAAGTAGAGGTCTTTGATGCTTGATGGAGTATCCAGCTTCAAACAATGGAGTAGGTTTTTCGGCTTCTGGGTGACAAACTTAGAGATTCTTAGATCTGATGCCTTATCAATTGTCTTCAAGTTCAAACGGTGCAGACCCTTCTTCCTTGGCAGTGTTGTGGTCATATTTTTCAACATTTCCTGCTTTTCCTCAGCACAGACGTTGTCAGAATACATAGCTAGTGGAGTCAGGTCCTCACTGATGTACCAGAGGTGGCTTTTGACTTTCTCCAGTGCCTTCTTTGCTACAATGGGATCCACCTCTTTGAATTCTTCAATCTTCTTCAGGAGATTGAGGTCACTGATTGGAGCGTTGACAGCATTTGGGGCTTCAAACCAGTGCATCACATAGATGGTGATGTGGAAGACCCAGATGCATTTGATGGCCTCCTTTTGATGCCATGTGAAGGGGAAGGAGACTGCATCCTTCAGTTGATTTCTGAAAAGGAAGATCTTGAGGCAGTAAAGGCCTATGGCCATCCAACATGCTCTGTGATAGGCACCTCGACAGTGAAAGGTCATCCGTGCTGGCTTCTTGCTAAGGAAAGCCAAAAACAGCTGGAGGAGCTCAAGGTAATCATCATGTGGTTGCGCACGATCCATGTGGCTGAGCATGCAGTGTTCAATGTCTTCGGCTCTTTTGGCAATCAACGACTGAGATTTTTCATCTAGGTCATCATTGTAGGGATTGATGGAATCTGTGTCAATTTTGTTCCAGAACTCTTTGAATCGACCGAAGAGAGGAATTTCAGGACCAGAAGAAGAGAAAAAGAGGTTAAAGATCCCTGCCACTATCACTTCACACACTGGTGCCTTCATGCCAAGAACAACAGCGAGACTTGGAGACCTCTTTCACCGACAAAGCAAGCTCTGCTGTGAACCCTGGTGTTAGACACTGTAGTATCAAAACAGAGCCCTGCAATCCAGGGCTTCACTTCCGGCCATTCATCTAGAGTCCATAGCACTGCCGCTCACCTTGCTTCACCCATTCCAGCAGGGATCTTAGGGATCGCCAGGATCATTTCCATACCAGTCCCTGTAACAACAATCCCCAGGCGATCACTGCGGCCGCTACAATCGATGTTGGGCAAGAGCTTTCCATCAAAATGGAGAATCAAGGGTGTTTGTGGCTGGAATTCTTTTTTTATCTTTTCAGCGATCTGTCCTTGATTCCTTCTGAACAGAGTGGAGAGATCCGACAGACAATGTGAGTTCCCCCACGTCAAGCATTGCTGTGATCAAGGCGGGGGTTACCACTTGCATTGCAACTCGCGTTGAAATGAGGCATGGGTTTGAGAAGGCCAAAGAAATATTGCAAAGTATGGTGTAGTTCCCACCAGAAGTGGAACTGAATAAGCACTTTGCCTTTCAAGTTGTGTGATTGATGTATTAGTTGACTAGTCAAGTAATTCAGTAATCAACTGACTTAGTTATTAAATTACAGACTGCTTAATTATCTTTTTTTTTTTTTTTTTTCCTTTTTGAGGGTGGTGGTTGGGCAAGCGGATGGTAAGGAAGTATATGAGGCGGCGTGGGAAGGGTGAGGAGAGGCCACTGGATGGGGAAGATGGGGAAATAGGGATCATGAATTAGGTCATTTTGGGAGGGTGGAAAGGGAATGAGCTGTGAGGATGGTCAGGAGGTTTTTGATTTGGACAGTAAAGGTGACGTGGAGGGTGGACTGGTAGGGTAGAGGAGTAAGAGTACGAGAGGTGCACGAGATGCAAGGCCTATTAGGAAGAAGGCTGAGAACGACAGTAAGGAGAAGATGAAATGATTGATGCAGAAGAAAAATTGCACGTTGGACTGGCTTGAGAGGCGAAAGACAAACAAAATATGAGAAGGTAATAAGTTTGACTTAAGTTGAAATAAATAAAACAATATAACAGAAGGGGTATGTGGAGAAAGAAATGAAGTTAATGTCGCTGGAAGTTAGAAGACGAGAGGAGTTTGTAGAGTAAGCAACGTGCTGTGAGGGGAGGAGTATCGTTAGAACATTGAAGATGATTGAGGCAAAGGAAAACATAATTCATATTACTTGGCAGTAGGAGGAAATATTTTAAGGCACATGCAGTACCTCATTCAGTTTTGAAAAAACTGTTTTCAAAATGATGAACTCTGTAAAAAGTAGTATCTTTCCCAAAAGCATGTTCTCTCTCTCTCTCTCTCTCTCTCTCTCTCTCTCTCTCTCTCTCTCTCTCTCTAAATACATATATATTACTTCTGTGATTCAAAACAGAAACTATAAGCGTAAAGGTGTCACGCAGTTAATAAACACATAAGTGATACACCATAAACTGCATGTGAATATACATATAAACTTTTTTTTTATAAAGTGTAATTAATTACAGTACAGTATATAAAATCGGTAGACGTGACCTTTACAGCTTTTCACATTTTTAAAAATTTCGGACACTCAAACTATTTAGCTGCAGAAACTAGACTCTGGTCATATTCTGGACTGCATAACAGTCATCGTAACACCTTTATCATTGCGTGATAGGCCGGAAAAAATATATATATATATATATATATATCATTGCGAGTTATGATTATTACATCGTGCGCACATTTTTAAAATATACCAAATAAATCGCTAAGATGAATGTGTCAGAAAGCCTCCAGTCTCACCCACAATACGTTGTTCATGCGTGCTCAAAATGGAGGTCCCCAAATTTGTGGAAAGATGGCTGAGTTTATCATAGGTCATAAGCCCATTAAACTGGAAAAATATATTCATTTTTCATTGAAGAATAAGAATGGAACACAATGTTGGTAAAACATATCGCCAAAAACAACTAAACATTGCGACGAATTAACCCCTCATTTACGATCACCTTTGTTTTTTTCCTCACTGTTATCAGACCAACTTTGTTAGCATAGACTATGAAACTCGTCGAAGTGAAAGGGTTATCCTTTTCTGCTGGGGCTGTAGCTGCTCAATTTAATCTTGTTGCTTCAAGCTTTTATATTAAATTCAGGAAATAGCTGTTGCAGTGAGGGACTATGGAGGTTGCAACTAAGATTTGAAGGTCGAAAAGTCTCTTCTAAGGCTAATAAATAAATGACTTGAAGCTAACAAGAATAAGATATACGCCATCGCAATGAACTGCCTGAGAGATCGTTAATGATCTTTTTGAGCGTTCAAATGAAACAATAACTGTCATCGTGCTGAAAGGGTTATTACTGAAGGAAGAAGCTGAAATTTGAAACCGAAAAGTCAGACAGAAACAAAATATACCAACACTGCCACAGCCGTAACACCGACTTCTATATTCCGCTTCTCGGTGGACTTCAGCTCACCCGCTCCAATATTTTAGACAGCTTCATCAGGATCACTGAGGGAATGGCCGAACAGGTATAGTTACAAATGAGAGAGAGAGAGAGAGAGAGAGAGAGAGAGAGACAGACAGACAGACAGACAGACAGACAGACAGATCTTGAAATATTACCTTTGACAGTCATTCTGACATTCTCACTTTCGTAATTCATTTGGTCCCTAGTCTCCCTTAACCTCCCTTCATTCTCTCGTATTCTGTTTCTGGCATTCCTTCCTAACTCTTTACCTTTCCATTCCTTCACTACCCTTTCCATCTATTCATATCCTCACCACTTCCTCCCGCACACCCTCTCCCTTCCTTCCTTCCACTTTACCGCCCTTCTCTGAATTCACCAAATATCCTTATAATGGGGGGGAGGGTAAGGACAATAACTTCTCCACGAGAAGGAATCGTAAAACTCATAAAAAATCTTACATTCGCCCGATTAAATTATTTCTCTTTTCTTTTCCTTCTTTTATTCCTGTGGGAGGGGGAACCCTGCGAAAACTCATTACGAAATCTCACGCTAATCTGAACTTCCTCCGTTAGCCGAAATACTTTATGTTGTCCTAAGTCGAAAAGTTTCAACAATTTCTCTGATTTTTCAACATATGGGAGAAATGTCCCACAGATGGCAGTTATTATGTTAGGGCCCTACCAAACTATGTCTCATTTCTGTTTTGTATGTACTTTTTTACAGACCTTCCTGCCTTATTTAGGAAACATTGTGCCCTAACTCAGAAATTATTGTCTCCCATTCAGTCTTGAAGTTAACCGCATTATAACGGTATCAGTCAATCAGTCTTAGTAAACTCTGGCTATCTGCTGTAAAATTATATATACAGTACATACTTACCTAGCTAGCCATCTATCCATCTCTCTATCTATGTGTCTTACTATCTGTCCATAGGAAGACATGCTAAGAAACTCGAATTAGTCATACTTTACCGTATATTAGTTGCTTATATATCGTGTGAATGTTGGTGTTGTTAGTGACACACCTTCAGAGTGACAGCGTATGCTTTGAAAAACTTTTAAAGTCACTGAGAGACTGTTAGAAAACATTTACGTGCACGCACGTGTGTGTGTGTGTGTGTGCGTGTGTGTGTGTGTGTGTGTGTGTGTGTGTGTGTGTGTGTGTGTGTGTGTGTGTGTGTGTGGGAGAAGGAACTATAATGTCCTTAACTCCCATACGTCCTTAGCTCTCCTAATGTACCTACTTACTTCCCTACTTCCTTTATACCAATCGAAAATTGTCCTAGTGCTTCCTTCTATCCGCCCCCCCTCCAAAAAAAAAAAAAAAATCGGTTTTCCCCCCGTTCTAGCAACACCTGAATATATCTAATTAAGTTAGAGATTAACTGGGATTAACCCCTCAGTGATCGTGCCTTCGGAAATTGACGGGCTCCCATGGCCGGCTTCGGGTCCATTTTTTCAGCTTTCGATTTTTTTTCTTTACCTATGTGAAGAGATTCGTCTGGCGCACCTGGCAATGTAATTTTTAGCTTCCTAAATCAATCCTGTGATTTGTAATTGATCGCGGAAAAATTCACAAAACTACTGCGTACACGCCAGTGAAAAAGCAAATGTGCTGCACTAAGGAATAATAATGTTTTAGCCAAAAAAAAAAAAAAAAAAAGCTTCATTTTTCTTGAAATGGTTTGGAATGACGAGAAGTATTTAATACGAAGAAAATCAGTACATAATATGGGAAGTTATATAAAAAAAAAATAGTGATTTATTTTTTCACTGTTTTATGTTCATCGTGTTCATGCAAGTATGGAGATAGTTTATAGTCTGGGCGGTGTAGTGTGTGTCTAAGGAGAGGCGAAAGATGTTGTTTTTAGTCTATTACCGGATAAGGGTGCGGTTATGTGTGCATAGGCTGAACTGTGACTGACAAAATTCGATACAACCTGAGATTAGCACCTTGCACGAGGGAATTAGCGTGAAGGGAAGGGAAGGTTTTACATCTATATAGTCACCACAAGAACACCTCATAACTTGCTTAAGTGCTTATAAAAAACAAGAAGTATGTCAAGTGAACAAATTCAGTACATAATATGTGCACATAAAAATATAAATATAATTATGAATTTTTTCCCCCCTTTTTCATGATTAGCCTATAACGTTTATTCCTGCACGGATTTTTTTTCTTACTTTGAGTGTCATGGTGAGTGTGGAGAGAGAGAGGAGAAGGATGCTATTTTTAGTCTGTTTCAAGATAAAGGGAGCAGCTGTGTGTGTTTGGGGTCAACCCTCGTGGTCAAAAAGCGATAAGGCCAGATTAGCACAGTGGGCTGGCGAAGGAGAGGTAAGGGATGGTAAGGTTGTAAGTTGTAGTTGTAAATACAATAAAGCAGAAATATGAATATTTTTCCTGCAAATACAAAAGAAAAGAGGAAAACAATACAATAAAAAAATAATTACACAAATATAATGAATAAAGGAAAAAAAATTACCTTTTATGTTTGTAGGGTTGTTGGTTGTGTATTGTAGAGTGGGCAGAGCGAGCGGGCACGAGGGATGCTTAGTTCTCTCCCCTCCCTCTCTAGGTCAAAATCAAAGTTTGTTAAGCACTCACTGTCTGGGAAACACACTTTCTTTCTTTTCTTGACTTTCTTATTTTTACTTACAATACTTATCTATCTATCTATTGCCAGACGCCTTAATTCCATACGGGGTTGCCACAAACAAATCACCTTCACGTCGCCCTGTCCCCCGCCATTTCACTGCCCTGCTCCCAACTCACACCCCCCTCTCTCATATACCTTTCCACTCCATCCCTCCATTTCATCCTTGACCTACCCCTCCCTCTCTCCCCCTCCACCTCACTCACATACACTTTCCTCGTCAATCTCTCACTCTCCATCCTCTCCACATGACCAAACCACCTCAATGTGTTTCTCCTAACGCTTCCTATCACATCCACATCCACACCACAAAGCACCTTTACATCCTCATTTGTCAGTCTGTCTCTCCATGTGACTCCACAGTCTCCTCTTGAAAAACTCATTTCCACTGCTCTCACTCTTGACTTGTGTCCCTCCAACAACGTCCAAACTTCACTTCCATACGTTAGAGTTGGTATCACAATACTGTCATGTAGTAACTTTTTCACCTCCATGCTCACTTCCCTGTTTCTTATCACTGCTTTCAAGGAACCTGCAACCTTTCTTCCTTGTTGTACCCTTTCAAGCACTTCACCCTCCAAACTTCCATCCTTACTCATCACATTACCCAAGTACTTAAACGTACACACATTTTACATTTCCTCATCATCCAACCTCACTGCACATTCATTGACTTCACTTCTCTCAAAGACCATCACTTTACTCTTCCATACATTCACCTTTAGATTCCATTTCTTACACACTCTCCCAAACTCATTCACTAAGCCTTGCAGCTTCCCTTTGTCTTCACTTAACAACACAGTATCATCTGCAAACAACAGTACAGGGAGTTTCCAAACACTGCCCTCTCTCACTAGGGCCACTGCAACATCCACTGTCCTACCTTGTATTTCTTTTATAATCCCATCCATGTACAGATTTAATAACCATGGAGACATGACACATCCCTGTTTCAACCCAACCTTCAAATAGAAAAGTTCACTCAGTTCACTATCCACATGCACTGCAGCCTTAGCACCCTCATACATGCTATTCACAGCATTCAATAACTTCTCATCTACTCCATATATTCTTAATACTTTCCACAACCCTTGTCTATCCACCCTGTCATATGTTTTCTCCAAATCCATGAAGGCTGCATACAACTTCTTTCCCTTCTCTTGGAACTTTTCCACTAAAGATCTAAGAATGAATATCTAATCTACACAAGCTCTTCCCTTCCTAAAACCTCCCTGTTCTTCTCCAACTAATTCCTCTGTTATTTCCCTAACTCTGTCAATAAGTATCCTACCATATACATTTCCCATTACACTAAGAAGACAAATGCCCCTATGATTACCACACACTTCTTTTTCCCCTTTCCCATTGTACAAGGGAATAATTATACCTGACTTCCAATCCTCCGGGACTCTACCTTACTCCGAGGCCAATCTGCACATCTTCCATATCCATTGTACTACTATCTCTTCCCCATGCTGCAGCATTTCACCACACACTTCATCAATTCCTGGCTTTCCCCATTTTGACTTCATCGCTTGCACAACTTCCATCCTACTGATTTCTTCCTGTCTTCTCACCTCTTTCCTTCCCCCAGCCATTCCCCAGCCACTTCCTGTATACTTGCATTACTTTCATTCTCTATGTTCAGCAATTCATTAAAGTGGTCTCTTCATCTGCTCACTTTTTCTCCCTTCTCCACTAGTAATCTACCATTTTTATTTTTCATTTCCCTACTAACTTCATTGCCACCCTGTCTTACTCTCTTTACCTCTTTCCAGAACATTTTCTTACAGTCCCTCCACTTTACACTCAAATTCCTTCCAAATTCATCATCCACTCTTATCTTACTCTCTCTTACTACTCTTTTCACCTCTCTCTTCCTATCTACATATACCTCTCTCTTCCGTCTCTCAACTTCTTCCACGCCCCTATTCCTCATCCATTCATTATATGCTTTCTTCTTTTGTACCACACCCTGTCTCACCTCTTCATTCCACCAGTGTGTTCATTGCACCCCCTTTCGTCTTCTCTTCATCCCACACACCACCTCACATGCTGCACATAACTATTTCTTCTGTGAATATCTTGCACACACCTTCCACATCCCCAATCCACTCCAATTCTTATTTACCCAATCGTTCCTCCACTTCTCTCTTATATTTTGCCTTTTTCTCATCCTCTTGTAACTTTTCCACTCTCCTTGCAACTACTCCTTCCTCCTGTCCTTCCCTTCTTCTATTTCTCCATTTTACTTGGACCTTGATTCTGACAAGTCCGCTCCCTCAACCTCTATATGCTCTTGCATCCATTACACATCTTCGCATCCTTTAATTCACACACACATAATCAATCATTGCCTTCCTTTCATTCAGTTCACTACCCACCCCACCCATCACTCGCCATGTATACTTGTGGATCATTTTGTGCTTGAGGAGGGTATTGGCTGTCACCAACCTCCTCCCGCCACAAATGTCCACTAAAGCACTGCCGTTCTCCTCTACGGTACCTCAGCAGGCACACCCTACACACCAACTACTCCATCCACCTTCACATGCCCTACTTTACCATTCATATCACCAATCAAAAACACTCTCTTATTCCTTTCAAACTTTTCCATGCACACTTCCACATTTGTCCAGACCTCATCTCTCACTCTGCTTGCACGATCTTCCATTGGCACATACACGCACACAATCGCCCACATTTGCATTCCAACTATCAATCTTACTCACACAATCCTTGAGCCAACTGATCCATACTCTCTTATATTCTCCTTCCATCTGTTATTCACCACAATACATACTCCATCTTTTGCCCTCTCATTCTCACCTTCTCCTGCACATATACCCCATCCATACTCCCATTCTTTCACACCACTTAAGCATAAGATTGACATCCACTCATGACTGATTCACGAGATGTGCTGACCACCTGAGTAGTTTGGAGGGTAGAGTAGTAAAGTGTGAACATCTCCCAGACCCTCGTCCCCTTCCCAAAATTGTTCACAGTTTTTTAACCCTTCGTATGCCATGTGGGGTCAGATTGATCCCAACACATTTTTTAAATGAGGCCATTCAGCCACTTATTGTTTATGGGATCTGGCAAATCATGACTTTGTCTTTGGCCAGAGTATAAGCACACAACATTTGAGTGGAAAAGACTCTTATAGTTCAGGAGTTAGGAGGGCACAAACTTCATTGGGGGTCATCTGGTACCCCATCTAGCATTCTGTGTAACTTTTTTTTTTTTTTTTTTTTTCAGATTCTAGATATTATTGACCATCTCACTGAATGTTGAGATGTTCTACAGTCCACGGGGGAGAATCGTAGATCCTCTCATTTATGATGTTGATAATGTACCTGCAGTGATTTATGTGATGTTTAAATCATTCATGGGTTGTCTGATTCTAAATGTCAGTCTTGCTTATGTTTATGTTTACTTGATTTGTAAATGATTCAGGGGTTTTCTGAATATAAATGTCAATCTTGTTTATGTTCTGAACATAAATTCAACCAATTTTTTCACAATCATTTTATTTTCATGTTTTTTTTTTCTATGGTATTATAGCGGATAATACAGTTCTTTTATTATGTTAAGATCATGCTGAATGAATATGAATGATGTAACCTAAAAATATATGCCACATTATTCATTACATGTGCAAATTTTCAAAATTTTTAAAGAAAATCAAGATTTTACTTTCATGAAAAAAAACAAAAAAAAAACAATAAAACACAAAAGGGACACGTGGTGGCTTAGTTACACATGCCGTGTACTGGACAACCTATGTACAAAATTTAATACTCGCAACTTAGAGGATACGGCATAAATCCAAAAATTAAGTTGGGGTGTTTCAAGACCCCACATGACGTTCCGGGTTATGTTTTTTCACCTGGCGTACAAAGCAATAAACATCGCGCTGAATCAGCGCCATAGGCCACAATGTGGTAAAACGTCATTCAACACAGGTGGCCATTTAGAAGTTAAGTAAGGTATTAAATATTAAATAGTCGATAATGTTGAGAGAGAGAGAGAGAGAGAGAGAGAGAGAGAGAGAGAAAGAGAGAGAATATAGATTACAGAGTCAAAATCATTGTTCTTGTTAGTTTATATGTCCTCTACCATGCGTCCTTCTCACAGTTACTCCTCCATTTTCTTTTTTCCACATTTTTCTCCATTCACTACTCCCTTTCCTACTCGCACTTTTCCCAGTCATATCTATTTCCTTTCCCTTCTGATTACTTGATCCGTGTTTTCAAATTCATCTCTATTTACCCACGGCAATTCACGTCCTTCCCTGTCAAACACTATCCCTGCATACAAAAACCCACTCTGGCAGACAAAAAATGTCGTATTTCCAAACAGTCTCGGCGACAGCTGTCGCCCTCTTCAGTGGATCTATAGACCACTATTGGTGCATAAAAAATATTGAGAAGCTGCTTATATGCAGTGTAATGACACCTTTTCCCAATCACACCTGATGTGACCTCACCTGACTCTCCCTCTACTCTGTCCATGACCTGAGTGAGGGATTACAAGGGGCGGCAAGGACCTTGCCACTAATCCTCTCATCACTGGATGTAATTTATACATTCCTTCACTATGGTTAAAATTATTATGTCTATACATACAGCTTCCACTACCCTGCGTTTCTTATATTTACTACGGTATTATTTTACAAGTTGCCAATATGCAGCTCAGGGATGTTACCAACATAAACGCATTGTATAATACCTACGAATGCTAATGAACCCCGTAACCCCATTCGGAAATTGATATTTACAGAGATAATGAATTTAATTAAAATTTCCCCATAAAACATACCTTAGAAAGGCTTAGATCTTCACTCGGCCCATCTGTGTAAACAATGCATGCGTTCGTAAGTGTGTTTATCTTTCCGTTGACTGGCATGCGTCTGCTAGGTCTGTTTCAGCCACTCACAGGTATACTTTATGTCACGTGATGGTATTCTACCAATCATTTTGAAGCGTGGTCTTTGATTCCCTCCGGGTGGAAAATTCAAACCCTTCTCGCTCTGGCTTCCGACAAGGTAGGATGTAATCTGAGCATCGGGTGTAGTATTATTTACGCATTATTATGTTTCCACTCGGAGCCTCTGAGTTATTGAGGAAGCGCGTTTTTTTTTTTTTTCTGGTAGTTTTTGATGACATTTGAGTGATTTTGACTTTCATTTTTGTCAAAAATGCTTCATTTTGCCTCTTTTCCAGTCATGAACTAAGACTGGATGAGGAGGAGAATGAGGCATTTTCGACAAAAAAACCAAGGCAAAAATTACTCAAATAGCATCAAAAACCAAAAGAAAAATATACTGAACAACATGGACCATCGTATCTCTAAGGTAAGCAATCCTCTGCAGCACGTTTGGTTAGGTTAGGTTAGTTTAGGTTATGTTTGGTTATTTTAGGTCTGTTTGGTTAGGTTAAGAGGTTGTGCAGTATATTTTTCCGGTGTGTGTTTTTTTTTTATACGATTTCAGTTATTTTTTTCCTTTGTTTTCTGTCAGTTAGGTTAGGTTTGGTTAGTTTAGGTCTGTTTGATTAGGTTAACCGGTTGTACAGTATATTTTTCTGTGGGGTTTTAATGCGATTTGAGTGATTTTTGACTTCGTTTTCAGTCGCTTTGGTTAAGTTAGGTTAGATCTGTTTTGTTAGGTTTGGTTAGGTTAGGTTAGGTCTGCTTGGTTAGGTTAGGTTACGTCCGTTTGGTTAGGTTAACTGGTTGTGCAGTTTCCTTTCTGGTGGTTTTTGATGCAATCTGAGATTTTTGCCTTCGTTTTCTTTCGTTCACTTCACCTCCACATCCAATCAATGTTCATGATTGGAAAAGAGGCAAAATGAAGAATTTTCGACAAAAATGAAGGTCAAAATCACCGAAATCTCATCAAAAACTATAAGAAAAATATGCTACACACCTGGGGGGTGTACTGGCAACTTATAAAATTTACCATTACTACATTTGTACAATATTTTGCTAGAATTCCAGTCGATTCTATGGTCGTTTTCTGAAGAGTGAGCATATACTGCGTTATTTACGGTATGTTGCGTTATTTATGTTGTCACATGGAGAGACTGACAAATGAGGATGTGAAGGAGCATTGTGATGTGGATGCGATAGGAACCGTTAGGAGAAACACACTGAGATGGTTTGGACATGTGGAGAGGACGGAGAGTGAGACACTGACAAGGAGAGTGTATGTGAGTGAGGTGGAGGGGGAGAGAGGAAGAGGAAAGCCAAGGATGAGATGGAGGGATGGAGTGGAGGGGTATATGAGAGAAGGGGGTGTGAGCGGGAGCAGGGCAGTGAAATGGCGGGGGACATGGCAACATGGAGACGATTTGTTTGTGGCCACCCCTTACGGGATTAAGGCGTCTGGCAATAGATAGATAGAACTTACAGGCATATTTGTGTTCCTTGATGCGAGTGTCCAAATCCCTTCCAGTTTCACCAATATAAACCAAATCACAATCTCTACATGGAATTTTGTATACCCCTGCAGTTTCGTTACTAATAGGTTTATTCTTTACTAACATTGATCTTAAGGTGGATATATATCTAAATGCAATGTTTACATCCAAAGCATGACTCACAGACTTCAAGCTAAGATTTGAACATACGGAACTGTGATGTATGGCTTATTTTGTTGACTTTGTGATGTTGGTCTAGGCACAAAAAAGGCTTTTCTGGCTATCAAATACGCTTGCCTTATAAACCAACTGGGATATATAGATCTAAAAACATTTTCCATATCTTGGAGTTTTTCGTTGTCATATGCACAAAGTGATTTCATGCTGGAAGTTACCGTCCTCTTCTCTATTAAGCCTAAATTAACCTAACCAAACCTAACCTTATCCTAGATTAACCTAACCTAAATAAACCTAAAATAAGCTAATCTTAACTCACGAAATGACTAATTTCACAATCTGCCTGTAACGTACGTATATATCTTTATCTATATCCATATATCGACCTATACTGTAGTTACCTGTAGGTCGATAAGACATCCAACTATCTTCCTGACACATGTATTTCATACAATGTTGTTGATAAATGGCACAAAATTTGAGATAACATGCGGATACTTTCAAAATAGAAGCTAAACGGGCACTAAGCGCATGCACACTGGGCGAAACGGTTACTTGCATAAGTCACTCCGTGCATACGACACCGTATCTAGATGTTGGGGACTACTAATTCTGGGTACCCCAAGGAACATAAAAGAAATAACTGACATTTTAGTGGAACTGTGGTGATATAAATAATAAGGTATAGACAAACTGCGCTGGGTTGGTTTCCTATAAACAGAAAAGCTGAGTGTCCCAAGTTCATCCTTGTGCACAAAAACATCTAAAAATGGAAGGGAACCATTATTTTCCCTTTCAACTTTAAATTTAATTCTGGGAACCAATGCATTTAATTTCACAAGAAAATAGTCAAAGTTAGCGTATATGTCTGGCCAAAATGAAAACATCATCAACATACCAAGTTAAATTTTGAGGAGATATGGTGGTAAGAAGGTTGGATTCGAATATTCCATATACAAGTTACCAAGAATGGGAGAGAAGGGAGAGCCCATACCCATACCAAACTTTTGCATGAAAAACTTATCACCAAAAGAAGATACATTACATTGCACACACAACCTAAAAAGTTGAAGAAAGACATCATGTGGCATGCCGAGATCAATGTTACAATTAGGTTATCGTATCCTATTTCATGGTCACGATAGTGTGACTCTTCAGCCGTCACTATCCCTGCGATGAGTTCCCCAAGGTGAATAAAATAACTCATAGTAAGATGGTGTAAATTAAAAGTTCTGTTTTCTGCAAAAGCATCAGCTACTATGACCTCTTTTTCATCCCTTCGTTTCACTCGAGCATTGTAAAATCATATGCCATTAATCGACACAAACTGTAAAATAGATCATTCACAGCCAAGGGGCTTAGTTTTCTCCCAGTCTCCTCTAACTTTGCGTACCTGTTCTCTCGTTTTCATCCTGTTCCATCTTGCGTTCTCCTCTGTAACTCACTTCTCTCCTCTCGCCATTCCTCGGTTTATATAAAACACCACACTCCCCACTCTCAATCCAACGGCTACAAGTCTCCTAACACATTTCTCCCGTTTCCAACATCTTGTTTTGCGCTTACTTCTCACATCTGTCTCCTGTTCTCGTTCTTCTTTTTCTTTACCTTTTAGGATTCTTCTATGTCTCAGTATTTATTATTTCTCTGATCTGTCTCCTACTCCTCCACTTTTTCTCCTGATCGTTCCATGCCCCTCTCCCTTCAAGGTGTTCCCAGGATGAGAATAATTATCTCCCTAGAGGCTGCACTGAAACACACACACACACACACACACACACACACACACACACACACACACACACACACACACACACACACACACACACACACACCTGTTCATAAGTGCCTGGTTGACAGGCTTTTCGTAAGTGATATGCTAGGTTTATTTGGCTAAGATTAAGTAGCCAACAGATAACAAGTTGGTTGATTGTGTTTCTTAGCAAAATGACAGGCAATGAAGTAATTAGTATGTTGCTTTTGGGATTTCGTAACGCATCATGTTTAACAATTAACTCTGCACCTTACATCTCCGTTTTATAATGTATATTATTGGTGGAAAGTCTAACTTTACTAAAACCGCAGATGACGAACTGGGGAATGTTTTGCTGCAGTATGCAAAATAAATCATTTAGGAAGACTTGTTACGAAACCTTCCTACAGTATGTGTCAAGAATAAGGTCCACAGTCTTTACACTTACTGGGACATCAGGCAAGCAAGAAGCTCTGCTCCAAGACTATATACGTGCAGTACTCTAAATATATTGTTTTTACTTAGCAGTATACGATTTTAAAGTTATTTTCATTATGGTGTTATTGTTGTCCATGTTAGTACAAATGGATTTCACAGGAAATTTGACATGGGGTTGGCTGTGTTCCTTCAGTTCACGTTGGTTTCTTCTCTCCTTTTACACGTCTCTGTCTCCCTTCTAGGTTCTCTTCTCTAATACTCCTATCGCTACGTTTTTGGCTGTTTTCATCGCTGTTCTGACCCCTGTTATCTCAATTCCCACACTGATTTTGCCCCCATCTTTGTCCCCTTCCGTCCTTCTCTTCACACAACCTTCCTAGTTCTTCCTTCATGTTTCCTTACATTTAAGTGCTTTCTTTGTTAATCTATTTTTACATACACAAAATAATCCCTCTCTGTTTGCATCCACCACTTCCAGCATTTTTTTTTTTTTTTAGATCTTTCCCTCTTAATGCTGTTTTTCAACATTTTCTCTTCATAGCCATCTCTCCTAGCATCCTGTCTTCTCACATCCTCCCCTTCTAACTCTTCCACATACAGTAAGCAAGCAAGAACAATAAGTGGAAAACACCAGGATTTTCAGTTAACTACCTTATAACAACTGAGCGGGAGCTAATATTACCTCTGTGAAAGAAAATGATCACATTTCACCCCTAAATGCTCTGATTGCAGGGAAGTATAAGATGGTGAGTTATATGGAGGTTATTTGGTGAGGAGTTAAATGGGGGGGGGGAGAAAGAAAGCGCAGGACGAATAAGGGAAGGGAAAGAAAGGGAAAAAGTAAACTTAATAGGTCAGGTAGAAGAGTGATGAGATTAAGATAGGCTGGAAAACTGAAGACTGAATGATACTAATGGCTACAAAGAAGAAAAAAAATGGTTGTGGGAAAAGATAAAATGAGGTAAGATATAGGGAAGGAATAGTAGATGGAAAAGACAGAACAGATAATCTTGAAAGTCAGAGAACGTGTATCGGGACACGGTTGGGGGTGGGTGGGTGAAGATGCAGGGCGAAGGGTGGGTGTGGACCTGTCTGCCTCTTTATACTTTAACTTTTTATTTCCTTGGGGGATTTGTTAGTAAAGAGAAATGCAGTAGCTGGAGGAAAGTGGACTAAAGGAAGGTTGGAGTGAGAGGAGGTGGTAGAGTAGTGGGGTGAGGGGAAAGAAAGCCGTAGTAATGGCACTGGAGTACTTAGGAGAGGAAAGCAAGTGAGATGCAAAAAAGGAATGGAAGAAGAGAAAGTGAGGAGAAATTAAGAAGAGAGAGAGAGAGAGGTTAGAACGAATGTGCGTGGAGGCGAGATAAACAACGGAATAATATGGTTCATAAAGTCACACAACCAGATACGAGAACAATAACCGACAAAATGAGAAAAGAGACACCTGAATGAACAGAATAACACAGCTACGTACACTCATTAGCAGAAAAAAGGAAGGAAGAACATAGGGAAGGAGAGGATGTAGAAAGCTAAATATCTGTATCTCATATCTCTTATACCTTTGACAGATTTTCTGTTTTGTCATTCTTGAGAAAAAGGACACACTTTAGTCCAGGAGTTCTTAACCTGGGGTCCATGGACCCCCAAGGGGTCCATGGATGGGCTTCAGGGGTCCGTGAAGGTCAGAATAATTGGGAACAATTTAGCGATATTGCTTGATGCAGTTTGCCATCATTAGCTGCAAAATACATAAATAAATAAAAAACGAAGAGCCTTGAATTCTGCTGTTCGTTGACACAAGCCTACCCTCGTCTGGCAACGCGAGCTATGGTTGCTCTGATTTAGTTTGCTGCTACATACCTTTGTGAGTTAGGGTTTTCGGCGCTTGTTTCTATCAAAACGAAAAGTCGAAATCAACTGGATGTCAGTGATGACATAAGTGTTTCCTTGTCAAAGACCACTCCACAATTTCATCTTGTTCAAGCCAAACAAGAACAACCCTCTCGTTGAAATGAACTCTTGAGCAGAATTAAAGGTTTGTGTTGTTTCATTTGCACAAGTTGGATGTATTTAATTTTTTCATCGAGTGGCCATTAATGTTGGCATGAAAAAGAGTAAGAAAATAATTCTTTGTAAAGACTGTTTTATACTTGGTGTATGTCATACGCTGCATGAGGTAGTTTTCAATAAAATAAAGTCTATTCATTGCATGAAAAATGCTGTGTTTATGTGTTTATGTGCATTTTTGTAGGGAAGGGGTTCATAGCTTTCACCAGATTCTCGAAGGGGTCCGTGACTCAAAAAAGGTTAAGAACCACTGCTTTAGTCTCTCTCTCTCTCTCTCTCTCTCTAACACACACACGCATGAAGGCGCACAGAGAGAGAGAGAGAGAGAGAGAGTACTCAGGAAGTACAGGCGAGGCTTTCTGTTGAAAAAAGGCTTATTCTATTAAGATCTATCCAACGTGTAAGAGTAAATGATAGAAAAAAAGGAAGGCGCCCCTACCTCCAACCACACCATCCATTTAAATTTACAAGAAAGGTATAGGAAAAAGAGTACCATGCTTATCGGAAAGAATAAGCATGTACATTTTTACAGGAGAGGCAAAAGAAAAGCAATATTGCTTTATGTAATCTCTTTTCTACAGATCTGTAAAGAAAAAGCAAACAAAATCGCCTAATGTTCTCATTATTACGGAAACATCGCACAGTCGCCAGCATTCACTTCAACCTGGAAATAAACAAGACTCAGTTAATTATGAGTAAAATATTTGTCTAACCGGATTTTCATCGTACCAATAGTTTTTGCACTAACCACTATTGCTAGTAACCAATCTCCTTGTTCCATTACACGATTATTAAAATATATTTTCCCTTTATTATTGTTGCATTCCATGCACTTGACTTTCATTTCATTTTTTCTAGTCAGACTATCATTCTATGTTTCGAGCAAGTTATCATTTCTGACATCGTCAGATTTGTTAAGAATTTAAAACACTTTTATTAGAGCTCTCCGAGTCGTCGTCTTTTTTTTCTTTTTTTTTAGAAAATATATTTATATTCTTTAGCTACTCTTGTTTAATTTCGAAGTGATGAGATCTTTTTTGTGGCGCTGCACTGCACTCCCTCGAGTCTGTCTTTGTCCATAGTAAGATTCGAGGAATGTTACTGTACACAGTATTTTTGGTGTGCTCTACCTATCTATATACCTATAATACTTCCCTC
This sequence comes from Coenobita brevimanus, assembly GCF_032717465.1. Classification (NCBI taxonomy): domain Eukaryota; kingdom Metazoa; phylum Arthropoda; class Malacostraca; order Decapoda; family Coenobitidae; genus Coenobita; species Coenobita brevimanus. The sequence goes on from NC_136991.1 coordinate 17,593,666, forward strand.
TAAAGAGGGATAGCCAATGCAGGACATATGGGCCTGATGGAGTCCCTTTTGTCCTCAAGAACTGTGCTTCAGTGCATACACCCTGCTTAGGTAAACTCTTTCGCCTTTGTCTGTCAACTTGTACCTTTCCTTCTTGCTGGAAGATTGCTCTCATTCAGCCAGTCCCAAAGAAGGGTGACCATTCCCAACCCTCTAACTATCGTCCAATTGCTTTAACATCCTGTGTCTCAAAAGTTTTCAAGTCATTTCTTAACAGAAAAATTTAAAGCATCTTTCCTATCACAACCTTCTTTCTTATCGTCAGCATGGGTTCCGTCAGGGATGCTCCACTGGTGATCTCACCTACCTCTCAGATTCCTGGTCATCCTCCTTTCAGGACTTTGGCGAAAGCTTTGCCATTGCACTTGACATCTCAAAGGCTTTCGATCGAGTCTGGCATAAATCTTTAATTTCCAAACCGTCCTCTTACGGTTTCTATCCTTCTATCTGTGTCTTCATCTACAGCTTCCTTTCTGGTCGTTCTATAGCCGCTGTTGTAGACGGCCATCGTTCTTCTAGATCTATCAACAGTGGTGTTCCTCAGGGCTCTGTCCTATCACCGACTCTCTTCTTTTTATTCATCAATGACCTTCTAAGCTGTACATCTAACCCTATCCACTTGTACGCTGATTCCACCCTTCACCCATCCATTCGGTTCCCACAACGTCCATCTTAGCAGTTACTTCAACAAACAAGGGATGAGGCTGTGGCACACCTAATGTCTGACTTAGCACGTATCTCTGACTGGGGTAAAAATAATCTTGTTGTTTTTAATGCATCAAAGACTTAGTTTGTACACCTATCAACCCGACACAATCTCCACAGGAGTACCCACCAATGTTTAATAATATCCAGCTCAATCCTGCATCATCCTTGAACATGTCTGGGGTTTCATTCGCTCGGGACTTATCTTGGAAACATCATATTACATCTCTTGTAAAATCTGCTTCCAAGAGATTAGGTGTGCTAAGCCGACTCCGTACCTTCTTTACCCCTGCACAGTTGTTGACTTTATACACGGGTTTTATTTTCGCCCCTGTTTTTGAGTACAACTTTCATGTGTGGGGAGGCTCCTCACATACAGCTCTTCTCAATAGGGTTTAGTCAAAGACTTTTTGTCTCATCATCTCTCCTCCTCTTACTGGCTCCCTTTAACCTCTGTCTCTTTGCCGAACTGTTGCATCTTTATCTCTTTTCTGTCGTTACTTCAATGGTCGCTGCTCCTCTGAACTGCTTGCATCCCTCCACCTCTTCGACAGGTGCGTAGCACCCATCTAGCAACAAACGCTCATCCCTTTTCTGTCCAACTATCTAATGCATGAGTTAACTGTTACTCCCATTCCTCCATTTATGCAACAGGTCAACTCTGGAACTGTCTCCCTCTGTCTGTATTTCCTCCTGCCTATGATCTCCAGTCATTCAAACAGAGTGTGTCCAGGCATCTCGAAATGAACGGATCTTGACTTTGGCTCTCTTTTGTATTGCTTTTTTTTTTTCCTTGGAGGGAATGCTTTGCAGGCTCCTGGCCTTTGGTTCCTTCTCTCTTGCATAAAAAGAAAAGAGGACAACACACTCATCAATTTAATCATCCACATATACACATTTACTCGTATCTTATCCTCTAAGGGTAGAAGGGATCGTGCCTTAATGCACCACACAGCATATAGGGTCAACTGCACAGTGGAATCTAGTGAAATCAGTAGCAGGGCCGGACAGAGGAGCTCGTTTATCCCTACCACATCATAATGGACCCATCCCCTTCCCTGCACCTGACCCGATCAACTGATCAGACCTGAGGTGGGAGAACATCCCTTCGGGGCCACGTCACAATTCTTGCATTCACGTTTTCTCTCGATTCATCCCTGACAAGTGCAGCCATTCTCCCTTGTTATACAAACATTCCTCTCGCATCTAATGCACTCTTCACACTGTCCACCCATCCTGTTCATGGTCTTCCTCTCAGCCTTACACCTCTCACATCAAATCCAGTTACCTTTTCACCAATAACTCTTCATCCATTATCTCCATATGCCCAAACCATCACAACACACTCTGTTCAACTCGATCAGCCACCTCTTCATAACTCTAGTTCTCATTCGCACTTCATGTCTCACTCGACCCATAAGTGTCACTCTACACATACTCTTCAGACTTCTCATCCCAAGTACATTGATTCTAATCCTCACTGCCACTTCCATATTCCATGTTTCAGCCCCATATAACGCTGTCGGTACCATTATTCTCTCATACAGCCTTCAGGTCATATCCATTCTAAGCAAATGACATCTAAACACTTTTTTTTTTTTCATTCCTTCCAGCACCTTTCCTACTTCATTCATTCTAAACTTCACCTCTACATCTATTCTTCCATCCACAGCAACATGTCACCCATATTTCTTAAATCGTTCTAGTTCCTCAAGCAACTCACCATTCAAAACTACATTCATCCTCCTACCATCTACCAACCTCGTACACTTCATCTCTTTCCTCTTATTCTCATTCATTCCAGTTTCCTCCTTTTTCACACCCTTCCAAACTCCTCTACTAGATGTCTCAATTTCTTCTCAGAATCAGTCACCAGTCCAGTATCGTCTTCAAACAGCAGCTGACTCAGATTCCACTCTCTATCATCAGCATTCATCAGATTCACCCCTCTACCTAACATTCTTACATTCACCTCCGTTACATCATCCATATAAATATTAAACAACAAAGGCAACATCACACATCTCTGCCACAGCCCCACTCTCACAGGAAAGCAACCATTCACAGTATTTCCCTCCCTTACACATGCTCTGCTATTTAGATGAAAGTTTTTCACTCCTTTCAACAATCTAGCACACAATCCATACAATCTCAAAACAGTTCACAAAGCCTCCCTGTCATTTCAATAATACGCTTTCTTTAAACCCAAGAACACCCAAAACGCAGCCATACCTTTTGCCAAATACTTTTCACACATCTGTCTCACAGCAAGCACCTGACCACGTATCTCCTGCCTTTCCTAAAACCACACTGCTCATTACCAATCATTTCCTCTCTACCTTCTCTAACTCTCTACCATACATTATACACCTTACCTAGAACACTCAATAGATTAATACCCATAAAACTAGTACATTCATACTAATCCCCCTCCCCTGTGGCGGAGGGAACACAATCTGGTCACACTATGGGGAGGTGCTACCACTCTGAGGCCAGGTTGTGTCAGGAAAATTCTGCCACCATTTTCCTGCATGTCGTAAAAGTCGACTAAAAGGGACGGGGTGAGGGGATTAGGGATCCCCTTCTCTGTACTTTTATTTCCTACAATGAGGCAGGATGGAGAAAGGGATGGGAGACTGAATTATCCCCGAACTCTGAAGATTGGGTATGTGAATGTGAGGTCGATGTAGTGCGATTGAGGATAATAGGAAGGAGACTGGGAGAATGTTTGTGAGAAGGAAGTTGGATGTGTTAGCTCTGAGTGAAACGAAAATAAAAGAGAAAGATGAATCTAAGTTTGGAAGTGTGACTAGAAGGATGTCAGGTGTTGATAGAGGAAGAGCGAGAGGAGGAGTTGCCTTGTTAGAGAGCCAGTATGTGCAGAAGTGTGTGACTGAACGGAAGGACGTCATCGAGAATGATGTTGGTGAAATGGAAATCTGGACGTGAGTTCAGGATATATGGACTTAGTAGTGAAAGGGATGAAGAAGATAGGAAGTATTTCTGGAATGATGTTGATGAATATTTGCAGAGTTCTGGAGCAAATATGAATGTGGTAATGATGGGAGATTTGAATGCTAGAGTGTGAAATGTAGCAGTTGAAAGTGTTGCTGGTATGCATGGTGTGCCTGAAAGAAATAATAATGGGGAATGATTGATACTGATGTGTGCTGAGCGAGAGATGGTGATTGAGAATACCTTGTTTGAGAAGAAAGATATTTGTAAGTATACATGGGTCCAACAGGAGTTGTTGATAGAGCATTAACCCACCAAGTGCCGGAAACGTAAAGGTACGGCAGTGCCTATGTCTGCAGACAGTGCCCGAGCTGTACCTGTACAGTCTGCAAATGCAACCGGCATCAACACATGAATTATCAAATCTAGCGGGTTATGACTGGAATGGACATGCACGCACCCTTCCCGCATCTGTACCCACTTCCTATATCATTTAGATACCCAATAAGAATGTACTTGGCTCGAATGACACAGTTACTGATGAAGAAAACAAAGATCTCCCTCAACTCAGTGGGTGTCAGCGGCGGCTGATAAAGTCTATGGGCGTTACTCCGAAGTTTTCAGCCGCCTGCTCAGGAAGAATCGACCTAAATGGCTTCTGTGAGTACTTTTATGGCTGTTCTCCATGTTTTCTCATCATTTCCAACCTATCTAGCAAAAAAAAAAAAAAAAAAAATGACCGGCACCATGGCTCCATGAGGGTCCAACGTCTGCTGGTATACGATGGGTTTACCTGCAGCATCCTGATGACCTATGGGTATGTTACAACTTTTTTTCACACTGAATCCTGACGACGTACTGGTATGTTCTGCAATTGCGAGGTCTGTTATTTGCACATTTTTCAAGTTTTGTGGGCGATTTCTGGTAGGCATATATGGGAGACCTTCCTCTACCAGCTGTCAGGTGGTGACACTGCCTGATCTCATGTGACCCCGGCACGCCACTGTCTCGGCAACTCACCTGTTAGCAGTGACCTGGCCAGTAAAGACATGTCATGCCGCGGTCTCACCAATGATGAAATTCAAGCCGCCCTTGATGCATTCGCAGGCAAGAGTGATTCCCCAATCGATGATGATGTGGAGGACAAAGATTATGTGGCACCAGAGGAAAAAACAAGCAGCTGTGACGAGGAAGTACCGTTGCCAAGGAAGGTGCGATATGTTGACGTGTTCGGTGAGTGAAACAAAGCTTATATTACCTATATCATTATGTGAAAACCATTATATTCTTGTACTACATATATATTCGTACCAAATGAACAAAAATCTTCCTATTCTTAGTGGTTTGAAATAGTTGCCCTTACCATAGAAAAAGTGACAGCAGGAGCTTGCCCCCGGAGAAGACAGTACCAGGTGTTCAGAGGGACATATATATAGAGCACTAATAAGCTCAGGTAAGCACTTATTTTGTTATTTTCCAATGTTTCTCATAAAAAGCAGATGTTTGAGCCAAATATTTTTTTTTTTTTTCAAAAATATGCCGGGATTCAGGGGGGGGAGGTCATTGATAAGAAATAAGCCAGGAGGGGGTGGATTATTGAGCTATGTGGTTGTGTCCAGGAATGTAAAAGGAAGATTGTTGGATGTGAGAGTTTTGAGAGGGAAGAGTGGTGGTATGTCTGGCCACTACTTAGTGGAGGGAAAGCAGTGATTAGGTATGAGGTGGGTGAAAGCTAGGAGAGCTGTGTGTGGCAGGGAGGTTTTGAAAGTAAGTTGGACAAAAGAGAGAAAATGATAGATTATCAGGAGAAACCAAAAGATGAGTGGAATGCAGTGAAAGATCAGGAAAATGACGGTGTGAAGAAGGAATGGCAATTGTTTAACCCTTTAACCGCGGGTATTGTTTTGGTCTGACTGTCCTCTCCCGCGGGGGTTTCAGCCAAATGTAAACAAACCTTTAAACCTTAATAACTCTGCACAGAATAAAGCTAGAGAAAAAAATAAGGTACCATTAGAAAGTACTAACCTTCAGCTTTCCATTGATATAGGTTTCATGACTTTGTTGACTTTCACAGGACGGGCAGTGCCGTTAGAAGTGAGGGGTGTAAAATCACTATTTTTCGCTCACACATCATTACCTTCGCTCATACACCATTACCAAATGCCAACCTCATTCTGATAATAATACTATAAACATATATGAACACTGCACATACGATAAACACCCACTCTGTGTTCACTGAGGCAGGTAAAAGGCACTGTAATTACCTGCACTTCACTGCCACATCAGTGGTGTTGTAATCACTATTTTTCGCTCACACACCATTACCAAATGCCAACCTCATTCTGATAATAATACTATAAACATATATGAACACTGCACATACGATAAACACCCACTCTGTGTTCACTGAGGCAGGTAAAAGGCACTGTAATTGCCTGCACTTCACTGCCACATCAGCGGTGTTGTAATCACTATTTTTCGCTCACACACCATTACCAAATGCCAATCACATTCTGATAATAATACTATAAACATATATGAACACTGCACATACGATAAACACCCACTCTGTGTTCACTGAGACAGGTAAAAGGCACTGTAATTGCCTGCACTTCACTGCCACATCAACATGTGTTGTCACTCACACAGCTGGACAGACACTGATGCGCGCTTGGTCAGGGGTGGGGTGGGGGGTCCAGGGGGTGGGAGGTGGGGCCCCAGGGGGGGGAAGAGGGAGGTGGGGGTCGGCTGGAGTGAAAGAACTTAATAGCTACTCTCCTTTGAAACAATTGGCGCACGGAAAAAATGCGGGGTATTCAAAATATTCACAAACATTCGAGAATGACACCCGCGGTTTGGTCCAGTTTTTGCAACGTCATTCTGGAATGACACCCGCGGTTAAAGGGTTAAGAGCGCTGTTGTGGGGTATGCAGAAGAGGTGTGCAGTGTGAGACGAGTGGGTGGTGGTGTAAGAAAGGGATGTGAATGGTGGTGCGAGAAAGTAAGTATGGCTGTAGCTTAGAAGAGACGTGCATATGAAGTGTGGCTGCAGAGGAAGGATGAGGTGTCATATGAGAGGTATAAGGAAAAGAGGAACAGGGCAAGAGGGGTTATGCATATTGCCAAAGTTGCAGCAAATGAGAGATGGGGTAGGTGGTTGACTGGGAATTTTCAGCAGAATAAGGAAATGTTTTGGAAGGAGGTGAAGAGGATGCGAAAGGGAGAGTTTGGAAAAGAAGAGAGAGTAAAAGCAGAAGATGGAAGAATATTAATTGTGATGGATGCGGTAAGTAAGAGATAGGAAGAGTATTTTGAAAGATTGTTAAATGTAGAGGAGGTAGCCTATGAGGAGAGGGAGACTGAGATTTTGTCAGATGGAAGGGTGCATTGAATAATCTATTGGGAGAGTTGAAAGAGTCTTTGATCACAATGGAGGATGTGCAGGAGGCAGTAAAGATGAGAGCAGGGAAAGCTGCAGGTATGGCTGGTTGTGCTGTGGAATGTTTGATAGGTGGTGGAGTGACAGTTGTTGAATGGTTAGTAAGATTCCTGACTGTGTATTTTGTGAGCAGTATGGTGCCGAATGACTGGGCAAATGCATGTGTGGTTCCGTTGTATAAAGTTACTCTAACTAATGATGAAAAAGGTTTACGGATTATGTGGAACGTTTTATAACACAAGTTTCTTGCGATGAGTTTGAACATTTTGTCTGGCTGTTTTAGGCTGTTTTAAGTTTTTCAGGTCATTATTGAATATAATTCCCAAATCCTTCTTGTCATTTGCTACCGTTAGTAGGGTACTGAACCTGAGGTATTCATTCTTTATGTTTTTGTTGACACAGTGCATTGCGTTACATTTAGCTGCATTAAATTAATACTGCAATTTTTCATTCCAGTTAATTATCTTATTCAGGTAGTTTTGCATAGATTCACAATTTGCTTCAATAATTACTTTGTCTCCCATATTCGTGTCATCTGCATATTTTGATACATTAGAAACGAGTCCATTTTCCAAATCACCTACCGGTATATAAATAGTGACAATACTTTGTCCTAAAACTGACCCCTGAGAGAGAGAGAGAGAGAGAGAGAGAGAATTAGAACTTTTCGCAAAGTTAGTACAGTTTGCGTGGAGGTGAAATGGGTGGCTAGATAGTGTAATGATATTAACGAACTCTTTAAAGGCAGTGATGAAGAGTGTGGGGGTGGGGATGGGGGAGATGTGTGTTCTGACATCTTTTTTCTATATCTTATTTGTCTTATTCCTCTAAATCTCTCATTCCCTCTCACATTTCTTTCTCCCCTCTTCTCACATCTTTTACCTATTTACTCTGTTTATCTAGTACCTGGCACACAGCTCCTTCTCACACCTCTCCCTTTTTCAAATCACGACCTTCTGACATCTCTCTCCACGCATCTCTCTTCTTGCACCCCTCCACCATTACGGCGGGCACATAGCACTCGTCTGTCAGTAAACTCCCGTCCAATTTCTGTCCAACCCACTAATGCAAGAGCTAATCGTTACTCCCAGTCCTTCATGTATACAACAGATCATCTCTGAAACTGTCTTCCTCTGTCCGTATATCTTACTGCCTATGACCTTCAGACTTTCGAACGCATTGTGTCTTGAAATGAACGGATCTTCAGTTTGGCCCTCTGTTAACTTGTGTTTGTTTTTTTTCTTGGAGGTAACAATCTTGTGGGCCTCTGGCATTTGGTTACTTCTTGCTTGCATAAAAATAAAAAATCTCTCTCCTCTCCAAATCTCACTCCTTTACACCATCTGTCAATATTCATCTCACTTACCATTAGTTATCACACTGACTTTCACCATCACCCTCCTTCCTCATTCCTGTTTCATTTTATCCTACCGCCTTAACCCACCCCATCCCGACGTTTTCTAGGCAGTGGTACGCCCCAGTCTGGACATTTTTGGACCTTTTTTTTTTTTCTTTTTGGCTCAAACATCCGCTTTTGGTGAGAAACATCGAAAATTCATAGAGAAATCGCTCACCTGAGGTTTAAAATACTCGATCTAGGTGCAAGTACCTCCTTACCTGACTGGGTTTTCTAACAGGCTGGCACCAAAGAAAACGAGTTCTATGGGAGGGTAACTATTTTATCCACTCATAAACAGTATTTATTTATTTACTTGGTACGAATTTATATGTAGTACAAGAGTATATTGGTTTTCAAACAGTAATATAGGCATTATAATCATTGTTTCACTCACTAACTCATCACCATTCATGACCTTTTTTTCCCACATTACCTGATCATCATTTCTGACTGTTTCTTCCTCTAATGCTATGTAAACTTTGTCCTCCACATTGTCATCAATTGGGGAATCACTCTGGCCCTGAATGTCTTTATTGGCCAGGTCACTGGTAACAGGTGAATTGCCGAGACAATGGCGTGCAGAGGGGGGGGAGAGGTTATGTGGTGTAAGGCATTGTCCCTGCTTGGCATCTTGTAGAGGAATAGAGGAAGGTGTCCCGTGTACACGTGCCAAAAATCACTCGCGAAATCACTCGCAAAAATTGAAATTTGTGCAAATTAGGGACCTTGCAATGTTGCCGTGTTAATTCACATCCCTGGGATATGAGTGCACATCATGTGTGGACGTGAATTCACGTCTCTGGGACACGGCGGGTTAATGATTCTGATTTCTTCCTTCCTTCTCAGGCTGTTCTTCCTCCATTTTTGAGTCTTGTTCTCCTACCCTTCACAACAGTCCTTTTCTCCTGCCCCTCGTTCATATCTCCTCTTTATCCCTTTCATCCTGCATCTTCTCAGCATCTGACCAACATCATTTTCTCCCTTTTTCCTCTTTCATCGTACATGCCTGCTCTTCCACCTGTCATTCACCCATCCATCACTTTTATACCCCTTTCCCTCCTTCCATTAATATATTACCTACTATAACTCTAAAAGATGGAAAGTGATCTTGACAGAATTATACTGGAAACATCCTCATCCACCATCTGTACTAAGGCAACACATTACAACACACCACAAAACACAAACCACCATACACTACACCATGTCATTCAACACATCACCCAACCCCACATCACATCATCACACCACTTGCAGCAGTCACTGTAATAAAGCCGTGATGGCGATAAAGGGTTGGTGAAGAATGGGGAGATTGGGAAAATAAGAGGTTTGAGAGGGCAATTAGTTGATACAAAGTTGGGAAGAGTTAGGAAGTTGAGGTGAGAAGGTAATTGTGGAGCAGTTGGAGAAAGATGACGTTGAAAGAAAGGTGATTGATTGTTAGATGCTGAGGAGAGGGGTCAAAACCGAGGGACTACTAGGCTAGGAACGGTAAATGAAGAACTGAGTGAATGTGGGAGAAGCCTGGGAGGAGAATGTGGACTGGAAGTTGAGAAATGAGGGGTTAGCTGCTCAAGGAAGTGAGATTTCAAAGGGATTATGGGTGTGGAATTAATTATTAGACTGTACTTGTTTGGGGGAATAGAGTAATCAGCGTGTGAAAGAAAAAAGGATACTGTTTGGAAGAACTGCAAAATAAAGTGCGCAATGGCGGGAAAAGGAGAATGGGAAAATTGACACAGTTAACTGAACGGATAGAGTGGAGGCAAAGGGATGATTAAGACATATTGTAGTTTGAGAGAAAAAGTAAGAAACAGAGATTTCAGATGTGGAAAGGCATATGCTAGAAGGTAAAGATAGCTGAAACTGAGGTTAGGAAAATACATGATTTTTATTGCACCTGCGCTTGGTAGCGCGGAGGGTCTATTGATTAGCAAGGTCTTCAGGTATGTGTGTGTGTGTGTGTGTGTGTGTGTGTGTGTGTGTGTTTGTTCTTACAGTTAAGTGCCTCCTTACCACCATCATCCAGGCACGTTGAGGTAGTTGCACTGTGTGAGGCAGGTGTAGTGACAAACTGAAAATAAAATTATGAGACCTACTCTCAACAACCGTATTATGAAGTAGTCTTTAACGTAGGGTCTGCCATTCTATGCGTTTTCTTCACACTTAAGTCGTCCATGTTGGCGACCACTGAAAGAATTCGATGAAAACTTCCTTGAGCTGCGTGAGCTGGGAAAGCAATTAACAGTTTTGCCTGCCTCACAATATGCCACTCATATTTATGCAACGTCAGATTTTTTTTTTTTTCTTGTAGGAGAAAATTTTGGTAATGAACCTCCACTGCACTCAGACAAATAATACTAAATCAACCCTTTTCACAAGGTATACTCTTCACCTTCCATTTTAGGTGAGTACATCCAACCCATCTCCGTCTCCCATGCTCATTTCTTTACCTCACACCTAACACGTTCATTCTTGCTATACCCTTTCTCAGGAAACATGAGGGAGAGAATTTTACAAAGCCTTTGCCAAAATCGGAACACGAGTGACCGTGTGAAGGATTAAGAGGTCCCCTCGGGATTCTGGACCTTCCTCTTTCCCTCTTCCGTTTTCTTTCCTCTACACACACACACACACACACACACACACACACACACACACACACACACACACACACACGACGCTTAAATAATAAAACAATGTGTAGCCTCTGTTTATCTGTCAGTGCCCAGATATCGGTCCATATGAGGAGGGATGGAGGATGGGAGTGGCCCGGGTCGGAATGTGGGGAGGGTTAGGGTAAGGAAGCAAGTGAAATAGCCATGAAAGATGAAGAAAAATTATTTTAATTTTATTTTATTGTTTTATTACTATTCTTTATGAAAAAACATAAACTGATTTACAATAGTATTACTGATCGAAGGATCAACAGTAGCATTTCCTTTATAAATATTCATTATATTCTAAAATTTACATTGAAAATACAATCTCTCTCTCTCTCTCTCTCTCTCTCTCTCTCTCTCTCTCTCTCTCTCTCTCTCTCTCTCTCTCTATCTCTATCTATCACTCGATATTCATGTCTCCCTCATCTAAACCTTCTTCTTCACTAGGGGAATCCCCCCTGCCCCCATCCCGTTAATCCGATCCCTCCTCTTCCCTAGGCTACTCAGCTATCACTATGAAAAAACATACACACACACACACACACACACACACACACACACACACGACGCTTAAGTAATAAAACAATGTGAAGCCTCTATTTATCTATCAGTGCCCAGCAGGGGTGCACCAAGGAATTTTCTAAGGGGGGGGCCCCATTTGCCAGTTTCCTGAAATTTACATATAAGTTTTATATTTCTAAGTTGTATATATATATATATATATATATATATATATTGATATTTTCTGATAGAATGATAGATTTTTTGGTAGGTCATCAGTTATTTAAACAAACGTGTTTGTTTATATTTATCGTTTTAACAAAGTAACAAAGAACAAGCCATTCAGTCTCAACCCAATTATGTCTAAATTTCTAATCACGGCACAAAGACGGAGAGAAACAAGGGACAGGTGAAGTGGGAAGTCCTTAGGGAGATTGAATGAATGTTGGGTAAGGAAATAGAGGTCACAATGGGAAAGGGATTGCCGATCCCAGCTCAGGTGTGTGTGTGTGTGTGTGTGTGTGTGTGTGTGTGTGTGTGTGTGTGTGTGTGTGTGTGTGTGTGCAAATGTTGTGTATGTGGGCAAAAAGCTAGGTGAAGAGAGGGGATGGGGATGGATAGGAAGGCAGGAAGGATGATGTTTTGAGTTCAGGGGGGGGGGGGGTGCCCAGATATCGGTCCATATGAGGAGGGATGGAGGATGGGAGTGGCCCGGGTCGGAATGTGGGGAGGGTTAGGGTAAGGAAGCCATTGAAATAGCCATGAAAGATGAAGAAAAATTATTTTATTTTATTTTATTGTTTTATTACTATTCTTTATGAAAAAGAATGTTATGAAAAAACATAAACTGATTTATAACAGTTTTACTGATCGAATGATCAACAGTAGCATTTCCTTACTAAATATTCATTATACCCTAAAATTTCCATTGAATATACAATCTCTCTCTCTCTCTCTTTCTCTCTCTCTCTATCTATCTCTCGACATTCATGTCTCCCTCATCTTAACCTTCTTCTTCACTGGTGGAATCATTCGCCACGTTAATGACGAATTCTTCGACCATGTGATTGCGCACAGTGTCATTTCTGATATATTTCTGCTCTATAGTAGCCGCAGCGAGAAATGAACGCTGTGGTGGGGCAGGCGGGATGACCGGGGATTCCCCCACTGTTGCCATATCCACATGTCACCGACCATAGAGGTAGGATGTCACCGACCATCGGCCACCGCTGCAGCCCCGCTCCATGATCCTTACCCTGTGTCTCTGGCTTTCTCTTTCTCTCTCGGTTTCTATATAAACTGGTGTATTTCCTAAACTAATTATGAAATTATTATGACTTTTGTTCCACACCACCACTGAGGTAAAAATCAAGGAGAGTTTTCTGTATAAAGGTTTCCCCCCCCCTTGTCTGAGGGCAGGTCAGTTCTGGCGAGTGTATAATTATAGGTCAGGCGGAGGTATCGGCATGGCCGCACTCCCCCGCTCATATGCCACATTTAGGAGGGGGGGGGAAACCTTTATACAGAAAACTCTCCTTGATTTTTATCTCAGTGGTGGTGTGGAACAAAAGTCATAATAATTTCATAATTAGTTTCGGAAATACACCAGTTTATATAGAAACCGAGAGAGAAAGAGAAAGCCTGAGACACAGGGTCAGGATCATGGAGCGGGGCTGCAGCGGTGGCCGATGGTCGGTGACATCCTACCTCTATGGTCGGTGACATGTGGATATGGCAACAGTGGGGGAATCCCAGGTCATCTCGCCTGCCCCACCACAGCGTTCATTTCTCGCTGCGGCTACTATAGCTTTCTCATATGCTCCAAACATTTTTGCCAGTTTTCTTGTGTCACGTTCCTCACTGCATTTCTTGTGATTTCCTCCACCACACGCATTGTCTGATTATCATTGGAATTCCTTTTTCTTACTTCATCTTTCACTTGAGCCCATATAAGTTCTATTGGATTTAAATCGCAGTGGTAGGGCGGAAGTCGTAAAACCTCATGTCCTTGGACTTTTGCGATAGTGTCTGTTTCATACTCTTGCCTGTCTTTGTTTCTTTCCACCAGATCTAGCAGCTCTAGCTTGGAGTGTTGCGGGTTGTGTTGAACGTTGTTCTCCCTCAGCCATTCTATTATTTCATTTTTACGGGAAGCCTGCGTTGGTGCTTTATTGAGGATCTTACATTGGTACGAAGCGTTGTCCAGAATGAGCAGTGAATGGGGTGGGATGTTTGGGAGTAACTGGTCTTCGAACCATGCTTTAAAAGTGTGGTGATTCATTGATTGGTGGTAATCTCCTCTGTTACCATTCTGAGATTTGAACATGTTCAAACCTCCACGCACGATTCCATCCTCTCTGCCTGCGTGTATAAAGATAAATCTGGATCCTCTGCCACTTTTCACCTTTGGGCCCAATTTTCCATCTGCAGTTGTCCAGCATTTATTGACACTCGTTTTGATTAACCCAAGTCTCATCTATGTAAATCTCTTGCCGTGGGTTGATTGATTCTCTGTTTTCTTGTATTTTTCTTAGATAAACTGCTCGTGCCAAAGCAATATCACGTCGTTCCATCAGAATTTGTCGTCCTTTATCTGATTTCTTGAAAGTATATCCATTCTTTCTCAGGAGTCTGTGAAGGCTTGCTCTTGATCCCTTAAAATTAATATCCTCCTTTACCTTCGCTAAAATGTGATCCAAATTCGGAAATTCACCTCTCTCATAAAATGATGCGACAATTCTGCGAAGACATGCCATATCAAACGCGTCCATGCTGTCCATCACGTGCATCACAATACAACACAACACAATGTGCGACACAACAACACAACACAACACAACGTGCGTCACCACAACACAATGTGCGACACCACAACTGAACACAACACAACGTGCGACACCACGACACAACACAACACAACGTGCTACATCACAATACAACACAACACAACGTGCAACACCACACCACAACATAACACAACACAACAGAACGTGCGACACAACAACTCAACACAATAGAACGTGCGACACCACGACACAACACAACACAATGTGCGACACCATGACACAACGCAACACAACACAACGTGCGACATCACAATACAACACAACACAACGTGCGACACCACACCACAACATAACACAACACAACACAACATAACACAACACAACACAACACAACACAACACAACACAACACAACACAACACAACACAACACAACACAACATGCGACACCACAGCACAACACAACACAGTGTGCGACATCACAATACAACACAACACAACGTGAGACACCACACCACAACCAGGCTTGGGTTCGAGTACATTTTTCTGTACTCGAGTTCAAGTACGTTTACATTACGGTATCACGAATCCAAGTACAAGTACTCCGTTTTATAGCTGAACACGAGTCCAAGTACGAGTACATTTGTACTGTACTCGAATCCAAGTACGAGTACATTTGTACTGTACTCGAATCCAAGTACGAGTACATTTTACTGATTTAACCTCAATTGTTTTCAGCAGTTTATTGTGTGTATGTAGGTATATAATGTCCAGGCAGCTGTTTTTCGCTCCTTGCAATTAGTACCAAAGTGCTAACATATTAAAAGCAGCTTATCAGGAGTTAGTGGGCGTGGCTGTAACACCACTTGACCTCACTGACTCACCAACCCAGGCCACCTGGCCTCTCCAAGGACACACCATTGTTACCCTAACCACTTTTATATATCATGGTTGTACTCGAAAGTACTCGTAAAACTGTCGAGTACTTTGAGTCCGAGTACAAGTACAAGTACTAAGGAAATTTTAAACCCAAGTACAAGTACAAGTACATTATATTGTGTGCTTAAGTACGAGTATGAGTACGAGTCTATGTACTCGGACCCAAGCCTGACCACAACATAACACAACACAACACAACGTGCGACACCACAGCACAACACAAAGTGCGACACCACAACTGAACACAACACAGCGTGCGACACCACGACAACACAACGCAACACAACACAACACAGCGTACGACATCAATACAATACAACACAACGTGCGACACCACACCACAACATAACACAACACAACACAACGCAACAAAACGTGCGACACAACAACACAACACAACGTGCGACACAACACAACACAACCTGCGACACCATAACACAACACAACACCACACCACACCAACACTTAACATGAATGCACCAAGCTATATTGCTTATAAAGGTATCTATATTTTGATGACATGTATAATAAGTACGTACCTTGTAAGTCCGTTGACGAAATGAGAATATGGATATCCAGCTCTGACTGAACTTACAGATTCTTGATGACAGGCGAATCAAGCTCAAAAAAAAAAAAAAGTAAAATAAAGGGAATAATATGCTATTAAATCTAAATATACAACTTATAACTGGTCCAATATTTTTTGTTTATTTTTAGCGCTTTGTAAGTCAAAAAAAAAAAAAAAAAAAAAAAAATTCATCTAAAAACAGGAACCACAGTTCATATTGACCTGTGAGCATAGCGGGTCACTTATACCCTTTCATTCATTGTGTGTGTGTGTGTGTGTGTGTGTGTGTGTGTGTGTGTGTGTGTGTGTGTGTGTGTGTGTGTGTGTGTGTGTGCGTGTGCCTCTTGCCCTCAGGCCTGATCCCTGGCCAGCCTGTATTCCCACAGGTCGTTAAATCTGATGCCTTCGGCCTTTGACAGTGACTTTGGAGTAAAATAGATGATATTCTACCCTCGTCTTTCCTGAGACAGACTATAGGATACTTAATATCTGCCTTCTTTGTTGCACTTTGACCACTACTCTGACAACATCCACCTTCACAACTTCACAAGTTATTATTTTCCTGTTCAGTCCCTCCAACCGCCACATTTCCAAGCCATCCTACTCATTCTTTTCACTGGTTGATCGGACCTCAGTCAAACACTGTTGGTGATTATGAATTTAGGTGCAATTATTCATTTCCTTTTTGTATATACGTGCTCGTGAGCGAGTGCAGCATTTGGGTGAAAGCTTTACTTCGCTTTCTGTTTTGACCTGTCTTAATTATTTTCCCTTCTTCCTACGCCATTCTCCATTTTCTCTTCAGCAATAGTCTATTGCCAGATAAATTTGTCATAAGTGATCATTATGAAGTTATGCAAACCGATAGCGTTGATATGGCAATGCTGAGGCGAAGTGAAAGGGTGACTGGATGAGGAGAGTCACGTGTATTAATATGGAGGAGTGAATGGTCAGCGGCAGACCGAGGAAGACATTGGATGAATTCTTTCATGTAGATTTTTCGGACAGGAGATCGAATCGGGAAATGGCTCAGGATCGCTGCATATGGAGAGCTGCCATCAAGTCAAATGACCTGCACATGCTAGCACAGTCAGTGGTTTCTAAATTATTGTAGATTTTCCCTTCTAATCCACTCTCACTTCTAAGTTTTACTTCTCCCTCATATTTTCCCATTCATCTAACTTCCCAACTTCCATTACTACTTCCTCGGTCTTTCCGTACACCTACTCACCCCTCCTATTTCAACTTCTTTACCACACCCTCCTCTTTCCAACAATTCTCTCTCTTATCCATCCGCCCATATATTTCTGTTTCGTATTCTTTGCCTTATCAAAGTTCCATATCCTACTTCTCCCTTCCCTGTTCCTCTCATTGTCGCCTTGGAGCTACTTTATTCAGCTGCTTCCTCATCCCTCTTCCTCTCACCACCCTTATAATCCTTTCACCCCATCATCCCCACTCCCATCCTCCTTCTTCGTTTTGCCCCAACCTTCATCCTCTCTTAATACCTGCCATCCTACCCATCTTCCTCTCCCTTTAATCCCCAACCTCTTCTTCTCTCCTTAAACCCCACTCAACCACTACCATCCTTCTCCCTATCCTCTCCCTCTATCCTCCTCTCCACCCCCAGCCCTGCTTACCTACAGTGCCATTGCTGTTCACTTCCATCTCAGAGTTTCTTCCCCCCACGGCCATCCGTGCCCATATCTTCTCACTTTAAAAAATAAATAAATAAATAAAAACATTCACTCACTATTCAGTCTCTTGCTGAAGGGAAGTAATACAAACTTGTGCCGCTATGTGTATTTTTCTACCCTTCTCTCCCCACCACTGGATCTGAAAAATTGTCTTGCAGTGATATATTTAGACGTCGGAGAAGAAAATAAATTGCAGCCGAGGAAGCGTTGATCTGGGGAAGGTTTTTACAGAATGTGGAACCTAAATATATTTTTCCTTACAAACTGTCTTAAATGTATTTCTGTGTTGGCATTAAATATTAAGACAGCTAGCTTAAACGAGAGAGAGAGAGAGAGAGAGAGAGAGAGAGAGAGAGAGAGAGAGTCTAATTACCCTTTACCGCCCCGGAGAGGCTCGGGGACGGGTACTGTTTTCACTCGGTTTGTATGTTTGTTTGTTTGTCAGTCTGTCTGTTAAAATATTTATGCAAAAACTACTAGTGCGATTTTGACCAATATTACAGGGATTCTGGGCTATGAACTTCTGATCATCTGATAAAATTTTGGGCCAAACAGAGCAAGACCCGGGCTGTAGGCCCCTCAAATGTAAATAAAACCTGGACGAGTAAAAATCATTTTCGCTTTTTTGCCATAACTCCTTTCAAATTCGTCATATCGACATGAGACCAAAACCTTAAGGTGCAGCTCTCAAATCTGCATCCTATAGCATGCCTCATTGCAACAGGAGGGTAACCCGCCTGGTAGCGGTAGAGGGGTCGATGTCAGGTGGGTCGGACCTAAAATTTGAAGTGCATAAAATCGTTAGTTTTCACACGATTCACTCCAAATTTAATATGTGACATCTTTGACTAGATATCCTATAATGTTTGTACGTCAGCACTGAAGTGACTGCCGGGGACAGGTTTGCTGTGACTTGGCACCGCTTCTTGTTGAATAAGTGTTTCACCTACGATCTGAAATTCACGCCTTTTCCAGTAGCTGATATCTAAAGATCATTTTATCTTTTACAGGTATAAAGTACAGCATGTAACTGCAGTATATGAGTATGGGTAGAGAACATTTAGAGATCCTCTTGGTAATTTTTGCTTTAACATCTTCCTTTCGACCTATCCAGAATGGAGAGAGAGAGAGAGAGAGAGAGAGAGAGAGAGAGAGAGAGAGATGTCTAATACTTTACAACAAAATACAGTTCAAATGAAAATATTAGCACCAATTTAACCTAGAACCTTTCCATGCCAGTTATGCATGTCGAGTAAATAAACATATAATTGCAAATTCAATAGACAGAATTAATATAACTATGTTAAGGGAACTAGCATCAATACATAGCTCATATTTAATGCAAAATGACCATAATTTCTCACCTGAAGGCAGCATTTATAGCACAATTTATATTGGCAAGCTGCCAGATCTTCTCGATCTACTTTTCCGTTGTTGCACTGAGAAAACATGATTTCTTTTTCTTTGTCTAAATAGGCAGATCTGCTAAAGTCATTAAAAATTGTTTAAATTCTGACTTGCTATTTTTTATTGCACATAAGAACACAGTAAAAAAAAAAAAAAAACGCACACACAGAATGCTTTTATCCCATCAATTTTTAATACAAAATTTAAAATAAACCTAATTACAATATAGCAAATCATAAATTTCAGTAGATCTACACAAATATTGTTCTAAATTAACTGAAAATGAAAATTTTTTGTCAGTGTAATATTTTAAATATACACATAAAGGAAACAACACTATATATCCATGACTTACATATAGCTTTTTTTTTTTTTTTTAATAACAGAACATAGGAAGGAAAAACAAATGAATTTTAAAAAAATAATCCATACACCAGATTATTGGCATCCTTTATGCATCAAAAATGAGTAACAGTTGGATTTGAACAGCTGTAGGTTGAAGTCTGGGGGGAAACAACTCTGGGGAAGTAAGTTCCAGAGAGATGCACTTCGGGAAATAAAACAGTTCTGATTGGCAGAAGTTCTGCAATATGGTTGTGTGACATTCCACTAATGAGCGCTGCCGAACACCCGTGTAGCACGAGGGAAGACATGGAGAGGCCACACAATGGAAGCGACTTCGTCTGAGCATTTGCCATGAAAGTATCTGTAAAATAATGCAAGGGAGGCAGCATTCATTCTTACTTGTAGGGGATGTAGTTTATTTATAATATCAGGGTTATAATTAATTCCAACAGATTTGTTCTGAATCTAGTCTAGTTGTTTTAGTGCAACCCCTCCACATCCATTCCACAAGAGTGAGTAGTATTCTAGCTGAGTGCGCACATGACTTATAAATTATAGCTAACTGCTCGTCAGTGAAGAAGTTACGGACTCTTTACAATAATTCAAATTTCTTTGTTTTACCAAGTGATGTGACATGAGAGATCTAGCTGAGGGCATTGGTTAGTGAAACACCAAGAATTTCAATACATTCAGAGATGGGAATATTAGTAGCACTGAAGGTAATATACGAATCTGTCAACATCTGTCTATTAGTAAACTGTGTATATTTGGTTTTACTAGCATTAAATGAGACAAGGTTATTTTGTCCCCATTCATTGATCTTAAATAAGTCTTGACTTATGGATATGGCTGCACTGGGTAGAGAGAGATATTTACGCATGTAAAAGGGTGTTTCAGTGCAAGTAAACTGTGAAGTGTTGAGTCATGTGCATATGAATGGATGGGATTGTGGGAGACATATAAGAGATCATTAATATGAACTAGGAAAAGGGTGGCTGAGATTGTGGCGGATGGAAAGGTGCAAGGAATAAATGTGTTGGGAGAGTTGAATGATTCTTTGATCACGAAGGAGGAAGTGGAGAAGGCAATAAAAGAGATGCAAACAGGGAAAGCTGCAGGTATGGATGGGTGTGCTGTGGAATGCCTGAAGGGTGGTGGAGTGACTATTGTTGACTGGTTAGTAAGACTGTTGAATGTGTGCTTTGTGAAAGGTACCGGTATGGTGCCAATTGACTGGGCAAGTGCTTGAAGAGGTAGACTGTTTTAAATATTTAGGGTCACATGTTGCTGTGGATGGAAGAATAGTTGCAGAAGTGAAGTTTAGAATGAATGAAGTAGGAAAGGTGCTGGGAGGAATGAAAAAAGTGTTTAGATGTCGTTCACTTAGCATGGATGTAAAGAGAAGGCTGTATGAGGGTGTTCTGGTACCGACTGCGTTATATGGGGCTGAAACATGGAATATGGGTGTAGCAGAGAAGAAAAGTTTCAATGTAATGGAGATGAGGTGATTGAGGAGTATGTGTGGAGTGATGCTTATGGATCGAATGAGAAATGATGAAGTGCGAAGGAGAACTGGAGTTGTTTGGGAGATGGCTGGTAGAGTTGAGCAGAGGGTGTTGCGATGGTTTGGGCATATGGAGAGAATGGATAATGAGCGATTGGTGAAAAAAATAACTAGATCTGATGTGAGAGGTGTAAGGCTGAGAGGAAGACCACGAATAGGATGGATGGACAGTGTGAAGAGAGCGCTGGATGCGAGAGGGATGTCTGTTGAGCAAGGAAGAGTGGCTGTGCGTGACAGAAATAAATGGAGAGAAATTGTGAATGAATAAATGATGATGCAGCCTTGAGGGGATATTCTCCTGCATTTGGTCTGATCAACTAGTCAGGTCAGGTGCGGGTAAGGGGATGGGTCTATTATGATGTGGCAGGGGTAAACCAGCTCTGCTGTCATGCCCTGCTGCGGATGTCACTGATTGCACTGTGCAGTTGACCCTTGTGCAGTGTGGTGAGGTGAGGATCTGTCCCTTCTCCCCTTTGGGGCTAAGATGCGAATGAATGTGTTTCAATGGATGAGTAAATGGGGAGTGTGTCGTCCTGTCTTGGCTACCTCCCTTTCCTTGGGGGAAACAGCCTAGGTATATAGATAGATAGATAGGAATAGGGTTGGTGTCAGAACCGATCCTTGTGGTGCGCCAGCATTAACTGAGTGGAAACTGGGATATACATAATCTATTTTTACTCATATTTTTCTGTCGCTGAGACATGCGAAAACCAGAGGAACAAAAGACGTTAGTCCATTGCAAGGGAGTTCGGATAGCATGGAACAGTGCCACACTTTGTCGAAAGCTTTAGAAATATCAAGGGCTACTGTATGAGTTTTTCCATTTTGGTCAATTGATTGATGGATGGTATGAGCCAGCGAATGAGTATGTCAATGGTGGATCTTTCGTGGTGAAAACTATATTGTCTATCACTAATTAAGTTGTTATATTCAAAGTCCATAACTATGTGCTTATTAATTACAATTTCAAATACTTTACCAAGAGGAGATGTGATAGATATTGGTCTGTAATCAGAGGGATTTACTTTCTTTGGAATTGGGTGGATATTGGCTTCTTCCCATGAATTAGGGAATGAAGAAGTACATAGATAGTCTGAATAATTTTAGTTCTGGAGAACACTTTTTCAGAACAATTGGAGGAATTCCATCGCTGAAGCTTTGCTGGTTTGTAAATTGTCTAGGGTGGATTTTATTTATTTTGTCTGTATTTTAAAAGGAACAATTCCCAGAGAGTCAAGTTCTAGCACTGGGACGTTCTGGCTGACTTCTTCCATGGTAGAATTTCTGGCAAAAGTACTGGCAAAGATGTTTGCTTTCCCCTGTGGGTCATAATGTAATGTTGCCATGTGAAGAGTTTAGTGGGGAAATGGATGGTGACTTGTTAAAATTACTGAAAGAACTGAGAGTTGACCAGAATATTCTATCATCATTTGGATTGATCTGTTGTCATTTGGGTTGATTCAGGGCAGAAACATAAAAAGATGTGATTTAGGTGTGGGTTGGCTCTGGTACATTTGGTAGGCTTTCTCCTTGTTGTGGACAGCATTAGAACAAGCATGATTAAACCAAGGCTTTTTTGCATTAGTCAAAGGATATAAGAAAGTAATGTATGCTTCCATGCTCGAAAGAGTAACCTCCGTAATGTGGATGGCACACTCAGATGGCTCCTGGTTACAGAAACAATAATCATTCCAGGGAAAAACAAAGAAGTACTGCCTGAGGACCTACCGGTCATCAGCTCCTAAGTGCCGACGTTTCTTGGGAGGGTCCATAGGCCGTAGTGGGACGATAAGACAGGTTAACGTAAGAAGGTTGTGATCAGAGGAGCCCAACGGAAAGGAAATATTAAGTGTAAGCAGAAGGATTAGCTGTAAGGAAGAGATCAAGTATGTTGGAACTCTCTCCAAGGCGGTCAGGAATATAGGAAGGGTGCTGTACAAGCTGCTCTAGGTCATTAAGGATAGAAAAGATGTAGGCTTTTTCATCGGGTAGGTCAGTGAAAGGATAGGAGAGCCAAAGGTGGTGGTGACATTGAAATCCTAGAATGGAGATTTCAGAGAAAGGAGAAATGGATAGGATATATTCCATCGTAGAAGTAAGACAGTCAAAGAATTTTTCATATTTAGTAGAATTTGGGGATAAGTACACAGCGCAGATGTATTTAGCCAGAGAATGACAGGAAAGCCGAAGCCAGAGAGTAGAGAATTCAGCAGAGTCAAGTTCAGGAATACGAGAGCAAGACTAGTCGTTGTGTATATATACACAACAGCCACTTTTGGTTTTGAAATGAGTAGAGAGAAAGTGGGCAGATAAAGAGAAGGGTTTGCCATTAGTTGCCTCAGATAGCTGAGTCTCAGTTGAGAAGAGAAGGTGAGGTTTAGAGGAGGAGAGATGCTGCTCAACAGAGGGAAAGCTAGAGGAAAGGCTGCAAATGTTGCTGAAATGAAGAAGGAGTCAGTGGTTCCAGGCACGTTGAGTCGTCACCGGGAGAGGAGGGAGAAGGTGGGGGCATTTATGGTCCCCTCCACCCCATGGGGATTCCAAGGATTGGTAATTAGGCATCATTTAAATTTTTTGTTGCTGGAAATTTTGAAAATGAAATGTAGTGTGTACTGCGCATGTAGTTTGGTGTTGCAGTTGGAGTAACTTGTTTTGGAGAGCATGCGGGCCTACTCTCTGTGTTACTGAAACACTGAAAAAGTTCAGCAAAGGAAGATGGTCAAGAACTAGTCCCAAGGGCTGATGAAACGGGAGCTCCAGCACTCCCTGTCATCAGCTTTCCATCCACCTTGGATGTAGTGCCCTGCTTGAGTAGTGCCACAGTCTATTCCTACTAGAAAATCCTCCCAAAGAGAATCCTCCAAAATATGGGGCATAGCACTGCAATGGAAAGCTGGTAAGAGAAACAAGCAGTTCCACTCCAGATTCCTCAACTGAAATTCTTGCAGTTCTATCGTCTGTTTTTCCTCACTATGAGCAAGGCAAACTGACAGCTCAGCTGTTTTGTCAGAAGCCAGTGCTTCAATGGAGCTGTTAACAGTTTGGTATATAACAGACAAAGTTGTAGTTCTTATGTTTGATACAATTTCAAGGAACAGTAGTATTCGTAAAGGTGCAGCAAAACTATTGGAAGAAAATCGTGGAAAGATTTCTCTTTTGCCCTTGAATGTCGCCTTTATATGTTGAAAATTATAATTGGTTCTGTATGGGACAAAGTACTTGGAAAGGTGAAAAGCCCTGATAATCCATTATTTAAACAAATGCAAGAAGCCTGGGCAAATAAAAGCAAAGAACAACATGGAGTGCTGAAGATATGGAAAAACCAAGCTGAAATCTTGGCTAGAAAAAAAGAAAGTGGATGTTTTGGAACTACCAACAGAAACTATATTATCATTATACCCTCCAAAAGTAGACTACTGTGAAGTTGCACAACTCTCTATCATTCTCCTTGGTGGGGAGCCTGCCTGCGGCAAATGATTCCGGAGACCTGGTGCTATTCACCATGCCAGGTAGATAGCAAGGAATCTGTACTATATAAAGATATTCATGTTCTCTCATTAACTAGAGCATGATGTGACTGCAAAACTAAAATATGTTACAGTAACATGTTTATGGTTTTGTTATCACCTCCAGATGGATGAGTAACACATCTGCTGCAGATGCTTCATTAAATGACCTTGAGTTAACACAAGATTTCCTAAAATACAAACAAGTTGATGAGAAGGTTGCCAATGCTGTAGAATCACGGGTGGCACTAGACTCAGACAGATACAGCTTTCACTCTTTTAAGCGAAAATGAGAGAGTGATCAAAGATCTGAAAGAAAGAATGGCAGCCAAACTCTGCAGCACTGACCCACCAGAAAGTTTCGGATGTGGAAAACCAGTATTTCCGTTAATATCTGAAACAGCAACACCTGTTGACCTAATAATTACAGATTGCCACTTTGTTTTCCATGCCCTAAATGTAGGATCAGAATGGCTGTGCAACCCTTCTGAAGAATGGTGATAAAGTCAAGCTTTCAATACAGTTAAGCAGTTTGTCAGGTCAGTCAAAGTGGTAAATGATATGCCAACAGAGACATCGACATGATAACCGATTTGTTACTCTTATCACCACAGATCCATCACAGCGTGCATTCCTTCCAGGTTAAGGAAATACACCAAAAGCATTTTGAAAATTTGAAAAAGGAAACCTTTACTAAATACTTTTCAATGACAACTACCTGTTGTTAAGGAGTGAAAATATGTCATATTTACGCATATTCCTGGTATAATTTGATAACAGTAATAATATTCATATTTATAAGTGAATCTTTACACCGTCTAAAAGAAACGCTTGTGGGCTTTGCAATTGTACCCGTCATAATGTCCTAGGCTGAATATTAAGAGAGATATAGCTCAAATCGCAAGGCCATGTATTACAAAAAATGCGATTTTCATGGTTTTCGGACATCAAAATTTCATGGCTTTTGAGGCAGGCTTTGTCTTCATCTGAGAAGAAAGTGGTTGTGATTATATATATATATATATATATATATATATATATATATATATATATATATATATATATATATATATATATATATATATATATATATATATATATATATATATATAAGGTAAAAAACCATGGGAATCAGTGCAGTATTATAAAAAAAAAAAAAAAAATCTGTATAGGTCTAATTTTCCCTCCTTAAATCGGCGGCTCCATATTTATTGTTTTTAATTCATTCTAAAGAATTAACTTTGATTCACAAGGTAAATTATTATAAGTCCCCTTCATTGGCTTTAATTTTCCTTGAAAATTTAAGAATCCAATTTTCTAATAAGGGATTGTAAACCATTCTTTAAAACTATTATTCAACACGTTATCTGATAAATTTATGAAGCTAAAACTTTTGCTTATAAATGTCCTTAGAGATCAGTAAGCTCTACGCATTAGTTCCTCCTTTGTTGAGCTTCACAATAATGTTAATTTTGTACAAAGCCTGTCACTACCCTTACCTTGCAATTCATTCATTCATTCATTGCCAGACGCCATGTATCCCAGATGGGGTGGCCAATGGCTTAGAGTTAATTGTTTTACAGGGAGGGGCGCTAATCCTCCACCAACCCCACTTGACATGCTATTCAAAATGCAGCACTCTTTTTAGCTAATCGCAACAACTTTGGCAGGTTCATATTATCTAGTATCATCTAACCCCAGTACAGTCTGAATTACCAGTTCTTTCCACTCCTTCAGCACCGTTAATTCTCAAAACCATTTAAATCCCTCTTAATTGCCATTCTCTTGTTATCTTCAGATTCTTATAAATCTCTGGTGTCACTCAATATCTCTTTCCTCAGCTATTTCCAACAATGCATTAGGTTGTACTTTTTCATAGATTTCAGTGTCCCCACAGTAATCACTACTGTCATATTATTATAACTATCACACACTGCATACAGTCAATCTCCCACAGTTTTTTTTTTTAGGCCTATTTTCTATCGATTTAACATCTCTCTTCCTTCTATCCTTGTTCATTCTATATTTCCCTTACCTTAGTTCTCCCTCTTATCTTGACCCATCCTTTCTGTAGTTTGGACTCCCATCGTCCACTGTTTCTTTCTTAACCCTATTATCTTAGTGTCCTTGTTCATCTTTCACCACACCAATAATTTTCACTTAGTTTCTTATGCTTCCTATTATTCACTTATTCCCATATTCCACCTACCTTCCCCTCTGCAACCTTTTCCTCACTTCTTAATAGGATGACATAACCTTCCTATTGTTTTTCCTTTACCCACCCTTCCACACACTTTCTATTCTTTCAATGCTTCCACTTTTCTCCCACCTCTAATCATTCATTCCTTTCCTTGACTCTGCTCACTCCCACATCTTCTCAATTCCCTTTGCTTCCTTGGTCTAACCTCATCCCTGAATCTAGTGTAAATTCCTGCCCGCCCTCCTCTCGTATATCTCCCTTCCATTTTCACCCTTCATCTCCCCTTCATAATACTCACCACTCGCTTCCCTAGCATAGTACCCTGTCTCCGCTTCCCCATGACACGCACACACACACACACACCGAGGCACCGAGAGAGAGCAGATGCTCTATACCTGGCCAACTTGGCCAGAGGCATTACCTAAATAAGTATCTTTATATGAGTGAAGCTCTGTACAAGGTTAGACTAAATGGTGTTCTAATATAAAAAAAGAAGAAGTTTAAAGTAAGACTTGGTCAGACAGAAAAGTAAACAAGCAGCGCAAGAATGCACACAATCAGCTGATCGTTGTTTAGTCTACAATCTGCCCCAGGGAATGTAAGTATTATATGCGCTTTTAGTACTGCAAAATGACCACATACTTCAGTAATGCAAATTTGGAAAAGAAAAGGGATAAAGGTAGAAAGCAGGATGATGATTTCTACCAAGAACTGGTTGAAATGGAGACTCACAATAAACTGGTTGAACGAGTACACAGGTTAGAGACGGCTTTTCAAAATGAGATTGATGAAATTAAAAAACAGATGCACTTGCAAAAGGAAGAAATAGAATAATTAGGAAAGGAAGTCAACAAGAAAGACACAACCATAGATGAGCTACCAGTTGAAGTGGGTACACTTAGGAGGAAAATCAGTGAAATGGCAAGTACAGTAGTCAACCACGAGAGTATTATGGAAGAGTTCAAAAATGATACAGAGACAATTAGGCAAGTAAGCAGTCTGATAGATCAGAGCAGTGATATTGAGGAGAAGATAACACAGGTGAATGAAGCTGTGCAAAGCTACATAAATGATGTGGAAACCACTTATGCTGACATGGTGAAAGTAAAGAAAGACTTGGAAACAAGGGTGGAAGAAAAAAGCATTAAAAAGGAAGTGAAAAGAATAATCCAAAACAATCCTAAGTTAGTCAGAGATTCAGTAGATATTAACAAATCTATAGTAATCACTGGTATAGAAGAGGAAGAAACAAGATCTCAAGAGACAAAAAGGAGATGGCAAATGTAATGGGCATATTCAAAGAAGTATCAGAGGAAATCTGTAGTCAAGACATAGAGGAACACAAAAGGTTAGGGAAATACGAGAAAAGCAAGTCAAGACCTCTAAAGGTAACCTTCCAGAGTGTAAACACCGTGTAGGAGATACTAAAAAATGCAAAGAATCTTATGGAAAAAGAGGAGTTCAAAAATGTATGGATAAAAAGATGACTAACACAAAAGGAACTGGAATTACTGAAAGAGAAGAGGGAGGAAGCAAAAGCAAAAAATGAGGGAAGATCAGAGGAGGAGAAGAAATTTTTTTTTTACAAAGTAATTGGATTGCAGGTATGAAAGTGGTACATAAACAGGAGGGAATAAAAAGGAGGAAGGTAGCAGAACCAAATTATGACAAGTATATAAACAAGATGATTAAGTTGATGTACTCAAATGTGGACGGAATGGTATCTAAATTCTTAGAGATGAATGATTATGTTAGAGAAAATGAACCACATACAATATGCCTAACTGAAACAAAATTAACACCAAGGATATCGAATGGCATCCTAAACTCAGAGGAATATAATACAGTAATCCCTCCACTATCCAACGTAATAGAGCCAAAGGCATGTCTGGAAAGTGGTCCTGTCCGGATAGTGGGGACCAACCTCCTGGACTGGAACTTATAGACCCTAACCCAGCCTAACTTTGAAAGCCACCTAAATAACTCCCTACCAGACATGCGTAGCACCTATTTAAACCTATTTAAGACCCTGTTCACACCAATAATGGACATAAAGCATGAAATAAATGAAAAGGAACCAAAGAATGAGGAATTAGAAGTGACCGTACCTCAGCCAGGGTACTTACTTCACGTTTGTGGCTGCCTTTCTAAGGTTTAGGCAGTGGTGAAAATGCTCTTGAAGCATTGTGCTGCACTTAATTCTTTGCACTGTGAGTTATAATTGTTTAACACTGCACATTGTTCTTAACTTCACCTCTGCAGTTCTAACCGCCAGATAAACTGCCAATTTGCACTCCACAGTTGATCCTTTGCACTCTAAGTTCAAATTTCTTAACACTGCACAACACTCTAAATTCCCATGTGATCTAGAGGCGAGGTATTGCAGTATATTCACTGTTTATTCACAAAAAACGAGCATGTGTGGCTTCCAGTGTGATAAGCATATTATTCACAATCGAAGTTAGGGAGTAACTGTTGATGTCGGAGAAACAGAGTTGCCAGATCGCAACGGCCACATTACCAATCTCCTCAACTTTCATTACCGAATTTAACTTTTCATTACCAAATTCGTAAAGCTAGCATTTATTCTTCACTAATTATGTATACAAGTGGAAATACATGTAATCACTCTCCTTATAATTAACACCATGTTGATTATTTTCATGCTGTGTAGGGTAGCAGATTAATCAGAGAGAGCAAACAATCCACCATCTCCATCCTGTGTATCCTCATACATGTGAAAAATCCGTTTGGTAATGCATTATTCTGATTCATTACCAAACGAATTGTTCATTACCAAATTGGCCCACATTTGGTAATGAAAAATAACAAACGACAACCCTGACAGCGAAGGGGGGAGGGGGGAGAAAGGAAGGGGTGAAAGGGCCATGGTGTAAGCAGCTGCTTGGCGCCGCGTGGCAATTTCAAATTACGGGGGGGGGGGGGATTCGGATTTTGGGGGGATTTTTTTCTTTTTATGGCCATTTTCGGTTCTGATGGTCCAGGCCCACAATGTCTGGTAAGTGGGGATGTCCGGAAAGTGGGCGTCCAGAAAGTAGAGGGATTACTGTATATGGAGAAGATATAGGAACTTAAAAAAAGTAGGAGGAATTATAATATTAACTAGGAAAAATCAAAAAGTCAAAGAAATAGAATTAGATATACCCTCGCAAGTAGAACTGATTGCAGCAGAGATAAATATATCTGAAGGGAAAGTAATTGTAGCCAATTTGTACATGCCACCCAGATCAAACACATAGGAAAGAAACGAATATGAGGACCTGGCGGAGAGTACATTTCAAAGTTTAAGAGCATTACTACATAAAATGGAAGAGAAATCGAAAAAAATTATACTAACTGGAGATTTTAATACAAATATAAATTGGAATACTCTAGATATAATAAGCCAAGAAAGCTGCTGGGACCAAAAGCTCCTGGATCTTGTGCAAGAGTTTTTCCTAACAACATGTAAGGGAAAGCACCAGAAAAAGAGGACTCAGTGTGCCCTCAATGCTAGATTTAATATTTACTAGGCAAGAAAACGATATTGACAATTTAATATATCATCCTCCATTCGGCAGAAGCGACCATGCATTACTAAATTGCAATTTCAGGATTGCATATGACATAGATAACAGCAATGAAAGTTACAAAAAGAGCCTTAACTATAAAAAGGGAAAGTATCATGACCTAAAGAAGTACTTCTTAGAAATTGCTTGGGAAAAGGAGCTTAGAGGACAAGATTTAAATGCTATATATGAAAAATTCTGTGAACTTTATGAAATAGGAGTCCAGAAGTACATCCCACAGCACAAGAAGCAGAAAAGAAAATAAAGAAATGGTTCAATATAGAATGTAAAAAATCAAAAGAAAAAGAGATTTGTTGTGGAATAGATACAGAAGACACAATAGTGAAAGGGCATATAATAATTTCAAACATGCAAGAAACGATTATACAAGAATAAGGAGGGACGTCCAAAAACAGTTTCAGGAGGATATCATTAGTAGAAGTAGTGATCTACAAAGTTATTTTACAGCTACATCAGAAGCAAAACCAAAATAAAAGATAAAATACAATCCATTACGGACGAGGGAATCACCTATACACAAGAGAAGGATATTTGTGAAGCACTAAACAAGAATTTCCAGTCAGTTTTTACATGGAAAAATATTTTGAGAGGGATTATGTGGAACATGCATGCCCACACATACTACCAGATATACAAACATCAGAAAAAGAAATACAGGAGGAGCTAAGTAAATTAGACAAAGGAAAAGCAAATGGTCCTGATGAAATTTCATGTTGGGTGCTACGTGAATATGCAAAGGAGTTAAGTAAACCATTATTTTTAATTTTCAAGAAATCCTTGAGTCAAGGTAAACTACCTGATATTTGGAAGAAAGCAAACATTGTTCCCTTATTCAAGAAAGGGAATAGACAAAATCCACTTAACTACAGACCAGTATCATTAACCAGTGTTGTAAGCAAAGTATTAGAAAAGCTTATAAGAAAAGCTTGGGTAAATCACCTAGAAGAACACAGTATGATAACATAAAGGCAGTTTGGTTTCAGAAAAGGAAAATCATGTGTTACTAATATGTTGAGCTACTGTAACAAAGTAACAGACACATTACAGGAAAGAGAAGGATAGGTGGACAGTATCTATTTAGATTTCAAGAAAGCATTTGACACAGTACCACACCAAAGACTTTTATGGAAACTGTACCATCAAGGAGGAATTCGAGGCAAACTGTATTGTTGGATGCATGATTTTCTCATGAAAAGAAAAATGAGAACAGTACTAAGGGGAAATTACTCATCATGGAAAGAAGTGACTAGTGGAGTACCACAGGGTTCAGTGCTGGCACCAATCATGTTTTTAGTGTATATAAATGATATAGACAGTAACACTGGAAATGAAAGCTATCTAAATATGTTTGCAGATGATGCAAAAATACAAAGGAGAATTACTAACACAGACTCTTGTAAAGAGCTACAGGAAGAATTAAATAAACTTCATGAATGGAGTAATACATGGCAAATGGAATTCAATGTGGACAAGTGTCATGTAATAGTGTTTGGTAAAAGTGGAAAAAGACCTGATTGGGATTATATATTATGAAATAAAACCCTACACACATCAGAAAGAGAGAAAGACCTAGGTGTGATTGTCAAGAACAGACTATCTCCGGGTGATCACATCAGTGAGAAGGTACGGAACATGTATACACTGCTTGCAAATATGAGAATAGCGTTTACATACATAAATGAAGACATGCTAAGAAAGATAATAACATCATTCATCAGACCAACCCTGGAGTATGCATCAGTAGTCTGGAGTCCTCATCTCAAAAAACACAGACAAGATTGAAAAAGTTCAAAGGGCCGCTACAAGATGGGTACCAAGCTTAAAGGATCTAAGCTACGAAGAAAGACTAAATAAATTGAATCTAGCAACACTACAGGAGAAAAGGAAAAGAGGTGACATGATTATGCTATATAAATGCACATCAGGGAAGGAGAAAATAGACATGAATGATTACTTAACGTATGGGGAAACATCAGCAAGAGGACACTGCAAAAAATTGCATAAAAAGAGAGGTGATAAAGACGTAAGGAAATTTAGTTTCCCAAATAGAGCAATTGATCAGTGGAATGTACTACCGAATGAAATAGTGTGTGCCAAAACAATTCACAAATTTAAGGATATGTACGATGAATATGGTTTAAGACACGGGACAGTACGAGCTTGACTCATTGCTGTAAAGATACAGTTAGGTAAGAACACACACACACACATACACACACACACACACACACACACACACACACACACACACACCATCGCCGGCTACAACCGCTTTAGGATTCTTGTGGAAGGAAAAAGGAAGCATAAAAATAAATAAATAAATAAATAAATGCTCCATCACTATAGGCATTTTCCTGCTTTGCTTGTCCTAGAAATTGCCCGCAAGTGACTGATTACGGCGACAGGCAAGAAAATTAATACTGAAACAAGAAGAATCTGAGATGGAAGAATTTTGTCTTTTTCTTATCGTTGTGTGTGGGATTCACTAAACTAGAAAAAGTTGTTTGTCTCTTAGTATGCCTAATAGCCTATTATAATTTATAACATGGAGTTCTTAACTGAGACTCAAAGGGATGTGTTCCTTCGTAGCACCAACAAATTACGTCAGCGTTAATTGTGTGTGTGTGTGTGTGTGTGTTTTAGGTCGCGTGCGTGCGCGGCCTAACACGAGAGAGAGAGAGAGAGAGAGAGAGAGAGAGAGAGAGAGAGAGAGAATTCGTGTTGTAACTTTAAATCCACATAGTTTTCGTCAAGCGTGGAAAGATCTTGATCATTTTTTTTTAAACTGACCATTAGAGCAGTGGTTTCCAAGCTTTCATTCATAACGGCCCCATTTCTTCCATATAATCTGATGGCGTTCCCCACCCTCCTTCTAGGACACCGTTAGATCGACGTAACTAACAACAATAAGGCCTGTTAGTCTCCACTGTACTGTATTGTTATTTGATCACTTGTGCAGTTATGATAAAAGGACTGATTACACAAAGATATTAATTTTTTAAGACTGGGTCTTTGGATTGAAGTTGTTGTTATTATTCATCGTTCCTTTTTTCTTCTTTGTTTTAGTTCCTATAACTTATGAAATTATAGGTCTGCAAAAAAAAAAAAAAAAAAAAATTATATCAATGTCTACAAAGAAAATCATCCATCAATGCATCCATCATCCAATCCTACGTTGCCCCATGAGAAGCGTAGGAGTCCGGGGCTAGGCAGTTGGTCCTGACATTTAAGATGAGAGTGATAAAGAATATTCCAAAATGATATTAAGGACAAATAATATTATTGTTCCCAATATACCGAACGTAACACAACTGAACTGGAATTTCTTAATGCATTTTTGACGAGGACAAAATTCATTAAGAAATTCCAGTTCAGTTGTGTTACGTTCGGTATATTGGGAACAATATTATTTGTCCTTAATATCATTTTGGAATAGTCTTTATCACTCTCCATTAGGGACAAATAATATTATTATTCCCAATATACCGAACGTAACACAACTGAACTGAAATTTCTTAATGCATTTGTGATGACGAGGACAAAATGTTCGAATACTCAACAGAATTCTCAGCTTGAAACTCCTAATTGCATACAGTCTTCGTCAAGTTATATACAGACTTTTTTAACAAGATTCCATGAAATGGCTCAAATTCATTAACTATATAACAAGAGAAAATATATTTTACTCTTACATCATTCTCAGCAAAAATTTGTTTTTTTTTCGGCTACTTCTTAATATGTTTACCATGATGCTGTGCCCTCCTTGCTCATACTCCATGTCCAACCAAGGGGGCGCCCCCCCCCCAGTGTAGAAAACGCTACTTTAAAAAATGAAGTAAAGCATGCACTCGATGATATTCACCTTAATCTGTTGTCACTTCTTTCATCAGTTTTACTATTTTTAGGAAGGTTTTAATGGGAAGTTTTCCTGCGGTGAGTATTAGCGTGTAGAGTTAACGCGAGTTAATTACAAGTAAAGAGGTTGTCAGTAGGTGCTTTGGGGCATATAGCTATTGTAACCAGACAATCCAAATTTGCCTAAAGTATCATTTAAGTAACCTTAGTACTAGGTATTTTAGAGGCCCATAACGAGTGATTGCAAAAGCCAAGTCATTTGTTAACTTCTAGTTCCTTACATATTTAAAAATCAATTTTTTTCGCCTTATATATTTTTCGCGCTGACTTTGGCAAATATTTAATTACAAACCATAACTTAAATCTTACCCGTTATTTATGTCCAGAGTTTATGTTCTCTCTATTTACTGCTTAAATTTTGTCAACCATTTCTCAGTTTTTTTATAATCTCTCTTGTCATTTCCTTTATATAATGAAAGAACTTAAAAACTTACTAAAATATCCAGCATCCTCTGATTCATGTGATCTCTAAGTCCCCAAGTCAATTTCCCATTCTAACACCATTAATCTCCAGAACAGTCGACATTTTTTTCAGTTTATTGCTCTCAGTGCAGCCACCAATTCTGTTTATTCTGCAGGGCCGGCAACTCTAACCTCTCACTCATGCGCGATGGCATACGCCCTTCCCTATTGCACTCCAAGAATTCTTTCATCAATCAACCAATCTCATATACTCGTACATGTTCTTGAAATAATATAAATCAACAGTATCATTCCCATTTTGGAAAGCTTCAACTTTGCTAGTTTAGATGCCATCCCCCTTCCCCTCCATTCACTTTCTCACTTCTCCTTTCATCCCTTCTCCTTCTTCAATTGCTTTTTATGTTTTGTTTTTTTAATCTCTATATGCTCTCTATATCATCCCCCACCCTCAATTTATCCGTTGCATAATTTTGTCTTCTCTGCGTATCTAGTCGTTTGCTCCTTTCCAGTTATTTCTTACTTGGCTTTATCTTTCACTCGTTATTAAACACTAACTGTCTTTCCATTCCTTTAATATTGTCTTCCATAAAAACTTCCTCCTCAACGGTTATCTTTCACCCCATTCCTAAATTTCCGTATTCCCTGCTCGCTCTCAATTTCCCTAACTCTTGACTGCGTTGGCATCCATTCCCATCTCTTTCCTTCCCTTCCTTCTCATACACCTGATTTTTCCATCCTCCCCATGTGACTATTTGTTCTCTATGCCCTTTTTCCTTCATTATGCTTGTTGTTGGTGAGGTAGCTGTCTAGTAATATTCTTTGCAACAAACAGGAAAAATAACACTATTAGGTCTGTTGCCATTTACATTTCTTTTGTAGTCCTCTGTCTTCTGTACCATACTACAGACTCTTCCGCCTATGGTTTCATTGCCTTACTTATTCTTTCCCTTGAGTGGTGGGATGAAAATAGTTGGAGTAAAGGTGTTTGGGATGGTGACACTGGGGGACGATTAGCTGGAAGTACAGCTTAAAAGCTATGCCAAATCAGGAGCGGTTCAAATATGAAGTGGCTCAGAAACAAGAGTCAACAGATGAGTTGACAAATGTGGAAGGGGGAAGACAGGCGTGAGTGGGATGGTGTTGGAGAAAAAGAAGAGTGTACTTGTTAATATACACATGGCTATATATATATATATATATATATATATATATATATATATATATATATATATATATATATATATATATATATATATATATGCGATTCATCATTTGATTTAGGACATACATAGCATATAGCAATAGTTTTTGTAAACTGTGTGTGTGTGTGTGTGTGTGTGTGTGTGTGTGAGAGAGAGAGAGAGAGAGAGAGAGAGAGAGAGAGAGAGAAAGCATGGCAGTTAAGGAACCTTGAAGAAAATGTTGTGTCGTCATTTACCCAAAATTACAGTGGAAGCAACCACAAAACCACTAGATTCGGTAGTATCAGAACCATTCGAATGATGCCCTTTTTGTGTTTGGTGTGAGAGGGCGATTGTGTGTGATTTTGTTTGAAAGAGTGTATTGGTATGATACAGTACAAAACGAGTATTGTGGTTTGGAGTTGTGTGACTACAGCCGCTAATTTCTATAGGAGTAAGCCACCTCGTGTCCGAAAATCGTGTGTTAATAGGAAATGGACAGGGTTGATACCAGTAATTCTCCAGCATCATAAAGGTACGATCTTGCCAGCATTCAGATATCCAGCAAGATAGCCGGAGAGCAAAAGAGATCCAGGGATAAGCATCGAGAGGAAAGGACCGGGACACAGCAAACGCGGGGTGTCAGCATACTCAAGGGCAGTCACAAACCGCATACATCCTCCAAGCAACGTCATCCCCGCATTTGACTTCGATCTTTGACCTTTTTTGGCTCAGACATAGTTACCACTTCACGTAATGCTTCGCATTTTACCAAATTCCATGACTTTTATTGTCACCTTTCAGTTTACCAAATTTGGTGATATATATATATTTTTTTTTCAAAACAATGATAAAGTGTTAAAGAACATGCCATGCCCTAAATGTAAACTAAGCTGAAGCCAAAAAAAGAATAAAAAATAAAAAAATAAAAACGATAAATGACGACAGACAGTGAGATGAAATACAACGAACAGTGAACGTTTCATCATGTCGTCAGCTGTACCATGTTGGAGGCGTTGGACGGGTAATATAAACTGAAACAATTTTTGCCCGTGCCAATAGAGGGGAAAAAAAGTAAATGCCTGAAAATATAGTTGCTGCAGGAGACATGTTACACCATAACTAATGCAACAATAATGGCTGTATGTTAAAATATTTCTACCATATTTTGTATGAAATGATGTAGATGGGATGATTCCTCATGCCATTCTTCTCATTAGTAGTAATTTATTATTTCTTTTGATACCTGTTACGCTGCTATTTCTTCTTCTTCTTTATCATTATTGTTATTATTATTATTATTATTATCAACCTGTTACATACCGGTAGGTGGAGACTGTTGTTTTCGCTGGAATTATTGATATTGCTTCCTCAAAGTCTCCCAACAATTCCAGGAGAACCAGAGACTGTGCAAGGAATCTGAAGGGCCTAGGTTGTGTCCTGACATGTGTCATTGCTGATAGAAAAACAATTCCAAATCCTTTATGGGTAGTGGAAGGCTCACAAATCAAGGTCAACTCATGCAGTTTTGATCAAATTTCGAGCAACCCTATAAGAGGGCTTGCAAGTCAGGCAACCATGAAGTATTTCGAGTGTGAGAAAAACCGGCCAGACGTCAAGGTGACGAATGAAATTCAAATATTTGAACCTGGGCTAACTACAAGAAGGAAGCGTTGCACTATCTGGGCGCTTCTTCTTTTTTATTGTTATTAACATTGCAGTATTATTTCAAGAAAATTTGTTGTTAAAATGAAGTGAACTAAAATATTGCATAGCTATATCCCTTTCTGCATCGCTGAGAAGCGTAAGCTATCTTATTAACTGGTTAGAAAAGGCGCAGAAAGTGTTGCTTGTAAACGCATAAATATTCCTTAACGGTATTGCAACACAGTCGTGATACCTGGATAACTGTCAATAAATAACAGTTAATGGGTAACATCGAAATTTTAAATTCTGAATAAAATTAAGGAAAAATTAATACCATGAAAACAAATGTTGCAAAAACATTACCCAAAAGAAAGGTAAAGTAACACTCTGTAAACGCCAGACTGATCATACTACTGGCAAGTAGGAGTCTCGTATGATGTCCCATGATGGAAAATGAGAAGATATTATCCCGAAATTTAATTTTGTATAGAAAAATAACACTGATATGATCTGATGGCAGCACATGAGAAAATACTTCCTGTCAAAAATAACAGAGCTGTTTGAATATTGGAAAATATTACTCTGTGCAGAAACAAACCGAGGCAAACGTAATTTCTTGAAGAAAAAGAGTATCTTGGTGAAAAACAGCGTAATTTGTACTGCTAATACAAAAAAGATATCGGGTATATTAAAAGCCGGGGAATAAACTGATCGGGTTTAAACTGGTGTAGGAATAAAATGTTGCAGGGTAAGTGTTGTGAGAATGTACTGCCGCTGGGGGAAACAATGTCCGTTAATTAACTGGCGTTGGAGTGAGTTGTTTCGGGAAAAATATGTCTATCGAATAAATTACCTGAAAATATAATGCTGCAGAAATTAATCGTCTAGTATAAATACCAGTATAAACTCTTGCAGGAATAAACTGTGTGGGAAAGAAGCTAGTGTTAAAAAAAAAAAAAAGTGCAGAGGGAATACGACTATGTGTTGGGACTCTGTTAATAGACTGGGGGAGGAGGTGAGGGCCATTTGTTGTGACTAATAAGGGACGATGGCGCTTGCTTTCATTGTATGTAATACAGTAATAATATTTGAACTGGTGTTGGGTGGATGGTCGGGTGATTGGGTGAATGAATGTGTAAATGTGTAGAGAAATTAGCAAATGAATAAATAAACAGATGAATATGTCGATAAGTATGTAAATGAATACATGAATGGGTAGACGTGTGGATGAATGGGAAAATGCTTGGATGAGTGAGTGGATGAATGGGTGAACGCGTGTATGAATGAAAGCATAGACGTATAAGCGGTCTAGTGCTATAATGGTGGAATTGGTTATATGGTGATTGGTTGGTTAAGCGGGGTAGTGAATAGCTGAGTGTATGGATGAGCAGATACGTGAGTAGATGAAGAACCTGTGTTAGTGATTGGATTCACAATTTTTTTAAACGAAATGGTGAACAAAGAGGTGACTAACTAAATGAATAAAGAGAATACCCCCCTCCCCCCCCCTCTCTCTCTCTCGTATGTTAGTAACTGCGCATATGGTAAGCTTTAAAGGTGCAACGTTTTTTGCCAGCTCCATGCTGCCTGTATTGTTAGTCGTGTTTTCTTTCATTCATTCTTTCTTTCTTGCTTGTTTAATTGTAGCAGGCACTTCTACCCTTCAGAATTAATCGATCCCGATCAAATATGGACACACTGACCAGCCTATGACCTAGTTGTGGTTTATAAGGAGACAGGGAGGGCAAAATACGAAGGGAGACTGCAAACGGCATTTTGGAATACAAGAGGTGAAGAGAAAATAAACGATACCCCATGAACGAGAAATGACGGAAGAAGAACCTCACAAAAAGGAAATGAAAAGAAAAAATAATGAGGTCGCAATATTCGAAAAGCAGAGAAAATGTTTTGAATCCGACAGAACCTGAAGAAAGAACGAAGTCAGAAACCCAGAGAGAAAATGTAATCTAGCTTGAATGCATGGGAGAAAACCGAGTTATTTACGAATGAGAAAGAATGAGGCTACAAGTTGGCGAAATATGTAAAAGAAAAATTTAATTGACGTGAGAAAAAAAAAAAAAAAAAAAGATGCATGTGGTACGTAGGATAGAAAAGTGAGTTTTATCGGCAAGAAATCTTAGAACAAAGCACGACCCAGCAAGAAACTACGAGAGAAATTTAGGTAAAGCGTGTACAAATGGCTGAACAGGGCAGATTTGACATTGTGAATGTAGTCTAAATAATAAAAGTAATAAAAAAAAAAAAAGATCTTTCTTAAAGGCTAAAAAAATTAATAGACTTCACACAAGTTAGCAAGACCCGCGTAAAACGATCTGCCAAGTTTTATCTCTGCCGTCAAGTGCATTGTTCAGCAGGCGTTATGCTAAACATAATAAACTGGAAAAGCTTTTGGCAGTAAAGAGAAAATAGGCGGTGTGCTACACATTAACAACTGGAAAAGCTTTTGACAGGATAGAGAAAAGAAAATGAAGAAAAAAATAATATTGGAATATGAAACACAGTGCGGCAAAGAGTACATTATTTAAAGGTTTAATTAAAAGATTATAAAAGAGAAGAGGACACAGTAGATATTTGGGAATTTTTTTCATTCCTGTTTTTACATGTAAATATTTTCATTCTCAACATTACTGTTGTCACTATTATAACAGGGTAGTCTTATTCCGGTGCTAGCCTCTCCACAATCGTTTGGCGTTTTATTATTATTATTATTATTATTATTATTATTATTATTAATATTATTACAGTACTTAACAGGAATTTCAGTTCAGAGCAGACTTGGCGTTGATTTCAAATATGATGTTCATTTTGCTCTAGCACATACAGTTTTTCTGAACCCACTACCCTCACATGCATCCCTATAGTACAATGGTCCTTCTTTACACCGCTTTATTCGTGCTGTTTATACACATTTATATATATGCAGTGTATAATATCCAACATACACACTGAAAGTTGTCAACATCCACAATCTAATGTATGTCGTAAAATCACTATTCTTTATATAACTCTTATTTCAAACTTATTGGTTGGCAATGCCTTACGGATATGTGAATGATCCTAATGCTTTTTGGTATATACCTGTATGTGGAAGTTTCACTCCAGAGAGGCAGAAACGGATCACGTCCCTTGTACAGATAGCTTACCTACATTATTTTGGCATTAAGACAAACAATGGGAGCCCCATATCTACTGCGTGACTTGTTCATGGCTAGCAGGAAAGAAAACAAGGATGCCTTTCGTAGTTCCCATGGAGTGGAGAAAACCTAATGACCACACAACAGATTACAACTTTTGTGTGACAAAACTTGTGGGATTTTTCTTCCAAAAACCAAAACAGCATTGTGTACCCAATTATACCGTCAGCAGTAAGACCGGTCAGTCACATGATGGACCTTTCCATTCTAAGACGACCAACAAGTAAATGTGTTTTCCAGACTTCAGATGAGGATGAAGATGGAAAGACATCTGGGGCTGCTAACCCTGATTCTGACTTTAAATGTCAGCTTTCTGATAAAGTACACCATTTAGTTACCCAAGGCGACCTTAACGATCATGTATCTATATACCTAGGCTTCTTCCCCCTAGGGAGGCAGCCGAGATAGTAAGACACACTCACCAATTTACTCACCCGCACACACACATTTATTCATATCCTCTAAGGGGAGAAGGGACTTTTCCTCACCACACCACACCGCACGAGGGTCGACAGTGCAGTGAAATGCAGCGACATCTGCAAAAGTGCTAGTTTATCCCTTCCACATCATAATGGACCATCCCCTTCCCAGCACCTGACCCAATCAGCTGATCACACCAGATGCAGAACATCCCGTTGAGGTCGCGTCACCATTTATGCATTCACAATTTCTCTCCATTCATCCCTATCACGCGCAGACACTCTTCCATGCTCTATCGAAATCCCTCTCGCATCTAACGCTCTGTTCACATTATCCACCCATCCTATTCGTGGTCTTACTCTCAGCCTTCCACCTCTCACATCAAATCCAGTTATCTTTTTCACATTCCGGTGTTGCTCTTCATCCACTCTCTCCATATGCCCAGAACACAGGAACACTGCCTACTCAACTCCATCAGCCGACTTTCGCACAACTCCGGTTCTCCTTCACACTTCATCATTCCTCTCAATCCATAGGCGTCACTCCACACATACTCCTCAGACACCTCATCCCCATTACATTCAATCTCGTCCCCTTTACTACTCCCATATTCCATGTTTCAGCCCTATATAATGCAGTCGGTACCACTACACTTTCATACAGCCTGCTCTTTACATCCACTCAAAGCGAACATCATCTAAATACTTTTTTCATTCCTCCCGGCATCTTTCCTACTTCATCCACTTTAAATTTCACCTCTACATCTATTTTTCCATCCGCAGCAACATGTGATTCAAAATACTTAAAACACCTTACCTCCTCAAGCAACTCACAATTTAAAACTACATCCATCCTCCTACAATCTAACAACCTCGTACACTTCATCACCTTACTCTTATTTCCATTCACTCTTAAATTACTCATTTCACACATTTTTCCAAATTCCTCTTCCAGCTGTCTCAATCTCTTCTTCAAATCATCCACTAGTGCAGTATCATCCACAAACAGCAGCTGACACAGACTTTACCCTCAACCATCAACATTCACCAGACTCAAACCTGTACCTAACACTCTCATATTTATCTCCCTTACAACACCATCTGTATAAATAGAAAACAACCAAGGCTACATCTCAATCCCTGGCGCAGCCCCACCCTCACAAGGAACTAAACTCTTGCAGTATTTCCCACTCTTACACAAGCTCTACTATTTACGTAAAAATTCTCCACTCCTTTTAACAGCCTACTACATAGTCCATACAATCAGAACAGTCCACAAAGCCTCCCCATCAATGCTATCATACACTTTCTCTAGATCCATGAACGCCCAAAACACATCCTTACCTTTCGCCACATACTTTTCCCACACCTGTCTCACAGAAAACACCTGATCTATTCCTTCCCTCCCTCTCCTAAAACCACGCTGCTCAGCACCAAACACTCCCTCTGAACCCTCTCTAACTCATTCAGTCAACACTTTACCATACACCTTACCTACAGCACTCAACAAACTTATACCCCTATAACTACTCGTATGGTGGTACCAATCTTAAGTGGCGGTTTGGATGGGGCACGAACCTCTGTACAGTGATGCCACGTGTTCCATACCCGCTATGTGAACGGCTCTGATATATGTAATAGGCATCACAATAAGATAAACACATAAGAATATAATGGTAACGTGTGTATTATAATATATGAAAGAACAGTAAACTGATTATGCGTAAAATATTTATACGGCAATACAGAAACGTGGCATAATTATTTTACAGTGTTGCTTAAAAAAAAGGAGTCACTTTTATTGGCTGTTACCGTATTTCTGGGGTTGGTAATAATGTCACAATTATGATTATAAGACAATGTGCAGGAATATAAGCAAAAATATGCCAGTTTCTTAGTAAAAAAATTATATACATTAAACCCTCGTGAGCGGCAACACTCACACACACCCAGTCCGACCTGGTCATCTGTGAGGGATAGAGAAATAGGCCTGTTTGGGGACACCTCTTAAAAAAAAAGCGCCAAGACTTTAACCTCCTGGGTGGTGTGGAAATAAAGTCAAATTTACAATATGTACATTATGACGTAAAAGAAAATAACCAAAATGTATCCTAAAATACCACAGACGAGAGAGAGAAAGAGAGAGAGAGAGAGAGGGGGGGGGAGGCAGACCAGGGGAAATGTTGAGTGCAGCTTAGTGAGAGATGAAGGAAGGGAGGGAAGGAAGGAGGAAGAGAGTGATTGAATGAAAACAAATCATGGCGCCACAACAACGAGGTCATCTGGCGCCATATGTAAAACAATAATATTTTTAAATATAATTAGATATAATAAAAACGAAATAAAGAAATGAAAGCACAAGTTTATAAGTCATTCATAAAAGAAACAAAATTCCCAAGGGTGGCGCACA
The DNA here is from genome assembly GCF_032717465.1 of Coenobita brevimanus. Lineage (NCBI taxonomy): Eukaryota > Metazoa > Arthropoda > Malacostraca > Decapoda > Coenobitidae > Coenobita > Coenobita brevimanus. Next base: position 17,637,180 of record NC_136991.1, read on the forward strand.
TCTCCCCAAGGAGAGAGAGAGAGAGAGAGAGAGAGAGAGAGAGAGAGGCATCGCGATTATGGAAAACGTGGCACCACTGTACAGAGGTTCGTGCCCCACCCAAACCTCCACTTTAGAATGGTACGACCATAGTACATTCGTACTTATCACCCATACCTTTATACAACAGAACCACACACGCACTTGTCCAGTCAACCAGCGCCATGCTGCTCACAAAATGCACATTCAGCAATCCAACTATCCACTCAGCGATAGTCACTCCACCACCTTTCAAACATTCCACAGCACACCCATCCATACCTGCAGCTTTCCCTTTTTTCATCTCCTTTACTGCCTCCTGCACTTCCTCCACCATGATCAGAGAATCATTCAACTCTCCCAACACATAAATTCCTTGTTCCCTTCCAACTGCCACAATCTCAGCCTCCCATCCCTCCTCTACATGTAACTATCTTTCAAAATACTCTGTCCATCTCATCCTTACTGCATCCATCTCATTTAACCTCCTTCCATCTTCTGCTTTGACTCACCTTTCCTCTCCAAACTCTCCCTTTCACACCCTCTTCACCTCCTTCCATAAAACTTTCTTAGTCTGTTTAAAATTCTCAGTCAACCACCTACCCCACTCATCTCCTGCCACTTTAGCATCATGCACAGCCCTTCTCGCCCGCTTCCTCTTTTCCTTATACCACTCAATAGACACTTCATCCTTTCTCTACAGCCACACTTCATATGCACGTTTCTTCTCAACAACAGCCGTAGTGACATCCTCACGCCACCATTCAGTTTCCTTTCTTACACCACCACCCACTCGTCTCACACCACACACCTCTGCCGCATGCCTCACCACAGCAATCTTAAACAACTGCCATTCCTCCTCCACACAGCCATTTTCCTAATTTTTCATTGCCTTCCACTCATCTTTCAGCTTCTGATACTCCTTCATTTTCTCTCTTTTGTCCAATTCACTCACTTTCAAAACCTCCCTGCCATAACTCTCCTATCTCTCACCCACCTCATACCTATTCTTAACTTTCCCCTCACCAGGTAGTTTTCAGACATACCTCCACTCTCCCCTCTCAAAACTCTCACATCCAACAATCTTCCTCTTCCATTTCTGGACACAATCACGTAGTTCATCAAAGCTCTATCAACAACCTCTCCACCTTGTTGTCTTAACAATGTATACATATATCTTTATTCTCAAAAAAAAGTATTTCCAAGCACCATCTCACGTTGAACACACATCCCTATCATTCATTCCCCAACCACACCATGCATGCCAACGATACCTTCAACTGCTACATTTCCCACTCAGCATTCAGACCTCCCTTCATTACCAGATTCACATTTGCTCCAAAACTCTGCAGACACTCATCAACATCTTTCCAGAAAGACTCCCTCCCTTCTTCATCCCTTTCACTACCAGACCCATATGCACTCAGAAATACCCACAACTCAGGTCCAAATTTCGCATTTACCCACATCAGTCTCAATGACACCTGAGATTCAATCACACACTGATACACTTGTGGGCTTACTAACAAGGCACTTCCTTCTCTTGCTCTTCCTCTATCAACACCTGACATTCTTCCTGTCACACTTCTAAACTTAGATTCATCTTTCTCTCTTACCTCTGTTTCACTCAAGGCTAACACACCCAATTTTCTTCTGACAGACATTCTCCCAGTCTCCCCCCTTTTAGGCGGAGTCGTACTACTTTCACTCACATTCATAGACCTAATCTTTAGGGTTCGGGGATAAGTCAACCTTCCTTCCCTTTGTATGCCCTGTCTCATTGTAGGAACTAAAAATACAGAGGTAGGGGTCACTAGTTCCCTCACCTGTTTCCTTTTAGTCACCTTTTATGACACACAGGGAATATGGTGGCAGAATTCTTCCTAACACAGCCTGCCCACATAGTGGTGGTACCACCCCATAATGCCGGCCAGATTGTGTCCCCCCCCCCTCCCCTTGACCTAAATTTATCAAAACAACAGTCAGAATTGCCTGCTTCGAGATTACAGGAGTGGAACTTGCTACGTCCAGACACTAAGGTGACAAATTTCAGGAATAGCCAACAAAATTTGAAACGTTTTTTCAAGTCAGACGGAGGAGTTTGCTGCTGTAGCAATAATGCAGGTCTGTTCGAAGCCTTGGAAAGGATTCATAATCCTGATGAATGGCGACTTTTTATTGACCCCAGGAAATCAGGTCTGAAGATTGTTCTCCACAATGTGAACGTGTTACCCAGTATACCCCTTGTTTTACCTCCTGAAATAAACGAAACGTACAAATCGATGCAAAAACTCCTCATTTTGACCGAGTACGACGAAATCCGATGGATAATCTGCAGTGTTTTTAAAGTGGTAACCATGCTGCATGGACTTCAAGGTTTCATGAAATACTATTCCTTTGTGTGTGCATCGGACAGCCGTGATGTGCTGCAGCACTGCATCCAGCATGAGTGGCCTCCCTGAAGTTCGTACAAAGCCAATGTACACAATGTATAGAACGAACCACTTGTCCAAATGGAAGATATCATACTTCCACCTCTTCACATCAAGTTAGGAATCATGAAAAATTTAGATAAGACAGGTGCAGGATTCGCACACTTGAAGAAGTCTTGCCTGAGATTGGCGATGCCAAATTAAAGGAAGGCATTTTCATTGGCCCACACATTAATAGCCTGAAGAAAGGTAGCCAGTTTAATGCAACCCTAGAGGTAGACGACCCTAGGGCTGGAGGTCTCTTAACTCCTGAATTGCTAACAGGATCGATCGAGCCATTTTCAGGATTACGCAAGATACCAAATGTGATTGATAGAGGGGCTTTTAGGAAAAACTGCGGACACTAGGCTCCAGCCCGATTGCGACGTATATCGATGCAAACCAATGAGAACTAACTCCTGAGCAGGGAGGAGGAAGGATCCGGGCCTGTACCCATTGGTGGCAGGGTGATTCCCCCACCTACCTCTCCCTGCCTTCCTCTACCCCAAAACCTTTGTTCCCTCTCCCCTTCCCTCGCCTCTGACTGCCTCCTGCTCCCTTCCTCCCCCTCTCTCACCATCCTCCATCACGCCACCGTGGTTTCCCCCCACCTTTCCCCTCTCCCTGTCTCCCTCGGGAGGGTTATAACCCCCCTACTCTCCCTCCACACCCCTGTACTCCCTCTCTGACTGTCCTCTTTGTCTTGTGGTGTCTGTTTCCCACCGCTATACCCCCGTTCCACCCATCCAGGCCTCTCCCTACCCCATCCCCACCCCTCACCCCCTGTAGTTCGCCTAGCCTAGCCTAGAGTATTATGCATCATTGTTACTATTCATGTCACGTGTTTTCATTCACTACCAGATTATTGTTTATGTAATTCTATACACCGATGCACGAAACAGAGAATGTATGTTTTTTCATGTTTTTTTTTTAAAGAGTATCCTTGTATACACTGTAATGTTTCCTGTAAATGTTAGTAATTTTGTTTTTTTATAATAATTAATTGTGTATTTGAGTGTCAGTCTTTCTCTCACACCATTATCATTATTTAGCATGCTTTAGCTTTTTTTCCCTCTTGAAATTCTTACAGCTACTTGATTTGACAGTCCTGAGGGGAGGGGATGGGGGGAAGGGGTGAGGGGAGAGGGATGAGGGGGAGTGGGTGCTGGAGTGTGTATCACCAAGAAAAAGATTTTCCGTGCTTTTGCTCATTTTTTTTTTTTTTTTTTTTTTTTTGACAGCTACACAGCCATGAGGGAAGGGGACAGGCGAAGGGAAGGTGGGGAGGGGAGAGGTGTTGTGGGGGAAGGGTGTTGGGGGTGAGTAACACCGACCTAATTATTTTGCATGCTATTTTTTGAAAAAAAAAAAAAAAAAAAAAAAAAACTGGAAATTTCTGAAGGGGGATAGAGGGGTAGAGGGGTAGGGGTAGGAGAGGAAGAGAGGGGGGTTGATAGGAGTGGGTGAGGAAGGTCATGGGAGGGAAGGAATAAGTGAAGAATAGGGTGGGGGCGCATAGAAAACTGGAGTAGCTCCGCCTGGAAGGATAACTTTTTCAACTTTGATGGGCTAAATGCTTTGGTTTGCGGCATAAGGTGTGTAAATTCAAGCTCTAAACCTTGGGCATAACACTTTTTACTTCTGTAAGAGTCGAAAAATCGGCTCCTTATACAGATTATCACGCCTATACAGTTGATCGAATTGCATATCCTAGGGGATGAGAAAAATTGCGCAGGTTTTTTGGGCAGCCATCATAGTGGACATTACATGGAAATCTTTTAAGAGTTTTTGGTCGCATACCGTGAACCTGGACGTTGCATGTCCCTTAAAATCCATTTTCTTCACTCATCTTGTTTTTTTTCCAACAAGCATGGGTGATGTTAGTGACGAACAAAGTTAACGTTTTCACCAGGATATTGCAGTAATTGAACAAAGATACCAAGGTAGAACTGGCGCTGGTATGATGGCGGTCTATTCTTGGATGCTGACACAGGATACCGATGTAGAACACAAAAAGAAATCATCAAGAACTGCACTATGAGTACCTGTATTCACAGCAAAATTTGCATACAGAAGTGCAATAATACACTTGATTTTGTTTCTTTATATTACTGTTACATCCCAACTGTTATTTTTCAGTTCTAAAAAAATATTCCTGGCATAACAAGCCGAGAGGAAAATATTGATTTCTGACTACTGGATGAAAAATTTTAAGGCTAAATTTAAGAAAATCTGTGCATGATGGAGAAATTGTAAAAACATTTGTAATCAGCACCGTCAGTTTAATGCAAATCAGCCATGCTCATTTCTGAACTAGATAAACTGAAATTTGTTGAGTAGTGTTATTATAATTATTATTAAATAAATCTATCTATCTATCTATATACCTAGGCTGCTTCCCCCAAGGAAAGGGAGGTAGCCAAGACAGGACGACACACTCCCCATTTACTGATCCATTCAAACACATTCATTAGCATCTTAGTCCCAAAGGGGAGAACGGACAGATCCTCACCACACCACACTGCACGAGGGTCAACTGCGCAGTGCAGTCAGTGACATCCACAGCAGGGCCTGACAGTAGAGCTGGTTTACCCCTGCCACATCATAACAGACTCATCCCCTTACCCGCACCTGACCTGATTAGCTGATCAGACCATATGCGGGAGAGTATCCACCAGGGCTGCATCATCATTATTCATTCACAATTTCTCTCCATTTATTTCTGTCACACACAGCCACTCTTCCTTGCTCAACAGACATCCCTCTTGCATCCAACGCTCTCTTCACACTCTCCATCCATCCTATTCGTGGTCTCCCTCTCACCCTTACACCTCGCACATTAGATCTTGTTATCTTTTTCACCAACTGCTCATTATCCATTCTCTCCATATGCCCAAACCATCGCAACACCTTCTGCTCAACTCGATCAGCCATCTCCCGAACAACTCCAGTTCTCCTTCGCACTTCATCATTTCTCACTCGATCCATTTGCATCACTCCACACATACTCCTCCTACACCTCATCTCAATTACATTGAAACTTTTCCTCTCTGCTACACCCATATTCCATGTTTCAGTCCCATATAATGCAGTCGGTACCACAACACCCTCTTACAGGCTTCTCTTTACATCCATTCTAAGTGAACGACATCTAAACACTTTTTTCATTCCTCCCAGAACCTTTCCTACTTCATTCATTCTAAACTTCACTTCTGCATCTATTCGTTCATCCACAGCAACATGTGACCCTAAGTACTTAAAACACTCTACCTCCTCAAGCAACTCACCTTTCAAAACTATATTCATCCCAGTACCATCTACCAACCTCATACACTTCATCACTTTACTATTATTCTCATTTACTTTCAATTCCCTCCTTTCACACACCCTTCCAAACTCCTCTACCAACTGTCTCAATCCCTCCTCTGAATCAGCCACCAGTGCAGTATCATCTACAAACAGCAGCTGCTTCAGATTCCACTCTCTACCATCAACATTTACCAGACTCAGACCTCCACCTAAAACTCTTGCATTCACCTCCATTACAACACCATCCATATAAATACTAAACAACCAAGGCGACATCACACATCCCTGCCGCAGCCCCACTCTCACGGGAAAACAATCACTCACAGTATTTCCCACTCTTACACACAGTCTACTATTTACATAGAAACTTTTCACCCCTTTTTGTCACCTACCATCAAGTCCATACAATCTTGAAATTCCACATAGCCTCCCTATCAATTCTATCATACGCTTTATCTAAATCCATGAATGGCCAAAACACATCCTTGCCTTTTGCTAAATACTTTTCATACACTAGTCTCACAGCAAACACCTGATCCACGCATCCCTTCCCTCTCCTAAAGTCACACTGCTCATCACCAATCACTCTTCTGTATCCTCTCTAACTCTCTTAATTAACGCTCTACCACACACCTTACCTACAACACTCAACGGACTTATACCCCTAAAGCTAGTACTTTCATACTTATCATCCTTGCCTTTATACAGCGGGACTACACAAGCACTTGCCCAGTTAACTGGCACCATACCTTTCACAAAGCACACACTCAACAATCTTACTAACCAGACAACAATAGTCGCTCCACCACCCTTCAGGCATTCCACAGCACATTCATCCATACATGCAGCTCTCCCTTTTTTCATCTCCTTTACTGCCTCCTGCACTTCCTCCTTTGTGATCAAAGAATCATTCAGCTCTCCCAACACATATTTTCCTTGCCCCCTTCCATCCACCAAGATCTCAGCCACCATTTCCTCCTCTACATTTAACAATCTTTCAAAATACTCTGCCCATCTCTTCCTTAATGCATGCATCTCAATTAACATCCTTCCATCCTCTGCTTTTATTTGCTCTTCCTTCCCAGACTCTCCCTTTTGCACCCTTTTCACCTCCTGCCAGAACATTTTCTTACTCTGTTGAAAATTCTCAGTCAGCCGACTACCCCACGTCTCATCTGCTGCCACTTTAGCATCATGCACAGCCCTTCTCGCCCTATTCCTCTTTTCCTTATACCTCTCATATGACATCTCATCCTTACTCTGCAGCCACACTTCATATGCACATCTCTTCTCAGCCACAGCCATACTTACTTCCTCGCACCACCATTCACTTCCTTTTCTTAAACCACCACCCACACGTCTCACACCACACACCTCTTCCACATGCCCCACCACAGCACTCTTAATCATCTGCCATTCCTCCTCCACACCGCCATTTTCCTGATCTTTCATTGCGTTCCACTCATCTTTCAATTTCTCCTGATACTCAATCATTTTCTCTCTTTTATCCAACTCACTTTCAAAACCTGCCTGCCACACCTAACCCTCCTAGCTTTCACCCATGTCTTAGCTACTCTTAACTTTCCCTCCACCAGGTAGTTGTCAGACATATCTCCACCCTCCCCTCTCAGAAATCTCACATCCAACAATCTTCCTATTACATTCCTGGACACAACCACATAGTCTATCAATGCTCTATCAACAACCCTTCCACCCTCCTATCTCACCCATGTATACTTATAAATATCTTTCTTTTCAGAGTATTTCCAATCACCATCTCTCGCTCAACGCACATCCCTATCATTCGTTCCCCATTTTCATTTCTTCCAGGCACACCACGCATACCAACTACATCTTCAACTGCTACATTTCCTACTCTAGCATTCAGATCTCCCATCATTACCACATTCACATTCGCTCCAAAACTCTGCAGACACTCATCAACATCTTTCCAGAAAGACTCCCTCCCTTCTTCATCCCTTTCACTACCAGACCCATATGCACTCAGAAATACCCACAACTCAGGTCCAAATTTCGCATTTACCCACATCAGTCTCAATGACACCTGAGATTCAATCACACACTGATACACTTGTGGGCTTACTAACAAGGCACTTCCTTCTCTTGCTCTTCCTCTATCAACACCTGACATTCTTCCTGTCACACTTCTAAACTTAGATTCATCTTTCTCTCTTACCTGTTTCACTCAAGGCTAACACACCCAATTTTCTTCTGACAGACATTCTCCCAGTCTCCCCCCTTTTAGGCAGAGTCGTACTACTTTCACTCACATTCATAGACCTAATCTTTAGGGTTCGGAGATAAGTCAACCTTCCTTCCCTTTGTATGCCCTGTCTCATTGTAGGAACTAAAAATACAGAGGTAGGGGTCACTAGTTCCCTCACCTGTTTCCTTTTAGTCACCTTTTATGACACACAGGGAATATGGTGGCAGAATTCTTCCTAACACAGCCTGCCCACATAGTGGTGGTACCACCCCATAATGCCGGCCAGATTGTGTCCCCCTCCCCCTCCCCTTGACCTAAATTTATCAAAACAACAGTCAGAATTGCCTGCTTCGAGATTACAGGAGTGGAACTTGCTACGTCCAGACACTAAGGTGACAAATTTCAGGAATAGCCAACAAAATTTGAAACGTTTTTTCAAGTCAGACGGAGGAGTTTGCTGCTGTAGCAATAATGCAGGTCTGTTCGAAGCCTTGGAAAGGATTCATAATCCTGATGAATGGCGACTTTTTATTGACCCCAGGAAATCAGGTCTGAAGATTGTTCTCCACAATGTGAACGTGTTACCCAGTATACCCCTTGTTTTACCTCCTGAAATAAACGAAACGTATAAATCGATGCAAAAACTCCTCATTTTGACCGAGTACGACGAAATCCGATGGATAATCTGCAGTGTTTTTAAAGTGGTAACCATGCTGCATGGACTTCAAGGTTTCATGAAATACTATTCCTTTGTGTGTGTATCGGACAGCCGTGATGTGCTGCAGCACTGCATCCAGCATGAGTGGCCTCCCTGAAGTTCGTACAAAGCCAGTGTACACAATGTATAGAACGAACCACTTGTCCAAATGGAAGATATCATACTTCCACCTCTTCACATCAAGTTAGGAATCATGAAAAACTTAGATAAGACAGGTGCAGGATTCGCACACTTGAAGAAGTCTTGCCTGAGATTGGCGATGCCAAATTAAAGGAAGGCATTTTCATTGGCCCACACATTAATAGCCTGAAGAAAGGTAGCCAGTTTAATGCAACCCTAGAGGCAGACGACCCTAGGGCTGGAGGTCTCTTAACTCCTGAATTGCTAACAGGATCGATCGAGCCATTTTCAGGATTACGCAAGATACCAAATGTGATTGATAGAGGGGCTTTTAGGAAAAACTGCGGACACTAGGCTCCAGCCCGATTGCGACGTATATCGATGCAAACCAATGAGAACTAACTCCTGAGCAGGGAGGAGGAAGGATCCGGGCCTGTACCCATTGGTGGCAGGGTGATTCCCCCACCTACCTCTCCCTGCCTTCCTCTACCCCAAAACCTTTGTTCCCTCTCCCCTTCCCTCGCCTCTGACTGCCTCCTGCTCCCTTCCTCCCCCTCTCTCACCATCCTCCATCACGCCACCGTGGTTTCCCCCCACCTTTCCCCTCTCCCTGTCTCCCTCGGGAGGGTTATAACCCCCCTACTCTCCCTCCACACCCCTGTACTCCCTCTCTGACTGTCCTCTTTGTCTTGTGGTGTCTGTTTCCCACCGCTATACCCCCGTTCCACCCATCCAGGCCTCTCCCTACCCCATCCCCACCCCTCACCCCCTGTAGTTCGCCTAGCCTAGCCTAGAGTATTATGCATCATTGTTACTATTCATGTCACGTGTTTTCATTCACTACCAGATTATTGTTTATGTAATTCTATACACCGATGCACGAAACAGAGAATGTATGTTTTTTCATGTTTTTTTTTTTAAGAGTATCCTTGTATACACTGTAATGTTTCCTGTAAATGTTAGTAATTTTGTTTTTTTATAATAATTAATTGTGTATTTGAGTGTCAGTCTTTCTCTCACACCATTATCATTATTTAGCATGCTTTAGCTTTTTTTCCCTCTTGAAATTCTTACAGCTACTTGATTTGACAGTCCTGAGGGGAGGGGATGGGGGGAAGGGGTGAGGGGAGAGGGATGAGGGGGAGTGGGTGCTGGAGTGTGTATCACCAAGAAAAAGATTTTCCGTGCTTTTGCTCATTTTTTTTTTTTTTTTTTTTGACAGCTACACAGCCATGAGGGAAGGGGACAGGCGAAGGGAAGGTGGGGAGGGGAGAGGTGTTGTGGGGGAAGGGTGTTGGGGGTGAGTAACACCGACCTAATTATTTTGCATGCTATTTTTTGAAAAAAAAAAAAAAAAAAAAAAAGCTGGAAATTTCTGAAGGGGGATAGAGGGGTAGAGGGGTAGGGGTAGGAGAGGAAGAGAGGGGGGTTGATAGGGGTGGGTGAGGAAGGTCATGGGAGGGAAGGAATAAGTGAAGAATAGGGTGGGGGCGCATAGAAAACTGGAGTAGCTCCGCCTGGAAGGATAACTTTTTCAACTTTGATGGGCTAAATGCTTTGGTTTGCGACATAAGGTGTGTAAATTCAAGCTCTAAACCTTGGGCATAACACTTTTTACTTCTGTAAGAGTCGAAAAATCGGCTCCTTATACAGATTATCACGCCTATACAGTTGATCGAATTGCATATCCTAGGGGATAAGAAAAATTGCGCAGGTTTTTTGGGCAGCCATCATAGTGGACATTACATGGAAATCTTTTAAGAGTTTTTGGTCGCATACCGTGAACCTGGACGTTGCATGTCCCTTAAAATCCATTTTCTTCACTCATCTTGTTTTTTTTCCAACAAGCATGGGTGATGTTAGTGACGAACAAAGTTAACGTTTTCACCAGGATATTGCAGTAATTGAACAAAGATACCAAGGTAGAACTGGCGCTGGTATGATGGCGGTCTATTCTTGGATGCTGACACAGGATACCGATGTAGAACACAAAAAGAAATCATCAAGAACTGCACTATGAGTACCTGTATTCACAGCAAAATTTGCATACGGAAGTGCAATAATACACTTGATTTTGTTTCTTTATATTACTGTTACATCCCAACTGTTATTTTTCAGTTCTAAAAAAATATTCCTGGCATAACAAGCCGAGAGGAAAATATTGATTTCTGACTACTGGATGAAAAATTTTAAGGCTAAATTTAAGAAAATCTGTGCATGATGGAGAAATTGTAAAAACATTTGTAATCAGCACCGTCAGTTTAATGCAAATCAGCCATGCTCATTTCTGAACTAGATAAACTGAAATTTGTTGAGTAGTGTTATTATAATTATTATTAAATAAATCTATCTATCTATCTATATACCTAGGCTGCTTCCCCCAAGGAAAGGGAGGTAGCCAAGACAGGACGACACACTCCCCATTTACTGATCCATTCAAACACATTCATTAGCATCTTAGTCCCAAAGGGGAGAACGGACAGATCCTCACCACACCACACTGCACGAGGGTCAACTGCGCAGTGCAGTCAGTGACATCCACAGCAGGGCCTGACAGTAGAGCTGGTTTACCCCTGCCACATCATAACAGACTCATCCCCTTACCCGCACCTGACCTGATTAGCTGATCAGACCATATGCGGGAGAGTGTCCACCAGGGCTGCATCATCATTATTCATTCACAATTTCTCTCCATTTATTTCTGTCACACACAGCCACTCTTCCTTGCTCAACAGGCATCCCTCTTGCATCCAACGCTCTCTTCACACTCTCCATCCATCCTATTCGTGGTCTCCCTCTCACCCTTACACCTCGCACATTAGATCTTGTTATCTTTTTCACCAACTGCTCATTATCCATTCTCTCCATATGCCCAAACCATCGCAACACCTTCTGCTCAACTCGATCAGCCATCTCCCGAACAACTCCAGTTCTCCTTCGCACTTCATCATTTCTCACTCGATCCATTTGCATCACTCCACACATACTCCTGCTACACCTCATCTCAATTACATTGAAACTTTTCCTCTCTGCTACACCCATATTCCATGTTTCAGTCCCATATAATGCAGTCGGTACCACAACACTCTCTTACAGGCTTCTCTTTACATCCATTCTAAGTGAACGACATCTAAACACTTTTTTCATTCCTCCTAGAACCTTTCCTACTTCATTCATTCTAAACTTCACTTCTGCATCTATTCGTTCATCCACAGCAACATGTGACCCTAAGTACTTAAAACACTCTACCTCCTCAAGCAACTCACCTTTCAAAACTATATTCATCCCAGTACCATCTACCAACCTCATACACTTCATCACTTTACTATTATTCTCATTTACTTTCAATTTCCTCCTTTCACACACCCTTCCAAACTCCTCTACCAACTGTCTCAATCCCTCCTCTGAATCAGCCACCAGTGCAGTATCATCTACAAACAGCAGCTGCTTCAGATTCCACTCTCTACCATCAACATTTACCAGACTCAGACCTCCACCTAAAACTCTTGCATTCACCTCCATTACAACACCATCCATATAAATACTAAACAACCAAGGCGACATCACACATCCCTGCCGCAGCCCCACTCTCACGGGAAAACAATCACTCACAGTATTTCCCACTCTTACACACAGTCTACTATTTACATAAAAACTTTTCACCCCTTTTTGTCACCTACAATCAAGTCCATACAATCTTGAAAGTCCACATAGCCTCCCTATCAATTCTATCATACGCTTTATCTAAATCCATGAATGGCCAAAACACATCCTTGCCTTTTGCTAAATACTTTTCATACACTAGTCTCACAGTAAACACCTGATCCACGCATCCCCTCCCTCTCCTAAAGTCACACTGCTCATCACCAATCACTCTTCTGTATCCTCTCTAACTCTCTTAATTAACACTCTACCACACACCTTACCTACAACACTCAACGGACTTATACCCCTAAAGCTAGTACTTTCATACTTATCATCCTTGCCTTTATACAGCGGGACTACACAAGCACTTGCCCAGTTAACTGGCACCATACCTTTCACAAAGCACACACTCAACAATCTTACTAACCAGACAACAATAGTCGCTCCACCACCCTTCAGGCATTCCACAGCACATTCATCCACACATGCAGCTCTCCCTTTTTTCATCTCCTTTACTGCCTCCTGCACTTCCTCCTTTGTGATCAAAGAATCATTCAGCTCTCCCAACACATATTTTCCTTGCCCCCTTCCATCCACCAAGATCTCAGCCACCATTTCCTCCTCTACATTTAACAATCTTTCAAAATACTCTGCCCATCTCTTCCTTAATGCATGCATCTCAATTAACATCCTTCCATCCTCTGCTTTTATTTGCTCTTCCTTCCCAGACTCTCCCTTTTGCACCCTTTTCACCTCCTGCCAGAACATTTTCTTACTCTGTTGAAAATTCTCAGTCAGCCGACTACCCCACGTCTCATCTGCTGCCACTTTAGCATCATGCACAGCCCTTCTCGCCCTATTCCTCTTTTCCTTATACCTCTCATATGACATCTCATCCTTACTCTGCAGCCACACTTCATATGCACATCTCTTCTCAGCCACAGCCATACTTACTTCCTCGCACCACCATTCACTTCCTTTTCTTAAACCACCACCCACACGTCTCACACCACACACCTCTTCCACATGCCCCACCACAGCATTCTTAATCATCTGCCATTCCTCCTCCACACCGCCATTTTCCTGATCTTTCATTGCGTTCCACTCATCTTTCAATTTCTCCTGATACTCAATCATTTTCTCTCTTTTATCCAACTCACTTTCAAAACCTGCCTGCCACACCTAACCCTCCTAGCTTTCACCCATGTCTTAGCTACTCTTAACTTTCCCTCCACCAGGTAGTTGTCAGACATATCTCCACCCTCCCCTCTCAGAAATCTCACATCCAACAATCTTCCTATTACATTCCTGGACACAACCACATAGTCTATCAATGCTCTATCAACAACCCTTCCACCCTCCTATCTCACCCATGTATACTTATATCTTTCTTTTCAGAGTATTTCCAATCACCATCTCTCGCTCAACGCACATCCCTATCATTCGTTCCCCATTTTCATTTCTTCCAGGCACACCACGCATACCAACTACATCTTCAACTTTTTTTTTTTTTTTTTTTTTTTTATGCGAGGAAGAAGGAATCAAAGGCCATCAGCCCGCAGTAACAGTTCCCTCCAAGAGAAAAACAAAATACAATAGAGAGCCAAATTCAAGATCCGATCATTTTGAGATGCCTGGACACACTGCGTTTGAAAGACTGGAGATCATAGGCAGCAGGAAATACAGATAGAGGGAGACAGTTCCAGAGCTGACCTGTTGCATAAATGAAAGACTGGGAGTAACGGTTAACTCTTGCATTAGAGAGTTGGACAGAAAAGAGATGAGAGTTTGCTGCCAGACGGGTGCTACGCGCACGTTGTAGAGGTGGAGGAATGCAAGTAGACAGTTCAGAGGAGCAGTGACCATTAAAGTAGCGATAGAAAAGAGATAAAGATGCAACAGTGTGGCGAAGAGACAGAGGTTGAAGGGAGTCAGTAAGAGGAGGAGAGTTAATGAGACGAAAAGCCTTTGACTCCACCCTATTGAGAAGAGCTGTATGTGGGGAGCCTCCCCACACATGAGAGTTGTACTCCACACAGGGGCGGATAAAACCCCTGTATAGAGTCAACAATTGTGCAGGGGTAAAGAAAGAGCGGAGTCGGCTTAGCACACCCAATCTTTTGGAAGCAGATTTTACAAGAGATGTAATATGATCTTTCCAAGATAAGTCCCGAGTAAATGAAACCCCAAGCATGTTCAAGGATGATGCAGGATTAAGCTGAATATTATTAAACAATAATGGGTATACCTGTGGAAGATTTTGTCGGGTTGACAGGTGTAAGAACTGAGTCTTAGATGCATTAAAGACAACCATATTATTTTTACCCCAGTCAGAGATACGAACCAAGTCAGACATTAGGTGTGCCATAGCCTCATCCCTTGTTTCTTGAAGTAACTGTTGAGATGGGCGTTGCAGGAACCGAATGGAAAGGTGAAGGGTGGAGTCATCAGCGTATGAGTGGATAGGGTTAGATGTACAGCTTAGAAGATCATTGATGAATAAAAGGAAGAGAGTTGGTGACAGGACAGAGCCCTGAGGAACACCACTGTTGATAGATCTAGGAGAAGAACGATGGCCGTCTACAACAGTGGCTATAGAACGACCAGAAAGGAAGCTAGCGATGAAGGCACAGATAGAAGGATAGAAACCGTAGGAGGGCAGTTTGGAAATTAAAGATTTATGCCAGACTCGATCGAAAGCCTTTGAGATGTCAAGTGCAATGGCAAAGCTTTCGCCGAAGTCCCGAAAGGAGGATGACCAGGAGTCTGAAAGGTAGGTGAGAAGATCGCCAGTGGAGCGTCCCTGACGGAACCCATACTGATGATCGGAAAGAAGGTTGTGATAGGAAAGATGCCTTAAAATTTTTCTATTAAGAATTGACTCGAAAACTTTTGAAATACAGGACGTTAAAGCAATTCGCTCCAAAACTCTGCAGACACTCATCAACATCTTTCCAGAAAGACTCCCTCTCTTCTTCATTCCTTTCACTACAATGCCCATATGCATTCACAAATACCCACACCTCACATTCAAATTTCACTTTCATCCACATCAGTCTCGATGACACCTCTTTCCATTCAATCACACACTGCTGTACCTCCGGACTCACTAACAAGGCCACACCTTCTCTTGCCCTTCCTCTATCAACACCTGACAATCTTCCATTCACACTTCCAAACATAGACTCGCCCTTCCCTTTCATCTTCGTTTCACTCAAAGCTAACGCATCCAACTTTCTTCTCACAAACATTCTCCCAATCTCCTCCCTTTTAGCCTCAATCGTACTACATCCACGCACATTCATAGACCCAATCTTCAGGGTACGGGGATACCTTAATCCCCCATCCCTTTCTCTGGCCTGTCTCATTTTAGGAACTAAAAAACAGAGGAGGGGGCCCCTAGTCCCCTCACCCTGCCCCTTTTAGTCGCCCTTTACGACAAGCAGGGAATACGGTGGCAGTATTCTTCCTAACACAGCCTGGCCACAGAGTAGTAGTACCACCCCGTAGTGCGGCCAGATTAAATATAGTAAAGCATGAGGGAAATGACATATAGTATAAGTTAAAGCTAGGTTACCAGAAGAAAGCAAAGTAAACCGGGCAGAAGATAATGGAATAAGTAAATGTTGGAAAATACTCCTCATTTCCACGAAACGCAACCGAGCAGAAAACAAAAAAATGAAAATGGTAAAGAAGTTTCCGCAGCCAGAAGAAAGCTTCCCAGGAGAACTTGTTTTGGTAATAATGTATCTAGGAATATACTGCCTTCCATATACTTCCCTTGAGAAAGATCTGGCATTGGAATAAATTGCTTTGGAGAAATAGCTGTAGCGAAAGGGTGCTATACAAATAAACTAGGGTGAAACTGATCAATTAACAGATGCGGAAGAACGTAACAATAATATTTGTATATCATAGACCTTTATCACGCTGTTGTAAATATTTGCAGAAATTAAGTGTTGTGAAAATTATACATTACGTTCACAACAAAGTTACGCTGGAATCAAGAAAAAAAAATGGAGAGGTAATCTATTCTGCGACGTACGGAGTAATGCTGTTGATTTTGTTGGAAAACTCTGAGATTAAATTTACGTGGGAATAAACATTCAGGGTTTACCTACCATGGGAACAGGCTTCTAAAAACATTTAGGTTTGAGAATGAACTGCTGTGTAAGAAAACTGCAGTGAGAATAACCCGCCATGGTATTAATTGCTGTGGAAATAAGCTGATGTACATATAAACTGGGAACATGATGACAAAGCGGAAGAGGATTTTTCAGTGTCGGGGGAAAAAATCTTTTACTGTGAATATAAAAGAACAGCAGAGCCTGGTATGTTCCATGCAGTGATGCGTAATTAAGTGAATGGGTGAATGGATGAGTGAGTCAGTGACTGAATGAGTGAGTGTGTAAATGGATCAACAGGTGATTAATTGGAAGTGAACGAAGATATCAATGAAAGAATGAATGAAGAAGTTGGTGGAACAGGGCATGAATTAATGACTTGGAGGCAGAAGTGGAGTGTCAGTGAATCTTAATGAATAATTTAGTGCGGGAATAAATGAACTGGTGAAAGACTGTATGAGGATCTAAAATAATGGATGGAGAGATGCATACATGGCCTGAAGTGTGATTACTATGCTTGGTAGGTGAATGATTGTGCTGAGTGGAGAGTGAGGGAGTGGGCATCTGAATAACATGAAGGGAGGTATTGGGAAAGCAACCTGATAGTTACCTGCATCTGCCTTTTTTTTTTTTTTTCTTTTTTTTTAATGTACGCTGTGCATTTTTTACTTTGATTCTTTTTTGACATAACTGCTGATTCTTTTCCATCGTTTTATACAACTCTCTCTCTCTCTCTCTCTCTCTCTCTCTGGTGTATAAGTATCACTGATTTCTCATTTCCTTGTGTGACAGTATAAAAAGCTGGCTGGTCATTTGTTTGCATGTTGCACCTTTATTATTGTGGGTCTTCATTTGATGCATTTTTCATTCTGTGCCCGTTACTGTGTTTTTAAATAAATACAGTACTATAATAAATATTATTAAGTACATAAAATATAACTCATTAAATATAAACTTATGGATGATAATGAATTATATACCGCACGGTACGCACAACGGAGGAGTGTCGTAGTATTAAGTTCTAAAAGGATTATTAGCGCGTGGGGAGGGGATTATCATGCATGGCCTATTGACCTACCCAGATCTCTCTCTCTCTCTCTCTCTTCATTGTGGATATCAGCATATCTATGAATCACGTGTTATCAAGCGATTTAATTGCATATATATATATATATATATATATATATATATATATATATATATATATATATATATATATATATATATATATATATATACATATATATAATCGGCCCATCACATTTCACCCCAGTACATAGGTCTTTTCTGAACCTTTCCATTGATTTCGATCTTGTGCTATCTCTTTCCATTTCAGAATCCTAAGACCACAGAACAGTAAAGAATTTTTTGTCCTCATGGCTTTCTCTTTTTCTTCGGGGGGGGGGGGAAGGGGTGAACCCTGCATCTCCTAACATAACTCTTTATTTCATCACACCACCTACAGTAGTTGCTGGTCTTGCTATTGGTCTTTTATAATCAGTTATTACTCAGTATGCTGTTTTTCTTTTCCATCTGTTGTCGTCCTTCTACAAATATGGCCTGCCCTCTACCAATTCTGCTTTTTTTATTCATTACATATTTTCATTAAGTTCACATCCTAATCGAAGCTGAATATTTCCTCTCTTAAAGTGGACACCTCTTTACTTTCCAGTGGTTCGGTCATTGTCTCTGTCTCAGAGCTGTAAGTCATTATAGGGTGAACACATCACTGGTCCCAGCTGTCTATGAAAGGCATTGCATTATCTTTGCAATATCTTTCAAGGTAGCAATTAAAACCTAACGCCCTACTCAACCATTCCCTCCCAACTCGCCTCCTAGGCAAAATACCGAGTCCTGCAGGGGTCCCTCCCCTCTCCCTAACCACTCTAACATCACCTTGTACTGCTGCCACGGTATCTAACTCATACCCCTTCCAGTATCATTGCCTCCTACACTGAGGCATATAGTGGGTTTGTCTGCAATATCCTTCACGATATTTGAAATTTTTCCTATCATATTACCCCTCCTGGCCCCTGGACGACACACATGTTTAGTGAGTGGAGTATACATTGCTCTGTTTAGATATCTTACCTGGAAGTCTCCAACAATTACAGCACTACACTCAGAAATATTTATCATCAGGTTTGGACAGATGCAGCGATACTTGTGAAAGTAAGCGCAACAGTTTAACCTATTATAGTAAATACATCCACTCAGGCACTCCAAAATGAGCAGGCGATGATAGAGGACAGAACAAACAATGATAGAGGAGTGATAAGTGATAAAGGGTTTCCCAGTTATTAACAAAAACAAAAAAAGTAAGTCCCAAAGTAGAGGTATAACTTCTCGTAATAATCTGAAAGTGTACTACACAAACAGCAGGAGTTTACGTAATAAAGTGGATGAACTGAAGGCTTTAATTTGTACAGAGAAAATAGACATTGCCATTATTAGTGAAATTTAGATTAAGACAGACACTCGAGAATGTGTAACAGAATATCAAATAGAGGGCTATAATTGTTTTGTGTCAAACCGTCTGGGAAGAATGGGGGGTGGGGTAGCTATTTATGTAAAGGATTCATTAAACTGCTACAATAAAGTCGACATTAACTCACAGCGTCCCAACGACGTATGGGTACATCACAACTTTTTTTCGGGCTAAATCCCAACGACATACCAGTACATTCTGCAATTGCAAGGTCCGTCATTTGCACATTTGTCAAGTTTCGTGGGTGATTTTTGGTAGGCATATGTGGGAGACCTTCCTCCACCAGCCACCAGGCAGCAACACTACCTAACCCCACATGACCCCTGCATGCCATTTTCTCGGCCACTCACCTGTTAGTAGATGTGCTTGTGATATATGATGCTCTCTATTATAGTAAGGCCTGGAAATATGTGAGAACAGTTATATAAGGTGGAAATGGTATAATGTTTGTGGAAAAGTATAATGTAATTTCAAAAATAGAATGTAAGTTGAAACAACAGTCATAATGAGTCAACTGTGCAAGAATTTTGCAATTTTGATGTAATTGGTGAGTGAAACAACGCTTTTATTGCCCTTATTATTGTGTCAGAACCAATATATTCTTGTACTACATATAAATTCGTACCAAATGAAAAAATATTTACCTATTCTGAGTGGTTTGCAATAGTTACCCCTGCCACAGAAAACATGAGAAGCACCAGGCGCTCAGAGAAGAAGGTACCCGTTGTTCGGAGGGAGACTTATATAGCACACTTATAAGCTCAGGTAAGCACTATTTTGGTTTTTCCAATGTTTCTCATAAAAAGCTGAGTTTTGAGCCAAAAAAACACAATTGAAAATCTGCCAGGATTAAGGGGGGGGGGTCACTAGCGAGAGAAATCAGCAGGGACGGGGTGGATTTAAAGTAAATAGGGACACGGAAAGTGTCTGCATTGAAATTAGTAACAACTGGGAGAAATTAGTCTTAGGAGCTATTAACCCATCACGTCCCAAGCTATTTCGCACCTCTGACACCCCCCAATCCCTAGGTATTATCGATTTTTTTTTTTTTTTGGCTAAAACCTCCGCTTTTGGTGAGAAACATCGAAATTTCATAGAGAAATCGTTCACCTGAGGTTTAAAATACTCGATCCAGGTAGCAGTACCTCCTTACCTGACTGGGTTTTCTAACAGGCTGGCACCAAAGAAAATGAGTTCTATGGGAGGGTAACTATTTCACACCACTCATAAACAGTATTTATTTATTTACTTGGTACGAATTTATATGTAGTACGAGAGTATATTGGTTTTCAAACAGTAATATAGTCATTATAAGCATTGTTTCACTCACTAACTCATCACCATATCTGACCTTCTTTTGCCACATTACCTGATCATCATTTCTGCCTGTTTCTTCCTCTAATGCTATGTAAACTTTGTCCTCCACATTGTCATCGATTGGGGAGTCACTCTGGCCCTGAATGTCTTTATTGGTCAGTCACTGGTAACAGGTGAATTGCTGAGACAATGGCATGTGGTGGGGGGGGGAGGTTATGTGGTGTAAGGCATTGTCCCTGCTTGGCATCTTGTAGAGGAATAGAGGAAGGTGTCCCGTGTATACATACGAAAAATCACTTGCGAAAATTGAAAATTGTGCAAATTAGGGACCTTGCAATTGCACGATGTACCAGTACATTGTCGGGACTGGCAAATGCAAAATGTTGCAAGGTATCCATACATTGAAGGGATGTCTCGAGTTAACAGATATCCAAAATTAAGCAGAGCAGATAGTAAATACCTTTGGGTGAAAATTAGGAATGCATCACAGTCCAACTTAGTAATAGTTATAGGGGATCTTAACCTGCCAAGGATATATTGGTAAAATCAGACAGGGGATGCAAAGTCAGAGGAATTAGTAGAGATGGTACAAGATAATTTTCTTTATCAGTATATCAGGGAGCCCACCAGAGTTAATAATATACTTGATCTGGTTTTATCTTATAATGAAAATTTCATTAGAGATATAGAAGTTGGTGGACGACTGAGTAATTGTGATCATGAAGAAATACAAATTTACTTAGGAAGTCTGTTCTACTGAGAATTCCTCCACCGTTCCTAATTTTCACCTAGGAGATTTTGATGGATTAGGAGCTTTTTTTTTAACCGTATTCCATGGGGAGACTAGTTATTTCAGGGAGAGCCAGATCAGTGGGGAACTCCAGGTCATAGGTGAGGGGCAGGAAATGAGTAGGAATGTGCACCAGGTTTCTGGGGAAGGTCAGGTTATAGGTGAGAGACAGGATATAGGTGGGAGTGTAGTTCAGGTGACGGGGATTAACTTAGGTCCAGTACCAAGCAGCCATTTGGCCAGTGAGCAATGTAATGCGTTAGTAAATATAATACAGAGAAGCCAAGATAGAATTATCCTTTTAAAACCATCTAGAACGAACAGTTCAGAACCAAGATGGTTAAACCTATAGAAAAACAAAACGTGAAGAGAAATACTTACGTAACCGATACGCGATTTTGAATAAATAAGTAAAGAGGGAGATACAGAAAGCAAAGTGAGATTATGAAATTAAGGTTGCTAGTGAGTCGAAAGAAAACCCCAAGGGTTTTTTACCAAGTATACCAGACGAAAAATAAAGATAGGATAGGACCTCTTAGAACAGAATCAGGTAACATTACCAGTGAAGAGAAAGAAATGTGCTCCATCCAAAATAATTACTTCATGTCAGTTTTTACCAAGGAAAATTTTGACATAGTCCCTCAAGCAGCAAATATTTACGATGATAATACGGAAAATATTCTTAGTAAAATAACCATTAGTAAGGAGGACTATTGAAAGAAATCAGTAAGTTAAAAAATCGCAAGGTCCGGATGATTTATATGGAAAAATTATAAAAGAAACCAAAGACACGTTATATCAGCCACTTTTAACATTATTTAATGGCTTTAATTCCAGGTGAAGTTCCAGAGGCATGGAAGATCGCAAACGTAGTGCCTATTTTTAAAGGGGGCAATAAAGCATCTGCGTCGAATTATCGTCCGATAAGCCTAACACCAATAGTAGGGAAAATGCTGGAGTAAATTTTGGCAAAAAATTAGGGAACACTTAGAAACATTTAATCTTATGAAAGTCAACACGGATTCAGGCAAGGGCAATCCTGCCCCACAAACTTGTCATTCTTCTCGGACAGCTATGAGGCAGTAGATAGCGATAAAGCTTACAGTATTACTCATCTGAACTTTAGTAAAGCTTTTGATAGGGTCCCACATGAAAGGTTAGTTAGAAAGGTTTGAGCACACGGTACAGACGGCGATATCTTAAAATGGATAGAATCCTGGCTGAAGACGAAAGTAGGGGGTATTAATAAATGGAACTAAGTCAGACTGGGGTTTAGTACCTAGCGGTGTACCACAGGGTTCAGTACTCGGTCCCTAATTGTTTTATCATATATGTAAATGAACTAGACTTAGGAATCACTAGCAGTATTAGCAAATTTTCCGACGATACAAAAATAGGGCGTTCCATTACAGTAAATCGCCTGACGATTGCCATAACTTACAAAAGGACCTCGATATATATATATATATATATATATATATATATATATATATATATATATATATATATATACACAGTATATCTATATATATCTCTCCGTCCATCCATCATCCAATCCTACATTGCCCCAAGAAGAGCATAGGAGCCCGGGGCTAGGCAGTTGGTCTCGACATTTAAGATGAGAGTGACCAGCCTCACTCATCCCTGAGTGGCACTACATGACCAATCAACCCCAACCACTCCTTGGATATAAACCTTCACCAGCTCAATCCGACTGGAGAGCAATAATTACCCACTAAACCACCAGGTGCCAAAATTTGGTTATATGGTTACCACCCAGCGTAGTAAATGGTTTCCTGGTGTACAGGAAACGGTTTGGCTTGTCACTCAGTGTAGAGTCACCCACAGACAGAAGGAAAAGGAAAGAATTAAGGAAAGAAAGACAGAAGAGTGAGTGTAAAGTCACCCGTAGGCAGAAGGACAAGGAAAGAATGAAGGATAGAAAGATAGAAGAGGATGGAAGGAAAGAAGGATGGAAGAGAGGATAGGGCAGACACCCGAGAGCAGCAATACATCGAGTAATATATATATATATATATATATATATATATATTATATATATATATATATATATATATATATATATATATATATATATATATATATACATATATATATATATATATATATATATATATATATATATATATATATATATATATATATATATATATATATATATATATATTGTCCAAATGTTCTAAAACTTGGCAAATGGATTTTAAGATTGAAAAATGTAAAGCACTTAAACGTAGGCAAGACCATTGGAAATAATAATTACAACTTAGGTAACAAAGAAATTAGTAAATCGGAATGCGAGACAGATGTAGGAGTTATGGTTAGTAAAGACCTCGAACAAAGGCAACAGTGTATTAATGTGAGAAATAAAGCAAATAGAGTCCTAGGATTTATTTCATGAAGCGTGAGCAATATGTCATAAAAAGTAATATTGCAACTTTACCTAGGATTAGTAAGACCATATTTAGACTACGCCGTGGAGTTTTGGTGTTCTTACTATAGAATGGATATAAATTCGTTAGAAAATGTACAGAGAAGAATAACAAAAATTGTACAGATGATGTTCGGAATCTGTCATATTGTGAACTGACTAAAAAGAATATATCTGCACCCACTAGAGAGGCGTTGAGTCAGGGTAGACAAATGAGGTGTTTAAGTGGATGAAGAGAATAAATAAGGGAGACATTAGCAAGGAATTTAAAGTGAGCATACAGAACAGATGTAATGATTTAAAAATAGAAAAATTCCGTTTTAGTAAGGAAATAAGTAGAAATTGGTTTGGCAATAGAGTAGTGAATGTATGGAAGAAGCTACCTAGTAAAGTAGTTGCTGCCCCTTCCATTGAGAGTTTCAAGCATTGGCTAGATAAGCATATGACAAATAAGGGGTGGGTATAGGATAAAAATCTTATAACGAGTACCAATTCATTCTTTTTCCATTTCAGGTTACATCATGATATTCTTTTTTTCTCCTTTCATGCTTTCCTATAAAATGTTCAAGCCAGTTTTTCTATGCTGTGTGGTGTTCTTTCTGACTTTTTCCTGCCAGCTTCGGCTGGGGGGTTTGGATGGCGGGGGAGAATTTTATTCATTGCTACCCTTATCTCATTCTAGTAGTTCTTGGAACACCGTGTCATGGGTCAGCCGGCTTACTGCAGTTATCCTCTCTTCTTTTGTTCTTATGTTCAACCCTGCTTTATATATCTGATTATTTCAGGATCGAATTTCGAGATAGTGTACAAGTTGCCCTAGGTATTCAAATTCATCAACTAATTCTAAAACATCATTTAGGAATAAATTTTCCTCAGTTCGAGCCATGTTATTAATTATGAATTTTGTCCTTTTCTTGTTCATCTTCATTCCCAAACTAAGTTTTTCTCACTTCAGTGTTTCTATCAACTATTGTAGCTTTCCGCCTGATTGAAAAAACAGCATGATGTCATGTACAAATTTAATGTTACTAAGATATTTTTCTCCTATCGTTATCCTTTTATTGCTCTATTTAAGCTTTTTAAATACTTCTTTGAAACATGCTGTAAAAAATTTTTGTGAGATACTACCAGCTTGTCTTACGTCTTGTTTCATAGGATTTTTTTTTTTTTTTCAGTGGCTGTATGGTGCTTAACGCTTGCTGTTTCATCTCTGTATACTCGTATGTCATCCAATATTCTAAAGCAGATCTCATCTGCATATTGTCTACGAATTGTACTCAGTACCGCAGTAGTTTCAAATGAGTCAAAAGCTTTTTCGTAATCAGTGAATAACATACGTTATAGTGTTCTGTATTCATTTGCCTTCTTAACTATTTAAACTATTGTATGTATGTGGTCCATGGCTTAAAATCCACTTTTTAAGCTTGCTTGTTCCATAGTCTGATTAAAGTCTACTGGTTATGATTTTTGTGATTAATTGGTATGTAACTAACAACAGGTTAGTTGGTCAGTAGTTTTTAACCCACCGTGTCCCATTGACATACTTGAGCGCCCAAACATTTTGTCTCTGTGACTCCCATTGACATTTATAAACACTCTGCAATTGCAAGGTCCATCATTTGCACATTTTAAAAATTTTGCGCATGATTTTTGGTACGTATACGTGGGGCACCTTCCTCTACCCGAGGCCAGGTGGGGACAATGCCTTACTGACCTCCACCCCCCGCACACCATTTTCTCGGCAACTCTCTTGTTACCAGTGACCTGGCCAGTAAAGACACGTCGTGCCACAGTACGAAATTAAAGGCGAGAGTGATTCCCCAATCGATGACAATGTGGAGGACAACGTTTACGTGGTGTTAGAGGAACAAACAATGAGAAGTGATGAGCAGATAATGTCGCCAAAAAATGTGGGGTACATTGATGTGTTTGGTGAGTGAAACAACACTTATATTGCCTATATTACTGTGTGAAAACCAATGTACTCTTGTACTACATATAAATTCGTACCAAATAAATAAATAGCCTATCTACCTATTCTGAGTGGTTTGGAATAGTTACCCCTCCCATAGAAAACGTTTTCTCTGGAACTGGGGCCCATAGATCACAGTGCCAGGTGAGGGTATGGTCACCTGTACTGGCATTTTTAAGCTCAATTGAGGAATTTCTCTATGAATTTTCGATTTTCTCGTAAGAAGCAGAGGTATTAGCCCCCCCCCCCCAAAAAAAAAAAATGAAAATCTGCCAGGATTGAGGGAGGTCATGGGTGAAAAAGCTGCCATGATGGGGTGGGTTAAGATCTTTCAAGTCTCCTCTCTGTTTTACGGGCTGTTGGGACTCTTCTTTGCATAATGAGTTTTGACATTTTTTTTTTCTCCAAGACAATCATTCCTGCATCTTTTATTCAATCTGCTGTGATTCTGTCTTCTCCTGATGCGCTACCTCTTTTCAAACTTTTCAAAGTCTCTCTCTCTCTCTCTCTCTCTCTCTCTCTCTCTCTCTCTCTCTCTCTCTCTCTCTCTCTCTCTCTCTCTCTCTCTCTCTCTCTCTCTCTCTCTCTTCTGCATATTGTTATAACTGGAATTTCTGTAGATAATGGATTTCGGTTGATCCGTGGTCTGTCATCTGAGTTGTATAGATGACATTAGAATTCTTCCACCACTGATAAGTTCGTCCCTATTGTATGTTATTTCACCATTTGGTTTCTTTAAAGCATACTGTACATTTGACTATTTCCTTTCCCCAGACAACTCTTTATTGTCATTTACAGTAGTTCCTGTGATTAAGGCTCTGTTTATTTTTTGCATGTTGAATTTCCACATATCTTGCTATTTCCCATTTATTGGCTTTGTTAATTCAGCTGCTTCTGTTTTACCTCTAGTAGATATTACCTTCAGTTTCTACGTGCCTGCATTAAAAGTTTTGGTTCATTTGAAAGTTTACCGTTCTTTTGCTTTACTGCCTTCTCTTGTATTTCATGTGCTGCTTCCTTCAGGATCTTGGTGAAGTTTTGATTTATTTGATCAACGTCGAGGCTTTCTTCACTGCCATGGACTTAAAACCTGTTGTAAATACTGATATACTAAATTGCGTTTCCCAGTTACAAAAGCTAGTTAAGTTAGGAAGCACTGTTTTTAAGAAGTAATTCCTTTAAGATATTTATTCAATTCACATTTAATCATTCTGTAATCGGTACCAATGTTTATTTGTTGAAGACTATTACAATTTTACGACATCACGTCGGTTTGTAAGTTTGAAAGCAATCTAATTTTTATAGCCATCTTGAGATCTCCAAAATCATTTTCTACATGTTCTCTTCTCAAAGAAGATACCCATGATATTCAGTTACTGAGTTTTTGCATATACTACTATAGTTTTATCGCTTTCTTTTCTTGAGTCTATAGTATGATTCCCAGCTGAAGTCTCTCCTGTTACCCTTTTTTCTCATTTATCATAGAAGTATAGTGCGTCTTTCCTCTGTCAATAGCTGGCTGTACATCTTCAAAGAACCTGACAATATATTCATCGCTGTAACTAATTGTTGGTGCATAGACTTGAACCGCCTTTACTTTGTATATCTCAGTTAATTATATCGTGATAGTAGCTACTGTTTTATTTATGCAAAAAAAAAAAAAAATCTCAAATTGTTTGTTAACTAGGAATCCTACTTCGTGTTCTTTCTTACTACCCTCAGATTTGCCTCTCCAGTATAATACTCGAACATGTCCACAGTTTAATACTTTCTGCTCTTCACTTAATCTCCTGATTTCAGTAATTCCTACGACACTGGACCTGACAGTG
>NC_136991.1:17669656-17779656 GCF_032717465.1 Coenobita brevimanus
AAAATTTAGGAAATTTATATAGAATTGTATGCATCAAAGACAGTAGTATCAATAGCTCACTTTTCAGTTGACACACGTGAAATACCTGAGGTAACACCAAACGAAGTGAGCATTTATCTTAAAAATATGAAAAGAGGGAAGGCTCCGGAGGAGATGGAACAGTAGCAGATTTACTGTTGAATGCAAGAGTGGAAGTACAAAACAGGCTTGCCCACTTATTTACTCAGTGGATTAAAAAAAAAAAAAAATCTCAAAACATGGTGTAATGCAACTGTTATTAATTTATTGTAAGAACAAGGAGTAAATGAAAACATTTTAAAACTGCTCGAAAACATAAGGGAACTGCTACAGTTATTACATAACGACTCGGAAAAAACTATGTTTGAGAAGGGCGTGCGTCAGGGAGATACAATTTCACCAAAATTATTTAGAGCATGCCTAGGAAGTACTTTCAGAAAGCTAGACTAGAAGAACAAAGGAGTAAACATAGATAGAAAAAAGCTAAACCATTCAAGATTTTTAGATGACATTGTGCTAATCTCGGAAACAGCAGAGACATTGCAAGAATATTGAATGACCTGACCAGTGAAAGTCTCAAAACAGGGCTGAAGATGAATAGGAGTAAAACTCATGTTTAATCCAATTACACCACACAGCGTCATCAGGATAAATGAAGAAATTCTTGATGAAGCTGAGGAGTACAGTTCTATGTGTATACCTAGGCTCCTTCCCCCAAAGAAAGGGAGGTAGCAGAGACAGGACGACACACTCCCAATTTACTCATCCAAACTCACACGTTTATTCGTACCTTAGCCCAAGGGGAGAAGGGACAGACACTCCAGCACCACACCGCACGAGGGTCAGCTAAGCAGTGCAGTCGGCAACATCCACAGCAGGGCTTGATAGCTGAGCTGGTTTACCCCATCCACATCGTAATGGACCCATCCCCTTACCCATACCTAACCTGATCAGCTAATCAGACCAAATGCGGGAGAATATTATGCCCTCAGGGCCGTGTCATCATTTATTCATTCACAATTTATCTCCAATCATTCCTATCACTGGCAGCCACTTCCTTGCTAAACAGTCGTCCTTCTCACATCCAATTCTCTCTTCATACTAACCAGCCATCCAGTTCATGGTCTTCCTCTCGGCCTTACACTTCTCACATCCAGTCCAGTTATCTTTTTCACCAATCTCTCATCATCCATTCTTTCCATATGCCCAAACCATCGCAACACTCTGCTCAACTCGATCAGCTATCTCCCGCAAAACTCCAGTTCTCCTTCGGTGCTTCATCATTTCTCAGTTTATCGAAACATGTTGCTCCACACATACTCCTAAGACACCTCATCTCCATTACATTCAAACTTTCCCTCTCTGCTACACCCATATTCCATGTTTCAGCCCCATATAATGCAGTCGGTACTATTACATGGGGTAAATACTAAAATTAACGAAAGACCATGATAGTGAAATAGAATGAAGCTTACAATTGGAGGGAAACCTTTTGGTAAACAGAGACAATATGAAAAGCAGCTTGCCAATATGTATGAAACAAAAGGTATATATATATATATATATATATATATATATATATATATATATATATATATATATATATATATATATATATATATATATATATATATATATATATATATATACCTATCTATCTATCTATCTATATACCAATTTATCTATCTATCTATCTATCTATATAACTCTCTCTCTCTCTCTCTCTCTCTCTCTATACATATATATAGATAGATAGATAGATAGATAGATAGATAGATATATAGATAGATAGATAGATATAGATAGATAGATTGATATATATATATATATCCCGCGAATGAAACCTAAAGTATGTGTAAAGATGATGCGGGACTGAGGTGAATATTGTTAGGAATTAGGGGATACTCTTGCGGAGGATTTTATTAGGTTGATAGATGTTAGAACTGAGTTTTTGATGCATTAAAAACAACAAGATTACTATTACCCCAATCAGAGACATAAGCCAAGTCAGACATTAAGTATGCCATAGCCTCATCCGTTGCTTGTTGAAGTATCTGCTGAGATGGGCATTGTGGGAAGCGAATGGAAATGTGAGGGTTGATTCATCACCATATCAGTGGATAGGATTCGATGTACAGCTTAGACAGTCATTGGTGAATAGAAGGAAGAGAGTCATTGGACAGAACCCAGAGGAACACCACTACTGATAGCTCTAGGAGAAGATCGATGGCAGTGTACAACGGCAGCTAAAGAACGACCAGAAAGGATACTGGAGATGAAGGCATAGATAGAAAGATTGAAACCGTGAGAGGGCAGTTTAAAAATTAAAGATTTATGGCAAACTTGATCGAAAGCATTTGAGATGTTAAGTGCAACGACAAAACGTTTGCCAGACTCCTAAAGGATGACCAGGAGTCTGAAAGGTAGGTGTGAAGATCGCCAGTGGGGCGTCCCTGGGGAACCCATACTGATGACCGGAAAGAAGGTTGTGATGGGAAAAATGCTTGAAGAATATTTTGTTAAAAAAAGATTCAAGGACTTTTGAAACACAGGATGTTAAAGCAAATAGGCAACAGCTAGACTGGGAATGGTTACCCTTCATTGGGTGAGGCTGAATGACAGCAAACATCTGTTAAGAAGAAAAGGAACAAGTTGATCGACAAAGGGGAAAGAGTTTGCTCAAGTAGGGGATAATCAGAGAAGCACAGTTCTTGAGGACAACAGGAGGGACCCCATCAGGCCCGTGTGCCTTGTTCGTATTAAGGCCAGGGAAGGCAGAAAATGCATAAAGTGAAGAAACTCCATGGGGGAATCAGATGGGGGAAGTGATGGAGAAACAGCACAGAAACCATCCAAGGAAGAATTGGAAAAGAAAGTCTGAGTCGAGTTGTCTCATCAATAGAAGAAATAGCTGCAGAGCCATTTGGATGGAAAGGAGGAGGGTAGGATGATGAGGTAGAACTGTTAGAATGGTTGAAGGAAAGATGCCAGAAGGAGTGGGAGGAGTTTGAGCGGGAAAGTTCAGAGCATTTAATATGAATAAAATTATTTTTTTAGCAGAAGGAAGAACAAACTTAGCACGATTCTGGACAGAAACAAAAAAGTTATGAGATTCAGGGGTGGGTTGGCCCCGGTACCTTTTGTAGGCCATCTCTTTGTTGTGGACAGCATTCAGAGTAGCAGGGGTAGGCAGCCCCGCCCAGGGAAGTACTATCATCAAGGTAATGGGAGACTCAGGGAATAGCCTTTTTTTGTGTGTGTGTGCGAGGAAGAAGGAACCAAAGACCATGAGCCCGCAGTAACAGTTCCCTCCAAGAGAAAAACAAAATACAAGAGAGAGCCAAATTCAAGATCCATTCATTTCATTTCGAGATGCCTGGACACACTGTGTTTGAAAGACTGGAGATCATAGGCAGCAGGAAATACAGACAGAGGGAGACAGTTCCAGAGCTGACCTGTTGCATAAATTAAGGACTGGGAGTAATGGTTAACTCTTGCATTAAAGAGTTGGACAGAAAAGGGATGAGAGTTTGCTGCTAGGCGGGTGCTACGCGCCTGTCGTAGAGGTGGAGGAATGCATGCAGACAGTTCAGAGGAGCAGTGACCATTAAAGCAGCGATAGAAAAGAGATAAAGATGCAACAGTGCGGCGAAGAGACAGAGGTTGAAGGGAGTCAGTAAGGGGAGGAGAGTTAATGAGACGAAAAGCCTTTGACTCCACCCTATTGAGAAGAGCTGTATGTGGGGAGCCTTCCCACACATGAGAGTTGTACTCCACACAGGGGCGGATAAAACCCCTGTATAGAGTCAACAATTGTGCAGGGGTAAAGAAAGAACAGAGTCGGCTTAGCACACCCAATCTCTTGGAAGCAGATTTTACGGGAGATGTACTATGATCTTTCCAAGATAAGTTCCGAGTAAATGAAACCCCAAACATGTTCAAGGATGATGCAGGATTAAGCTGAATATCATTAAACATTAGTGGGTATACCTGTGGAAGATTTTGACGGGTTGATAGGTGTAAGAACTGAGTCTTAGATGCATTAAAAACAACAAGATTATTTTACCCCAGTCAGAGATACGAGCCAAGTCAGACATTAGGTGTGCCATAGCCTCATCCCTTGTTTGTTGAAGTAACTGCTGAGATGGGCGTTGCGGAAACCGAATGGAGAGGTGAAGGGTGGAGTCATCAGCGTATGAGTGGATAGGGTTAGATGTACAGCTTAGAAGGTCATTGATGAATAAAAGGAAGAGAGTTGGTGATAGGACAGAGCCCTGAGGAACACCACTGTTGATAGATCTAGGAGACGAACGATGGCTGTCTACAACAGCGGCTATAGAACGACCAGAAAGAAAGCTAGCAATGAAGGCAAAGATAGAAGGATAGAAACCGTAAGAGGGCAGTTTGGAAATTAAAGATTTATGCCAGACTCGATCGAAAGCCTTTGAGATGTGAAGTGCAATGGCAAAGCTTTTGCCAAAGTCCCGAAAGAAGGATGACCAAGAGTCTGAAAGGTAGGTGAAAAGATCACCAGTGGAGAATCCCCGACAGAACCCTTACTGACGATCAGAAAGAAGATTGTGATAGGAAAGATGCTTTAAAATTTTTCTATTGAGAACTGACTCGAAAAGTTTTGAAATACAGGACGTTAAAGCAATTGGACGATAGTTGGAGGGTTGGGAGTGGTCACCCTTCTTTGGGACTGACTGAATGAGAGCAAACTTCCAGCAAGAAGGAAAGGTACAAGTTGACAGACAAAGGCGAAAGAGTTTGCCTAGGCAGGGTGTGAGCACAGAAGCACAGTTTTGAGAACAACAGGATGGACTCCATCATGCCCATATGCCTTGTTAGTATTAAGGCCAGTGATGGCAGAAAATACATCAGCTGAAGAAATTTTAATGCCAGCCATGAGGAAGTCAGAGGCGTGAAGTAATGGAGGAACAGCACCGGATTCCTAGGCCTTGGTAGCTGGTTACACATCTTTTTGCCTTACATATCAGAGGGCATCAGGCTGCCCTCCTTACACAAGACACACATCCACATTATATCACATTGCCTTAAACTAGCTATCCTCTCTCCATAAAACACCAATCTTGTCATTACATATCATACGCATCCCACAACACATCCCTGCTCCCCCTTCCCATAAAAAGAATCATGGTTGCTGCAATACTGGGAATTAGTGCAGCGGTTTCTCGGATGACCACTACCGGCAGGGCTGGGTCGTTTGCACAGGGCCCTCCTGGTCGTCATCAAGCAACTGTGCCACCTTCAGTTTTGTGGCACCCCAAAACTGCTCATCAGTGCAGTAAATTTTTCTTCTGCATTAATAGGGGACTTCACTCCAACATCAACTGTGTTCACAATTTCCTCCAGTTTGAATCCCCAGATCTGCTATTTTTGACAAAGACTCAAGTAAGCTCCACCTCTGATTTACCTAGATTCAATTTTCCTGGTTATATCTTGATTTCAAATTTCAGAGCCAGGGAAGGTGTATGTTGCCTTGCTAAATCAGAAATTGCCCTGGAAGAGATTACTAAATTTAACTGTCCTTTTTTTTTTTTTTTTTACTGTTCTATATATAAATTAAATTCTTTGGGTAAAATTGAGTATTTTTGTTGTGTTTATCATTCCCCTAATGACCCTCCAGAGCCGAGTTTATTTGACTCTCTGTCTTCACAACTAAGTCTCCTCAACATTAATACTGCATCAGAAATTACTATCCTGCGTGATTTTAATGTCCATAATGTTGAATGGCTCACTTATTCAGCCAGAACTGATGACTGGTCTTGAATACGAGCTATATGCATACTCATTTAATCTCAGCCAGTTAGTCATTCAACCTACCCATGTACCAGACAACCCGATCAAAATCCCCACCTATTGGAATTGTTTCTAACAACCAATTCAGATAATTATAATGTCAAATTGAAGTCCCCTCCCGGATCCTCTGATCATTGTCTGATACAAACCACCAAATCAACACCTACCACCCCCTCCTACCATGAACCTGTCTTGGTGACTAAATGGCACTACGACAGGGCAGACTGGGAGGGTCTCTGAAATTTTTTCATGGATGTTTCTTGGACCTACTTTTTCTTTCAAGATGCAGACTTCTCATTGGGCCATATACAGGATCTCATTAAAGTCAGCATGGAAACATTCATTCCCCATCATAGTTACAGAAAAAGATGTAATTCACCTATGTGGTTTGACCACAGTTGTGCTAGAGTAAGAGAACATAAAACAATAGCCTATAGCATTTGTACAAGGACCAACACTAAAGAAGCCTTTAACTATTATAGAAATATCAGAAACCATGCCAAATGTATTATTAATCTTTCTAAATCAAACGTTTTTCATAGACAAGCCAACAAACCACTAAACAACCCAAATTATAACTAAATTTTTTGGTCTACCCTTAATTCATTTAAATCTAACTTCACTACCACCTCCTTCATTCCACCGTTACAATTCCCCAGTGGAAATCTAGTAAGTGACTCACGTGGAAAAGCCAATCTTGTTGATATTTTTTTCAACAAACTCAACCCTAGATACAGAAAATCACAGTATTCCTGTACTTCATTCTGATTCCCCTCATATACCTTCTTTCAAGATTCACACAAGATACGTACAGGCTGTATTAAAGAATCTCTTAGTAGACAAAGCTACTGGTCCAGATGAAATTCCTTCAATAGTACTTAAAAACTGCTCCCCAGTGTTGGCTCCTGTATTGGCAAATTTTTTCTGCTTATGCATCTGTACCTCAAGTTTTCCAGCTTCTTGGAAAGAAGCAAATATCCATCTTGTTCCTAAAAAGGGGGCCACTTCTGATCCAACAAACTATAGACCAATTGCTATAACTTCCGATCTCGGTAAAGTATTTGAGACATTAATAAACAAACACACAGTCAAGCACCTGGAAATCAGTAAGTTCATCAATGATGGGCAGTATGGATTTAGACAAGAACGTTCAACTGTAGACATTCTTTGCCTTCTTACCCATCAAATTAACAAAACAATATACCAACATGATGAAACACACACAATAGCACGTGATATTTCAAAAGCATTTGGCAGAGTATGGCACCAGGCCATATTGTCTAAGGTATCACACTATGGACTTGCATCACTGGTTCCTCTAATTTCTTCTTACCTTCATAATAGAAAAATACAGGTCATGGTAGATGGAATTTTTTCCCAATTTCATTCCATAAATGCTGGTGTACCTCAGGGATCAGTTGTGGCCCCAACCCTCTTTCTTTTTCATACAAATGACCCCCTATCTGTCACTCACAACCCAATACACTCTTATGCTGATGACTCGACACTTCATACTTCTTTCACATTTAGTACCTCCTTTACACAATCTGATATCATAAATTCCCAAATAAACACAGCAGTTTCACTGAACCAGGACCTTTCTAAAATTAATCAATGAGGACAAAGAAATCTGGTCCCGATGCTCAGAAAACAAAGTACATTAATTTCTCCAACAGAAAGAATCCCTCAGACTCCCACATAATTTTAAATGATGTCAGAGTTCCCATATCCACTACAATTGATGTCCTAGGTGTCACACGAAACACCAACCTAAGCTGGACAGCTTATGTTAAATCCTTTGCTAAAAATCTTTCTACCTATCTATCTATTGCCAGACGCCTCAATCCCGTACAGGATGGCCACAAACAAATCGCCTCTACGTCGCCCTGTCCCCCCCATTTCACTGTCCCGCTCCCAACTCACACCCACCTCTCTCATATACCTCTCCACTCCATCCCTCCATCTCATCCTCGGCCTCCCCCTCCCTCTCCCCCCTCAACCTCACTCACATACACTTTCTTCATCAGTTTCTTACCCTCCATCTTCTGCACATGGCCAAACCACCGCAGTGTGTTCTTCCTAACGCTTTCTATCACATCCACATCCACACCACAACACTCATTTATATCCTCATTTGTCAGCCTGTCTCTCCATGTAACTTCACAGGCTTCTCTGAAATAACTCATTTCCACTGTTCTCACTCTTGACTTGTGTCCTTCCAACAACGTCCAAGCTTCACTTCCGTATGTTAGAACTGGTATCAGAATACTGTCATGTAGAAACTTTTTCACTTCCATGCTCACTTCCCTGTTTCTTATCACTGCTTTAAAAAAAAAAAAAAAAAAAAAAAAAAAAAACAGCATCCTTTCTTCCATGTTGTACCCTTTCAAGCACTTCACCCTCCAAACTACCATCCTTACTCATTACACTCCCCAGATACATAAACGTACTCACATTTTCCATTTCCTTACCATCCAACCTCACTGTACATTCACTGACTTCACCACTCTCAAAGACGATCACCTTACTCTTCCCTACATTCACCTTTAGATTTCGTTTCCTACACACTCTCCCAAACTCATCCACCAAGCCTTGTAGCTCTCCTTCGTCTTCACTTAATAACACAGTATCATCTGCAAACAACAGTACAGGAAGTTTCCAAACACTGCTCTCTCTCACTAGGGCCACTCCAACATCCACTGCCCTACTTTGTATCTCTTTATTACCCCATCCATGTACAGATTGAACAACCATGGAGACATGACACATCCCTGTTTTTAACCCAACCTTCAAAGAGAAAAACTCACTCAGTTCACCATTCACAAACACTGCAGCCTTAGCACCATCATACATACTCTTCACAGCATTCAACAACTTCCCATCTACTCGATATATTCTTAATACCTTCCACAATCCTTGCCTATCCACCCTGTCATATGCTTTCTCCAAATCCATGAAGGCTGCATGCAACTTCTTTCCCTTCTCTAGAAGCATTTCCACTAAAGATCTAAGAATGAATATCTGATCTACACAACCTCTTCCCTTCCTAATGCCTCCCTGTTCTTCTCCAACTAATTCCTCTGTTATTTCCCTAACTCTGTCAATAAGTATCCTACCATACACTTTTCCTATTACACTATCTATCTATCTATATACCTAGGCTGCTTCCCCCAAGGAAAGGGGGACAAATGCCCCTATGATTATTACACACTTCTTTTTCCCCTTTTCCTTTGTACAAGGGAATAATAATACCTGACTTCCAATCCTCTGTGACTCTACCTTCCTCCCAGGCCAATCTGCACATCTTCCACATCCATTCTACTACTATCTCTCCCCCATACTTCAACATTTCACAACACACTCCATCAACTCCTGGATCTTTCTCCGGTTTGACTTTCTTCATTCCTTCCACAACTTCTATCCTACTGATTTCTTCCTGTCTTCTCCTCTCCCTCCTTCTGTCAGCCATTCCCCAGCCACTTATACTCGCATTAGTTCCATTCTCTATGTTCAGCAATTCCTTAACCCGCCCCATCCCGACGTTTTTGGACCTTTTTTTTCTTGGCTCAAACATCCGCTTTTGGTGAGAAACATCGAAAATTCATAGATAAATCGCTCACCTGAGGTTTAAAATACGCGAATTAGGTACGAGTACTTCCTTACCTGACTGGGTTTTCTAACAGACGACATCAAAGAAAACGAGTTCTATGGGAGGGTAACTATTTTATCCACTCATAAACAGTATTTATTTATTTACTTGGTACGAATTTATATGTAGTACAAGAGTATATTGATTTTCAAACAGTAATATAGGCATTATAAGCATTGTTTCACTCACTAACTCATCACCATGCATGACCTTTTTTTTCCCACATTACCTGATCATCATTTCTGACTGTTTCTTCCTCTAATGCTATGTAAACTTTGTCCTCCACATTGTCATTGATTGGGGAATTACTCTGGCCCTGAATGTCTTTATTGGCCAGGTCACTGGTAACAGGTGAATTGCCGAGACAGTGGCGTGCAGGGGGGGGGGAGAGGTTATGCGGTGTAAGGCATTGTTCCTGCTTGGCATCTCGTAGAGGAATAGAGGAAGGTGTCCTGTGTATACGTGCCAAATATCACTCGCGAAATCACTCGCGAAAATTGAAAATTGTGCAAATTAGGGACCTTGCAATCTTGCCGGGTTAATTCACGTCACCGCGATGGCGCGGGTTAAAGTGTTCTATCCATCTGCTCACTTTTTCTCCCTTCTCCACTATTAATCTACCATTTTTATCTTTCACTCCCCTACTAACTTCGCTGCCACCCTGTCTTACTCTCTTCACCTCTTTCCAGGACATTCTCTTACAGTCCCTCCACTTCACACTCAAAATCCTTCCAAATTCCTCATCCACTCTCTTCTTACTCTCCCTTGCTAATCTTTTCACCTCTCTCTTCCTTTCTACATATAACTCTCTCTTCCGCCTCTCAACTTTTTCCATGCCCGTATTTCTCATCCATTCATTGTATGCTTTCTTCATTTGTGCCACAGCCTGTCTCACCTCTTCATTCCACCATGCTGTTCCTTGCACCCCCTTCTGTCTTCTTTTTACCCCACATACCACATCACATGCTGCACATATTCCTTCTGTGAATATCTTGCACACACCTTCCACGCCCCCATCTGCTCCAGTTCATATATACCCAATCGTTCCTCCACTTCTCTCTTATATTCTGCCTTTTTCTCATCCTCTTGTAACCTTTCCTCTCTCCTTGCAGCTCCTTCCTCCCATCCTACCCTTCTTCTATTTCTCCATCTTACTTGGATCTTGATTCTGGCCACCACCAAGTAGTGGTCAGAAAGTCCACTCCTCCATCCTCTATAAGCTCTTGCATCCATCACACATCTTCGTATCCTTTCATCCACACACACCTAATTAATCATTGCCTTCCTTTCATTCAGTTCACCACCCACCCTTCTCATCACTCACCATGTATACCTGTGAATCATTTTGTGCCTGAAGAGGGTATTGGCTATCACCAACCCCCTCCTGGCACAAATGTCCACTAAAACACTGCCATTATCATCTATTTCAGCAGGCACACCCCACTCACCAACTATTCCATCCACCTTCACATTCCCTACTTTACCATTCATATCACCAATGAATAACACTCTCTCATTCTTTCCAAACTTTTCCATGCACACGTCCACATTTGTCCAGAACTATTCTCTCACTCTGCTTGCACGATCTTGCATCGCTGCATACACACACACAATCGCCCACATTTGTATTCCAACTTTCAATCTTACCCACACAATCCTTAAGCCAACTGATCCTTACTCTCTTATGTTTTTCTTCCATCTTTTACTCACAACAATACACACTCCTTCTTTTGCCCATTCTCACCTACCCCTATAAATATACCCCATCCATACTCCCATTCTCTCACACTCTATCCTCTCCAATTAATTTCAATTACTCCACATACATCCACTTTCGCACCCTCAAGCACCTGGACAATCCGTCTCTCTTTCACCTCATCATTCGCACCCCTTACATTCCATGTTGCGATCCGTGCCATGTCCTTTGTCCGGTCCTTGGTCATCATCTTTGGGTCAGTCCTTGTCCGAGGCTTCTTGTTCATCTTTTTAGTTAACTGTTTTCTGCAGAGGGGCACTAACCCTCTGCCAACCCTTTTAGTCGCTTCATACGACAAGCAGGGATACTGAGGGAGTATTCTTGAAAACCCCTCTACCCCCAGGGGGAGTAAAAATGCATCTAAAAAATTGGGTCTTCTGTACAGAGTTCGTGAATTCTTCTCTGACGAGCAGTTGGCCACATTATACAAAACTCACATGCGTCCTCAGATCGAATACTGTTTGCCACTGTGAAGTGGATGTGGAGCGGTTGCATTGAAGCAGCTGGACAAAATTCGAAAAAACATTAGATTAATCAATAATCCTGCCATTACCCAGGACCTTCCTCCATTATCAGTACAGAGAGATGTTGCTGCTTTAGCATTATTTTACTGATATTTTTACCGTAAGTGCTCTGAAGAACTTGCTTCAATTGTGCTTCCCCTTCACATGTTCTCCCGAAATACTTGGTCAGCTGGGAGTGCCGATGAACTCACACTCTTTCCCCCACAATACAGAACCTCTGCTTATCAAAAATTCATCCCCAAAACTACTATTCTCTGGAGTTTACTTCCTGGGTGTTGCTTCCCACAAACATTTAATCCACTTTTATTTAAATCCGGTTGTTATAAATATTTTATGAATGGAGGATGCCTTTAGGCACATGGACTTTTTTTTTTTTTTTTTCCTTTGAATTTTACTTCCTCCATTCATTCTCTTAAAAAAAAAAAAAAAAAAAGAAAGAACAAGCATGATTAAACCAAGGCTTTTTGTGCATTAGTCACAGGATAAGGGGAAGGAACGTATGCTTCCATGGCCAAGAGAATAACCTCCGTAGTGCACGAGGTTCACTCAGATGGCCAATGGCCATGGCAGCAATAATCATTCCAGGTAAAATCAAAGAAGTACTGCCTGAGGACCTCCCAAGTAACAGCTCCAAAGTGCCATATCTGCCACTTCCTGAGGGTCCATGTCATGAATTCGTGCGAGTGTATTCATACAAATTCGTGACAGTGTACTTTAGAGAGAAAACCACGAACTCTAGTGGAATTCCCACTGGCATCACTCAGTTCAACCATCCTCATATTCACTTTGATTGGGATGGTTTTCAGAACATTTGTCACTGTTTCACAAGTGACCATTCTTATCCACGACATTAGTGCTTTCACTGAGTGATTTATTGCATTTTTATATCGTTCGCCCTCTTTCTGTTGACCGTTGAAGTTAGGCCACGCCTATTTCCGGCGAACACGGCCATCTCTTGCATCATTTCGCAATTTGACCTCCATCAGCTCGGGATCGTCGCCAGGATAGGATCGTTTTGTGTCCAGCGTAGAGCAGCGTCTCCATTGTACAGCAAACTCCTGAATCTCCACCTAGACGGTGAATTGGCTAAGCGGGCTTGGAGCTAATAGCAGCGTTGGTGTTCATCACAGGAGCCCAGACTTTCATTTCGGCTCCCCTTCACTGACCAGTATTTCTGTTCGTTTTTCTAGGCTTAAGTTTAATTAGCTTTTGAATGGGTGAGTAAGTGTATTCTCTTGCTATTTGAATTCATGAGTCCCCTAGTGACCATGAAATTCCCATTTTGATTCATTTTGAGATTCATATAACATAAATTTATTTTATTGTAATCAATAAATTTACAGTTCTTTCCTTTGAGCATAACCCGCCCCGTCCCGACCACTTTTTCACCACTGGTACCCCCCAATC
Source organism: Coenobita brevimanus (assembly GCF_032717465.1). Taxonomy (NCBI): domain Eukaryota; kingdom Metazoa; phylum Arthropoda; class Malacostraca; order Decapoda; family Coenobitidae; genus Coenobita; species Coenobita brevimanus. The sequence goes on from NC_136991.1 coordinate 17,682,834, forward strand.
CCGACCATTTTTGGACCCAAATTTTTTTGGCTAAAACTTTCGCTTTTGGTCAGAAACAATGATCAATCACGCAGAAAGTGTTCACCGGGGTCCATAAGTTGCCTAAACAGGTATACCTTCGTCACACCTGGTACCACGTTCTCTGTAGGTGGTCTGAGGCTCTCACGTTTTCTATGCTATTATAAGTCTGGGAAACCAATGAAAGTAAGTAGATATGTATTTATTACAAACATAAAAACATGTGATAGAAGAGTAAATTGGATTTTATACAAAAATAGAGCTGAAATAAGCATTGTACCATTGTGCGAACCGAGCAAAATCGGGCAGACTGGTCACGATGAATCGCTAACATTCCTGAATCATGATACATATCATTTTTTCTACTTACATAATACATATCCAATAAAATGTAAAATTATTCCTGAATCATGATACATATCATTTTTTTTACTTACATAATACATATCCAATAAAATGTAAAATTATACCATTTTACATTTTATTGAACTGTTTTTACGTATTCACAGGCCTTTCGATAACATTTAGCATAATGTTAGCGCTTATTTACGTAGTGAGTGAACTCGCTGTGATTGTTGTTTCAACTCGTATTGTTTTTTTTCAACTTACATAATACTTTCCTAATAACATTATACACTTTTCCACTTTAGAGAACTGTTTTGAGATAGTTTCAGGCCTTACGATAATCTTTAGCGTAATAACAGCGCATAATAACATAGAGGGTGAAGCCGCTATGACTATTATTTCAACTTACAACCTATTTTTGTACTTATATAATACTTCTCCACTAACATTACACATGTTTCCACTTGATATAATTGCTATCACATAATTGGAGACCTTACTGTTTTACTGAGCGTCATATTATCGCATATTTACACAGTGAGTATTATCGCGATATCATTTGTTTCATCTGACACTAGTATTCAACTTATAAATTACTTTCCTACTAACATTACACGCTTTTCCACTTTATATAATTCCTATCACATACTTGCAGACCAGAATGTTCTACTGAGCATAATATTTTCGCAGATTTACACAGTGGGTGTACTCGTGACATCAATTGTTAAAACTTACACTATTTTTCAACTTATACATTACTTTCCTGCTAACATTACACCCGTTTCCACTTTATATTCTTGCTATCACATATTTACTGACCAGCGTGTTATACTGAGCGTCATATTTTCGCAGATTTATACAGTGGGTGTAGTTTTGATATCACTTCGTTCAACTTACACTATTTCTCAACTTATACATTACTTTCCTGCAAACATTACACCCGTTTCAAGTTTATATAAGACTTAGCACATACTGACTGGCCTTACCATTATACTGAGCGTCATATCGCCATCCCACACAGTTTCAGTAGTGTAGGAAGTTATGGTACTCTCTGAAACATGGCTGAAGGCACAACACAACATTGGTGGTGGTGGGGGAGGTGGAGAGCGGCGCCTTACATCACTCGCACTTCTCTTCCCTCACCCTTTTCCTTTACCCTTTCCCTTCGTATGGCGAAAGACGTGCTGGGGAGTGGCTCCACCTCCTCTCCCCTAGGCCTACGTGCACCACGTGCTCGTGCTGCCTCCCTCACACCACTTTCCCTTTCACCCCGCACTCCCGCCACACCACTTTCCATTTCACCCCTCGCTCCCGCCACACCACTTTCCCTTTCACCCCGCACTCCCACCACACCACTTTCGCCTTCCCCAGACAAAACACTAGGCCATACTTTATTTGCCTTCTCGCCCCACCTTCTGATCCTCAGGGTGAGATTTTTTCCTTCCCCAACCACGAGGCAACATCACATCCTAAGCCCCCGTCATCGTCATCGTCCTCATCCTCGTCCTCATCAGAATCTCTCTCTAGGGGATGGAGAGAGGTCCATGCAGGTGTTTTGGGTGCAGGCTGGCCTTCCCTTGCCTTACAATACGTGACATACCGCTTTTTCCGGGGCAAAGGGACCTCCTCATCACTGCTTGTTATTTCCTCCTCAGGCTGCACATAATCTCGATCCACCACATCATCATCAAGTGGAGAATCACTATCTCCAGTGAAGGCATCCAGGGCGGATTGTATTTCGTCGTCTGAGAGACCTTTACACGCCATGTCTGACCTGGGTCACTGCTAACAGGTGAGTGACCGAGACAAGGGCGAGCGCGGGTCACGCGGGGTCTGGGATGCTGCCCGCCTGGTGGCAGGTAGGGGAGGCTTGGGTAGGTGGGCGAATCGAAAATCTCGCGTGAATTTTGAAAATTGTGGAAATTATGAACCTTGCAATTGCAGGACGTTGAAGTACGTCAACGGGATTGGCAGTGACAAAACGTGAGGACGTGGAAGTACGTCGACGGGACGCCGCGGGTTAATGTAATTAGACTCGTGTTTTATTTCTCCACATTAAGCCTATTTTAGTTGCCACTCCTAGTTTCCACAAACTCTTTACAATATTCATAACTGGTACTATGGCCAGTTCTTATGTATCAAACTTAAATCGGTTGTGCCAACCAGGAGTTAAGCACTGGCAAGAACCTGCTTATTATTATTAGCAATAGCTATTGATTGTCAGGGGTGGAGTCACTTTCTCGAGAGGCTAACAGTACTACAAACAGCACTCGTGAGTAATTAGTCTCTGCTGTGTACTGTTGAGAAAGTTTATACATTCTCATCTTTAGAGAATTGGTGAAGTAAGCCGGAACAAAGTAAAACTTACTGCAAGATTTTCACAAGTTAATTCCTTGACTCTATTTTCAAGGAATATTTTCAATTACTTTTTAATCCATAAATCCACATCCCCCCCGTGACATCTGGCGACCTCGCCAGGATATTAACTCATAGCTCTAAAGTTATTAAGGAGATAATACTCACACCTAAGTATTTATCATTAAAGTCAATAGGCACTATCTTACTGGTGGTTATTGATTCATTTCCATTACTTTTACATAATAATTTTCCCAGTCAGTTACTTTTTTTTTTATTTTCTTTCTTTACCAGTTTAACTAGATAAAACTAGTCACCACCAACTTGTGCCTATATTCTTTACTTTTGATTATTGGCATTTCTCTGCAAAATAGCAGTCAGTACTCAGTCTTTAGTTTACTCAGCCTCAGCTCAGGTAGCATCATGGCCATTAATATATATATATAGGAAGCCAAGGATATGGGGCTTACCGATCCCCAACAAATAAAAGAATATATGCTCTCTCGGTTTAGTTACAAGCAACAACTTGAGAATGATGTCCGTGAAGAGCGTCAAATTCAGCGTGAATACAAGCAAGAACAACATGAGTACGAGCAAGAGCAACGTGAACACGGGCAAAAACAATGAGAACAACGTGAGAGAGAACGTGAATACGAGCGAGAACGAGAGAGAGAACACAAACATGAACAAGAACAACGAGAGAGAGAACGCGAACATGAGTGAGAACAACGAGAGAGAATGCGAACATGAGTGAGAACAACGAGAGAGAACGTGAATATGAGCGAGAACGAGAACACGAACATGCCGAGCGCGAGGCATGTGAGAAACATGAACTTGAGATGCTGAAGCTCAAGCAAGACTCCTTGGCTTCAGACACATCTGGTGCAGCTAACCAAAGCTCCACGAGCGCTCTCTCTGCACATGTCCTGGCGACCCCATGCATCAAGCTTCCTCCATACAAGGAAGGCGAGCGAATCAAGTCATTCATAGCTTGTTTCGAAGACATGGCTCAGCTGTAACAGCTGGATGAGGCAGCTAAGCAGCTCCAGTTTCTTAGCTTGTTTGAGGGCCCTGCCCTTGATATTCTCCACAGAATTCGTGGAGACAATCTCACGTATGAGATGATGAAGGCCGCACTCATCAAAGCGTACGGTCTCACAGTTGATGACGCCAAGAGTCAGTTTATGAGGGCGCGTTTACAAGAAAAGAGACTGCCGTTCAATTTCTTGATCGGCTTACTGCTTACTTAGATGAGTGGATGGAGAAAGATGAAACTCCTTCCATGCATGAGGGGATAATCGACCTTATGCTGTGCACGCAGCTAGAAAAGGTGTGGCCTGCTGAACTTATGGCTCAGCTTAAAATCTGCCAGGTAAGGGATGCCAGTCAAATGGTGAACAAGACTGATGCATTCTTCACTGCATACGGGTATCAAACTCGTAAGCAGCACACCAGGAACAGGAAAGCTGATAAATCTGGGAAACCATCTCAGACTGAACCCCAGCAACAAGGCTGTTCCCAGAATAATGGCCAAGGTCCAAACAAACCGCAGAAGAAGGACCAGGGGCAAAATACCCAGAAACCTGAGTGGAAGCGGTATGACAAGCAGAACCCTAACCAGCAGTAGTACCGGTATTTCAAGCAGCAGCAGGGCAAGGACAAACCACATAACCCTCAGTCAGGACAATTGACTTTAGTGTATCAGAGGCAGGATGCAAATGCAGCCTTCATTCCACAACAGGAGCACAGTGGTGCCAACCCCACCAGTACAGGTACTTCCCCACAGTTCACTAGCTTCCCAGCGACAGTGAACTCTCCATCACAGGTGGTCAATGCTCCAACTCCTCAGATAGTGAGCACGACCCCTCAGGCATCAATTTCTCAGGGCGCCACATTTGCTGCATCGTTCGTTCTGCAGTCTCACCAATGACTGGCTGCTACCTCCTCAGACCCTTCCACCAGTAACACTGCCTTTCTTGTTCAGCCAGGGTTTGTGGGAGGTGTTTCTGTAAATGTCCTGAGAGATAATGGTTCCTCAGGTTGCTCTGTCAAGCAAAGTTTAGTTCGGCCCGACAAGTACACGAGTAAGCAGACCCAAGTTAGATTATTGATGGATCATTGAAAATGTTCCCTGAGGCACGTATCCAGGTGGCAGCTGATAAATCTGGGAAACCATCTCAGACTGAACCCCAGCAACAAGGCTGTTCCCAGAATAATGGCCAAGGTCCAAACAAACCGCAGAAGAAGGACCAGGGGCAAAATACCCAGAAACCTGAGTGGAAGCGGTATGACAAGCAGAACCCTAACCAGCAGTAGTACCGGTATTTCAAGCAGCAGCAGGGCAAGGACAAACCACATAACCCTCAGTCAGGACAATTGACTTTAGTGTATCAGAGGCAGGATGCAAATGCAGCCTTCATTCCACAACAGGAGCACAGTGGTGCCAACCCCACCAGTACAGGTACTTCCCCACAGTTCACTAGCTTCCCAGTGACAGTGAACTCTCCATCACAGGTGGTCAATGCTCCAAGCAGCTGTCAAGCCAGTGTATCTACACTGGCTTGACAGCTGCTGTTGTCATGCCAGAACCTTTGTTTGACCTCATTATCGGCAACATACTGGGGGTCAAAAACAGTTGCGCTGTAGATGTTTCTACTCAGACTTCGGCTGTTGCAGTAACACGAGCCATGGCCAAGGCTCTGTATTGTGTCACCCTGTTGACTGTCGCAATGCCGCAAGATCTGATTCATAGTCAAGATGTTGTCCAAGAACAACAGTCTGACCCGACACTTGCCTTAGTGCATAAGAAGCTGGAGGGTAAAGTGATTAAGTATTCACGGGGAGGTCAAGCCAGGTTCCTTCGTAAGCGAGAACGGCTATACCGTGAGTCACAGACATCCCAGGGCGAGGTTCGACTGTAGTTTGTCATTCCCTCAAGTATCGTCGAGCAGTGTTTGAATTAGGTCATTGTTCAGTGATGGAGGGTCACATGGGCCAAAAGAAAACCTCTGACCGCATTCATGCTGAATTTTTCTGGCCAGGAATGAGACAGGAAATAACAAGGCTTGTGCGTTCCTGTGATGTGTGTCAGCGTACCACTGACCGGGGACGTGTCCATGCTGCGCCATTGAAACCAATGCCTATAGTCTCTGAACCGTTCAAGAGTAGCAGTTGACATTGTTGGGCCAATCTCTCCTAGGGCAAGTGATGGATCAAAGTATATCCTCACTATTGTTGATTTCAGCACATGGTGGCCTGAAGCCGTGGCCCTTAAGAATATAGAGGCCGTCACTGTTGCTGAGGCATTGATTGAAGTGTTCTGTTGTGTAGGTATCCCCAAGGAGGTTTTAAGCGACCGGGGTACGCAGTTCACCTCTGCAATGATGAACAAAGCATTCAGATTGTTGTCCATCCGAGGCTTGTGAACTACTCCTTATCATCCCATGTGTAACGGGTTGTGTGAGAGGTTCAGTGGGACTCTCAAGAAGATGTTAAAGCGCATGGCTGCCGAACAGCCAAAGGAATGGCCACAGTTCATTGCTCCTCTTCTATTTGCTTATCGAGAAGCCCCGCAGCATTCCTTGAAGTTCTCACCTTTCGAACTGGTGTATGGAAGGTCGGTCCGTGGACCACTTCAAGTCCCTTGCGAGTTATGGGATGATGAAGAACCAAACCCTGAAGTCAAGACCACCTACACCTACGTCCTTGATCTAGCTGACCTCCTCCAGTCGATGTACAAGTTAGCTAAGGAAGAATTGATCAAAGTGCACGAAGGTCAGAAAACCTATTATGATAAGAAGGCAAAGCTTTGGAAGTTTAGTCCAGCTAATAAGTGCTTGGTGTTACTCCCCATTGCCCAGAACAAGTTGTTGGCACAGTGGAAGGGTCCATTTGATGTAGTAGAGCACATTTCAGACCTCAACTACATAATTCAGATGGGGAATCTTTATAAAAGGTTCCACGTTAACATGTTGAAGGCTTCTCATGAGTCAAACACCGAAGAGACTGGCCTACGAGTAGCTGATGACAGTGACCAGCCACTGGAAGAAACCGGGGCAGCCGTGGTGATCCAAGCTGATGACCATGATGACGAGCCCTTAACCGTTCAGTCCCGTCAGGAGGAGACTGTCGGAGATGTTTTACTTAACACTGACTTAGCATTAGGTGACCAGAATGCCGTAAGGTCACTGCTCTGTCAGTATGGTAATGTCTTCTCTGACCAACCTAGAATCACAAAGGTTGATTGTCACAAAATTGAGTTGATCAGCAATACTCCCGTAAAGGTTAAGTCATATCCGATTCCCATGCGACTACTGGACACAGTAGACAATGAAATTGCTGACATGGAGACTGCGGGTATTATTGAAAAGTCCTCATCTCCTTACTGCAGTCCAATGGTAGTAGTCCGCAAGAAGGATGGTGGAGTCAGGATTTGTGGTGACTATAGGAGGCTAAATGGAATCACCAGAGTGGATGCTGAGTCAATGTGTGATCACATTGCCATCTTCTCCAAGCTGGCAAGGTCACAATATTTTGCAAAGCTCGATTTGGGGAAGGGATTCTTTCAGATTCCCCTTCACGCCGAGAGCCGTCAGTTCACTGCCTTTGCTACTCCTAGGGGGTTGTATCAGTATAAAGTCCTCCCATTTGGACTTACCAATCCCCCAGCAGTATTCAATCGTGCCATGAGATAAGTGCTCCATGGTATTGTAGGGGTAGAGATGTTCGTTGACGATGTCCTCGTTCATTCTGCCACATTGGAGGAGCACCTCAGACTCTTGGGAATTGTCTTCAGTAGACTCCAGAGTTTCAACATGACTGTGAAGCCTAGCAAGTGTAAAATTGCTTACAGTGAGGTGGAGTTCCTCGGACATATTGTTGGCAACAATCACTGCAGGTGTCAGGGTGACAAGATCAGAAAGGTTAGAGAAGCCCCGAGACCCATGACCAAGAAACAGGTTAGGGCATTCCTTGGCCTAGTGGGGTATTATAGGAGTTTTATCCCCAGCTTTGCTCTCAATGCCCAACCGTTGTACGAGGTGCTAAGGAAACATGCTCCAAACACCATCGAATGGGGAGAAGCACAAGAGAGATCTTTTGCCACCCTTAAGAATATGCTGTGTAAGGAGCCTATCTTGCAGTTACCTGATTCCAAGAAACCCTTCATACTGCACACTGATGCTTCACAAGATGGAGTAGGTGCCGTATTAATGCAAGAATCGGAAGGTGGAATCTTTCCAGTGGCATACCACAGCCGTAAGCTAAAACCCGCCGAGAGGAATTACAGTACTGTTGAGAAGGAACTCTTGGCCATGGTTGATGGTGTTAAGAAATATTACTATTATTTATATGGAGCACCATTCACTCTGGAAACTGATCATATGCCACTTACTGGTCTCAGCACGACTAAGATGGCTAATGCAAGATTGACACACTGGACACTATTTGCAGCAGTTTAACTTTCTTGTGAGATATATCAAGGGAAGTGAAAATGTAGGCGCAGACCTGATGTCTCGCCTGCTAACTGATAACTAACACGGGCAACTGTTGTATGTTGGGTTCCGTAAGACGGGCGTCCTCAGAAATTTACGCAATCCAAGGACTAGCTTGGTTCCCAGTTATTAATGTACCAGTAAGACCTGACGTCTCGCCTGTTGGCCCCACAGGACACATTATGTCCAGGGCCTGCACATACATGTATATCGTAGGTTAACCTGCCCCGTCACGTCGACGTATGAGTACGTTGCAACGTTTTGCATTTGCCAGTCCCGGCGACGTACCGGTACGTCGTGCAATTGCAAAGTGCATAGTTTCCACAATTTTCAAATTTCGCGCTTGATTTTCGGTATGTATCCTCGCTTGACCTTCCCCTACCTCCCACCAGGCGGGGACACTCGGCGACCCTGCGTTACCCGCGCTAACCCGCAGCTCGTTCACTCACCTGTTAACAACGGTCCTGCTCAGACATGGCTATGAGAGGTCTCTCAGAGGTCGAAATTCAAGCCGCCCTGGACACCTTTACAGGCGACAGTGATTCCCCACTGGACGACGAGGTTGTTGACAAAGATTATGTGCAGCCAGAGGAGGAGGAAACCACCAGCAGTGATGAAGAAGTCCTGTCCCCCAGGAAGCGGCAGTACATGACTTACCGTGCTGCTAGAGAGGGGCAGCCAGCCAAGAAACCACGTGCAACATCCTATGCCCAGTCCTAACGTCATGTGGAACCCGAATTTGATGACAAGGACGAGGATAAGGACGGAGTCGTGGGACGTGCTGCCACGTGGTATGGACGTGAGGTGATTACTCATCATGGCCCTGAGCGCACACCACATCGGACAAGCAGGTATGGGCCTAGTATTTTGTTTGGGGAGGTAGGAAGTGCCATGGAGGGAGTGGAGCCTAGGTAGTGTGAGGCGGCGGGGTGTATCACGTGGGCGAGTGCGGGTGCGTTCTGTATCACGTGGGGTTGTGATGGAGGGGGAAGGTGGGGAGGAACCACTCCCAAGCACATCTTATGCTCCCCAATATCCCCAAACACGTGGGTGAGTTAGGGTGCGTGAAAAATCACGTGGTGTTGTGATGGAGGGGAAAGGTGGGGAGGAACCACTCCCCAGCATGTCTTATGCTCCCCAATATTCCCAAACTTCATCCCCACAGACCCCTAATGTTCCTCAAGGCCATAAGGGTAAGGGAAAGGGAAAGGGTAAAGGCAGAGGGAAGAGGAGTGAGAGTGGGGAAGCCCTCCGCACTCCTTCTCCCCAACCTCCCCCACCAGCATCTCCTCCCCACCCAGACGAAGGCAGTGATGGGGATGATGGGGACGAGGGATTTGTGGGATGGAATTGGGAGGATGGGAGTGATTTTTGTCCCCTCATTCACCCCTTCACTGAGCAGGGGTGCGCTGGCTGCATTGCTCCCAGAATTCACCGTAATTCTACCAGGTTGGATTTTTTCCACCTGTTTTTTAGTGGTGCATTCGCGGAGCAGATTGTTTACCAAACCAACCTTTTTGCAAGCACCCAGTGCCTTGAGAGTGAAAGATTGGGAACAAGGAGTAGGCATTCTATCATATATAATTACCCTGTCTCCCTTTCAGAAATGTTCCTATTTTTCTCCCTGGTCCTTTTGATGGGTATTATATGAAAGAACAGAATTCCGGCTTACTGAACAAGGGACCCTGTTATGTTTACACCAATATTTGGGCAAGTCATGAGCCGTAATCGCTTTCAACAAATTCTAAGTCGCTTCCATTTCTATGATGCTCATGATCCTGCAAATGCAAACAACACAGATAAGATGAGGCGAATTAGGTTGGTCTTTGATCATCTGAGGCAAACCTTTCGTTTGTCATTTTATCCCTATAGAGACCTCGTCATAGACGAGAGTCTCGTGTTGTGGAGAGGTAATATTTCATTTAGGCAGTATATACCCAGCAAAAGGCACCGTTTTGGGTTCAAAATCTTTGTTATGTGCGACTGTAGGACTGGATACGTGCAAGACATAGTCTTGTACACCGGTGCACGGACAGACATAATAGAAGATTGGAGTATTGGACTGTCGGGAGCAGTGGTAAAGACAATGATAGAAAACTACCTTCATTGTGGTCACGTCCTCTACCTGGACAACTGGTACACTAGCCCTCTTCTCGCTCGTTATCTTCACATGCATGAAACGGGAATCTGCGGAACCATGAAGGTGAACCGGCGTCACATGGCCAAGGTAGGGCGGACAGGAATGAGGTTGTCTTCTTCAAAGCCAACAACATCCTTGCAACTGTGTGGAACCATAATAGAGAAATAAGCCTCTTGTCAACGGTTCACCACCCCTTGATGCACCGTACTGATTCCGTTGATTACCGGAGCGAGAACAGGCGTCACATTTGGAAACCTGAGTGTGTCATGGACTACAACATAAACATGTGCCTGGTGGACCAGTCAGACTCCATGATATCGACGGTAGAGTGTGCCAGGACCACAATGAAGTGGTATAAGAAACTGTTCTTTCACTTGCCAGACATCACTGCTCTGAAATGCCACCACCTTCACGGCATGAAAACAGGAGTTCAGGAAACCTTTGAAGGGTTTGTGAGGGAGCTCACAAGAGAGATGGCGGTATGCTGTTGAAAGGCCCCAACATCGCACCCGCACTGCCCCTATTGCCCAAACTCCCCTGAGAATATCCGGCCGCCATTTCCCCACTCCTATCCCTCCCCAGCCAAACAGACCTAGGCCCCAAAGCAGGTGTCACGTGTGTAGCAATTCCCGGGTGAGACTCACCACACAGAGGAAGGACACCCGCTATGAGTGCATCGAGTGTGACGTGGGTCTCTGTATTCACCCATATTTCAGCGAATATCACACCCTGATGCAATTCTAATATGGTGCGAATGCGATAGGACGCTGAAACTATGAAGTAAATGCGACAAACAGACTCTCAGTGAAATTATCAGTCATGTTGATCTGAAAATATTAGTATAAAGTGCATACGGGTATAACATAAGTGCAAAAATTGTAATTGTATAAATATGCTGTAAGTGGAAACATACTTAGCGAGGGTTTTTTTATGCGATATTCTGTCACTCAGTGCAATAAATAAGGCCCGTAAATATGTAAATATTATTATTGGAAATCCAAACGGGTATAAGTTCAAATTATTGTAAGTGCTGAAATATATTCTAAGTCATAATATTCCTAGTGTGTGTATAGAGATGCGATATCCTGATGCTCAGTGGAATGAATAAGGCCCGTAATTATGAAAATAGAAGTCAACAAGTGGGAAAGTGTGTAATATATGTGAGGAATTTGTATGTAAGTGTTTGAGTATTATGTTGGTCAAAACATTCATTGCGAGGGTATTTTCATGCGATATTCTGCTGCTCACTTGAATAAATAATGCCAGTAACTATGTATAGTGCAGTATAGGGGTGTAAACGTGTGTAATGTAAGTGAGAAAGTATAATTGGAGTGAAAAAATAAAGTAGAAGATAAAACACGAGTGTTTGAGATTGTGCTTGCTACGTGAATATGCGCTAGCATTTCGCTAAATGCCCTCGTAATGAATGTAAATAATTGAAAACATTTACAGTGGTGGAGGAAAGGTTCTATGTAAAGGAAAAAATAATAGGAAAGTGATAAAACAATTGGGTATGTTGAAATACGAGTCATAGCGAGTGTGCTTAGTAAGCTGATGTGCGCTAAACTTATGCTGCATGTCATCATAATGAATGAAAACATCTGAAAACATTTACAAACAGTAAAAATAGATAAAATGTCAATGAAACAGAAGTATACAAGTAGAAAAAACGATATGTTGACTGATACAAGAAACTTAGCACATAGCATGTTACCACTCGGACCTAACTCGCTATGCTCGCGCAATGGTACAATGCTTATTTTTCATATATATGTGTTTGAAATCCATTATATTGCTACTCTTATTGTTTATTAGTTCAAATTCAATAAATGTAGAGGTGTTGTTTGTTGTTTCTCCCAATATTTCGTACCATAGAAAACGTGAGCACCTCACACGTCAATGATAGAATTCGATACCTGGCGCAGGGGACCTCACCTGTTCCGACCACTTATGGACCACGGTAAGCCCTTTCTTGGTGATTTTCCTTTGTTTCTCAACCAAAGCGGAAGTTTTAGTTAAAATTTTTTTTTTCCAAAATAGCTCGGGATTGGGGGATGTCGGAGGTGCAGAAAACCTCGGGATGTGACAGGTTAAGGGGGAAGTTCGAGAACCCTGCAGAAACAATCCGGGGCTGTGTTTGAATTACCTTGTGGTGTCTCGAGCTGTGGGCCTCTCTGAGGATTCCCGGAGAATGCACATTATCCACATGAATGTTCACATCCACGGTGGGTGTTAAAATGTGACCTGCCTGAGATTGCGTAGGGATTCTCAGCTTGCCAATGTTAATTGTAAGTGTAGAGTAGGGTTTAACCAGTAAACTGGGTCCTAGCGAATTGCAGCGTTTGATGTCCTTCACAGGCGCCCAGTCTTTTTGCTCAATTTGACCACGTTTCCTGGTTAATAAATGTAGGTTTAGGGTTTAACTAGTAAACTGGGCCTTTGGCTTAGCGAATTGCAGCATTTGATGTCCTGCACAGATGCCCAGTCGTTTTGCTCGGTTCCCCGTCCTGGGACCACGTTTTCTGGTTAATAATGTATCCAATACGAAAATAATGGCGACCTTGAATGTACAAAGCTTGGCTGTCACTTACAATTTTCCGCAGGGCGTACTTTTTGTAGCGTAAATACTGACTGTTTGGCAGAGAAATTCTAATTTAGTAAAGATTGTTTGTCGTACTGATATATTTTGATGCTCCACTTTGATTGCTTTAGCAGGTGCAGCTGGCGGGTGTAGCAGTTTTGTTGTGAAGACCTGCTGGTTGTCTCTGCTGCATGATGCCGCCTCTTCTCTTCTGCCTCATTGCCATTATTTACTATTGATTTGTATTATATCATTTTACACATAGGTACAGTTACACTACAACTGTCACAACTACACCGTGTATTACATACATCACACTACATAACAATTAGTTGTTAATGTAAATGTAGTGAACTTTTTGCTCAGTTTGACCTGAGTACAGAATTTTTCACCGTCGTCACGGAGTTTTTTTTTCCCTCAAGCTTGCTTCTATTAACGTAAATACGAGGTTTTTATGCTCATGGGCAACTGTGGTTTCCTCCTGTAGCAAGATAGTAAACATACCACAGTCTGAATCTTGTGTGACTGAGTTAAGATTTATATGTATGTATATCACAAAATTTTTCTGAAGAAAAATTTGATTTTGATGGGACGTAATGCCACGAATTCGCGCGAGTGTATTCCCCTGGGGATAGGGAGGTTTCAAGAATACTTCCCCAGTATCCCTGCTTGTCGTACAAGGTGACTAAAAGGGTTGGCGGTGGGTTAGTGCCCTACCCCGTAAAAAGAACTAACTAAAAAAGCGAATAAAGTGCCTTGGACCCGGACAGATCATACGTTGACGACTAAGGAACGGACAAAGGACATTCTTAGGGTGGGAACATGGAATGTGAGAGGAGTGAATGATGAAGCGAAAGAGAGAGATTGTTCAGGTGCTTTAGGATGCAAAAGTGGATATATATGGATTGACTGAAATTAAATGGAAAGGTGAAAGGGTGAGAGAATGGGAATATGGTTTAGGTATATGTGTGGGAGTCAATGAGAATGAGAGGGCAAGAGAGGGAATATGTCTGATGATAAGCAAGAAGTGGAAGGAGAATATAAGAGAGTATGGAACAGTGGGTGCAAGGATTGTATGGGTGAGGATGAAAGGAAGTATGCAAGTGTGGGCAATTGTATGTGTGTATGCCCCAACAGAGGATCAAGTGGCAAGAGTGAAAGATGAGTTTTGGGCGAGAGCAGAAGCATGTATGGACAAGTCTGAGAGGAGCGAGAGAGTGCTGTTGACAGGAGACATGAATGGCAAAGTTGGGAATGTACGAGTTTTTTTTTTTTTTTTATGTGTCCGACTCTGGGCATAGGCTTCACAGCCTGCTCTCAAGGCCCAGTAATCCTCCTACATACCATACATCTCTCTACATGTCACCACTTCGGCGCTAACACCCACCGTCCATATTGAATACATGCTAGGGCTGTCTCATACAGGACTAGTGTATTGATATTAGCAGGGGTACTTTTATGACGTGTCGGCGGGTCATCTGATAGATCAGGAAGTCTGCTTTTATGAAATTCAAATCCTTAAACTGTTCCCTGCCCCAACCGGGATTCGAACCTGGGTCCATCAGGACTGCATGCTGCCTCTCTACCGATTCAGCCAGCTGAAGTAGATGGGAATGGTAGTGCTTTGGTGGACATCTGTGCCTGTAAAGGGTTGGCAAATAGCCAACACCTACTTTCATCATAAGATGATCCACCGGTATACATGGAGAGTAATGAGAAGGATGGATAGTGAACTTGTTGATCGAAAGGCATGTGTGTGGATGAGCGAATGAGATGACAAGTGTTGGATGCAAGAGTGTGGAGAAGGTAGCGGAATGGAGTCTCGGACCATCACTTAGTGATGGCCAAGCCAGAGCTGCAAAGAAAGTGGTTGAGGAGATGAAGGGGAAGACAGGAGGAAGCAGCTCCTGTGAGAAGAGTGGAGAAATTGCAAGATAGTGAGAAAATGACAGAGTATAAGCGCACAGTGGAAGAAAGATTGGGAAGGTATGAGCTAGAGCAGATGGAAGGGGTGGAAGACGTATGTAAGATATTCACGGAAGAGATAGGTGCAGCATGTGAGGCTGTTTGTGGAGTGAGGAGGAGATGCAAGGGTGTGCAAGGGACAGCATGGTGGAATGATGAGGTGAAACGAGCTGTGGAACAAAAGAAGAAGGCTTATAGTGAATGGTTAGCGAGTAGAGGTAAGGGAGAAGATGAGAGTGAGAAGAGAGAGGTATATGTGAGCAGCAGAAGCGATGTTAAGAGACTGGTGAAGGAGAGTAAGAAGAAAGTGGATGAAGAGTTTGGGAGGAATCTGAGTGTGAAATGGAGGGAGAGTAAGAAATTGTTTTGGAAGGAGGTAAAGAAAGTAAGGCAGTGTGAAAGGAGAAATAGTAGGGGAGTGAAAGATAGGAATAATAGATTGTTGGTGGAGAAGAGAGAAAAATTGAGGAGATGGAAGGAGCACTTTGAGGATTTGTTGAATGTAGAGAGTGAGAGCAGTGTGAGTATAAGTGGTTGGGGAATGACTGGGAGAAGAAGAGATGAGAGGAGGGAGGAAGAGATCAGTAGGGCGGAAGTAGAGGAAGCGATGAAGAAGATTAAGTTGGGAGAGGCCCCAGGAATTGATGGAGTGTGTGGTGAAATGCTTAGGTATGGGGGTGAGATTGTTGTGGAATGGATATGGAAGTTGTGTAGATTGGCTTGGGAAGAGGGAAGGGTTCCAGAGGACTGGAAATCAGGTATAATTGTTCCTTTATACAAAGGAAACGGGGAGAGAGAGAGAAGTATGTGGTAACCATAGGGGTATTTGCCTTCTTAGTGTGACTGGTAAAATATATGGTAGTATACTCATTGATAGGGTTAGGCATATGACAGAGGAGCTAGTTGGAGAAGAACAAGGGGGATTTAGGAAGGGAGAAGGGTGTGTAGATCAGATATTTGTTCTAAGATGTTTAGTGGAGAAGTATCTAGAGAAGGGAAGGAAAGTGTATGCTGCTTTCATGGACTTGGAGAAAGCTTATGACAGAACAGATAGGCAAGGTATGTGGAAGGTATTAAGAATATATGGAGTGGAGGGGAAATTGATGAGTGCTGTGAAGAGTATGTATGAGGGAGATAGGGCTACGGTGTGAGTGGATGGTGAGCTGAGTGAGTTCTTTGATCTCAGTGTGGGACTGAAACAGGGTTGTGATGTCTCCATGGCTGTTTAATATATACATGGATGGGGTTGTAAAGGAGGTGCAAGGTAGGGCAGTGGATGTGGGGGTGGCTCTAATGAATAAGGGTGAGATTTGGAAGATTCAGGTGTTGCTGTTTGCTGATGATACAGTGTTGTTGAGTGAAGATGAATGTGAGTTGCAAGGTTTGGTGAATGAATTTGGGACAATGTGTAGGAGGAGGAATCTGAAAGTTAATGTAAACAAAAGTAAAGTTATGGTGTTTGATAGGAATGAAGTCACAGAGTGTGCAGTGAGGTTGGATGGTGAGGATATGGAGAATGTGAGTGCATTCAATTACTTGGGTAGTGTGATGAGTAAGGATGGAACTTTGGGGGATGAAGTGGGTGAAAGGGTACAGCAGGGAAGGAAGGTTGTTGGTACACTGAAAGCAGTGATGAGAAATAGGGAGGTGAGTATGAAAGATAAGAAGTCACTGTATGATAGTATTGTAATCCCTACCCTGACGTATGGAAGTGAGGCGTGGACCTTGCAAGAGGGGAACAAGTCAAGAGTGAGAGCAGTGGAAATGAGTTACTTAAGAGGGCATGTGGAGTGACGTGGAGGGACAGGTTGATGAATGAAGAAGTGAAGGAACGTTGTGGGGTGGATGTGGATGTGGTTGAGAAAATTAGGAGAAATACACTGAGGTGGTTTGGACATGTGAAGAGAATGGAGAATGAAAGACTGACTAAGAGGGTATATGTAGGTGAGGTGGAGGGAGGGAGAGGGAGGGGTAGACCGAGGATGAGGTGGAGGGATGGAGTTGAAAGGTATATGAGGGAGGGGGGGGTGAGTTGGAGGGAGGAAAGTGAAATGGTGGGTGACAGAGTGACTTGGAGGCGTTTTGCCTGTGGCCACCCTTTGCGGGATTAGGGCATCGGGCTATAGATAGATAGATAAGTAGATAATATTCATACAAATTCGTGACAGTGCACTTTAGTGAGAAAACCACAAACTCTAGTGGAATTCCCACTGGGCATCACTCAGTTCAACCGCCCTCATATTCACTTTGATCGGGATGGTTTTCAGAACATTTGTTACTCTTTCACAAGTGACCATTCTTATCCACGACATTGGTGCTTTCACTGAGTGATTTATTGCAATTTTATATCGTTTGCCCTCTTTCCATTGTCCGTTGAAGTTAGGCCACGCCTATTTCCGGTGAACACGACTATCTCTTGCCCCCTTTCGCAATTTGACCTCAGTCAGCTCGGGATCATCGCAAGGATAGGATCGTTTTGTGCCCAGCGTAGAGCAGCGTCTCTGTTGTACAGCGAATTCCTCAATCTCCACCTAGACGGTGAATTGGTGATGCGGGGTTGGAGCAAAGAGCAGCGTTGGTGTTCATCACAGGCACCCAGACTTTCGTTTCAGCTCCCCTCCACTGACAAGTATTTCTGTTCGTTTTTCTAGGCTTAAGTTTGATTAGCTTTTGAATGAGCGAGTGAGTGTATTCTCTTGTTATTTGAATTCATGAGTCCCCTAGTGACCACGAAATTCCCCTTTTGAATTCATTTTGAGATTCATATAAAGTAAATATTTTTTTTATTGTCATCAATAAATTTACAGTTCTTTTCTTTGAGCTTAATGTAATTAGATTCGTGTTTTATTTCTCCACATTAAGCTTATTTTAGTTGCCGCTCCTAGTTTGCACAAACTCTTTACAATATTCATAACTGGTACTTAGGCCAGTTCTTTTGTATCAAACTTAAATCCGTTGTGCCAGCTAGGAGTTAAGCACCGGCAAGAACCTGTTTATTATTATTAGCATTAGTTATTGACTGTCAGGGGTGGAGTCACTTTCTCGAGAGGCTAACAGTACTACAAACAGCACTCGTGAGTAATTAGTCTCTGCTGTGTACTGTTGAGAAAGTTTATAAATTCTCGTCTTTAGAGAATCAGCGAAGTAAGGCGGCACAAAGTAAAACTTACTGCAAGATTTTCACAAGTTAATTCCTTGTCTTTATTTTCAAGGACTATTTTCAAGTACTTTTTAGTCCATAAATCCACATCCCCCCGTGACAGTCCACTGGCCTTACTGGAGTGAAAGGACAGATAAAGGTGATAAGGATGTGACTGGAGGAGCCCAACAGAGATATAAGATTAACAACACAAGCAGAAGGATTTGTTGTAAACAAGAGGTCACAAAAATTGGAACTTTCTCCATGGAAGGGTGATGTACAAGTTGCTTTATATCATTAAAAATAGAAAAGATAAAGGCTTGTTCACCACGTGGATCAGTGAAAGGAGACGAGAGCCAAAGGTGGTGGTGAACCTGGAAATCACTTAGAATGGAGATTGCATTGAAAGGAGAAACTGATAGGATGCGATCCATCTTAGAAGTAAGATAGTCAGAGAATTTTTCATAATCAGTAGAATTAGGGGATAAGTAAACAGCACAGATATATTAAGTCAGAAAATGACAGGATAGCCGAAGCCAGAGAGTAGAGAATCCAAAAGATTCAAGTTCAGGAACATGAGAGCAAGATATGTTGTTGCATACATATACACAACAGCCACTTTTGATTTTGAAATGAGTATACAGAAAGTATGCAAATACAGAGATAGATTTTCTGTCGGTCATTTCAGATAGTTAAGTCTTTGAGGAAGAGGTGTGGTTTAGAGGTTAGGTGGTGTTTAACAGAGAGAAAGGTAGAGAGCAGGCCGCGATTGTTGTAGAAATGAAGTTAGTTAGACAGTAGCTCCAGGCATCTCGTTTGGTCGTCACCGACACAGGGGCGGATGGTGAGGGGCTTTTATGGTCCCCCTCCTCCCTAGGGACTCTGAGGCTTGGTGCTGAGACGCCATTTTTTAACAATTGTCAATAGGAAGTGTGTGTGTGTAATGTGCATGTAGTTTGGTGCTTAAAGGTAGAGGAACTTGTACTGGAGTGCATGTTGGGCTACTCTATTACTGTTACAAAGAAATAGTTCAGTAATGGGGGATAGTCAGAAGTTAGTCCTGAGGGCTGATGAAACTGTAGCTCCAGGTCTCCCTGATGTCAGCTTTCCACCCATTGGGAGTACCGCCCTGTTCGATTGGAGCTACAGTCTACTCCCTGCATGTAACCGCTAAGTTCAGTTTCTTCTTGCTTTTGTTTTTAACATGCTTTCCATTCTACGCTTGTAGATCTCCTCGGATCTATATATATATATATATATATATATATATATATATATATATATATATATATATATATATATATATATATATATATATATATATATATATATATATATATATATATATATATATATATATATATATGTATACATATAATACATTTCTTTTTTTTTCCCACCCATGCCATACATTGCCTCTCCTATTTTTCCTTCTCTTTCTTTTGCTGGAGTTATCCAATCTGTCTTAGTGAATGGTTTTCGTCTTTTTGCCAGTAGCCAAATTTTTTTCTACTTCCACTTATTTTCAGCCCTGAAACCCATTGCTTCGATTCGTCTGTGTCCTTTCATTCAGAAGGTTTTACCCCTGCAGTGTTTTTCAATTCTTCCTTCCTTTTTTTTTTTCTCCATATCAAATAATAATCTTTTTCATCTATTTTTCTTCACCCAAAGCCTAGCTATTTTTCCAAAGCTAACCTCTCTCTCTCTCTCTCTCTCTCTCTCTCTCTCTCTCTCTCTCACACACACACACACACACACACACACACACACACACACATACAGTTCTAGTCACACAACAGGTTTTCATTTCTCAGTTTCGTAAACTTTCAATTTTTGGCCCATGGTTGCTTTCCTGTTCCATGTGTCAGTCTTGCCTCCTTTCATTTCATTGTTTTATATCCTTATTTATTTCATCACTGTCCCACTCATTTCATGCCCCCCCCCCACTCTCTTTCCTTCCATCATTCATTTCCTCAATGTCCACTCATCTTTAAGTGCCTAATCCTGCAATCTCTCCTTCTTCCTTCTTTGTTGGTTTCTCGTGCTTCCTTATTTCCTCTCTTACTCGACTAGTACTTACACTCCTGCATTCGTCTCTCACCCCCTACTCCAATACTTTTCCTCTCTTTCGTTGCCTCGTTCTTCTGTAGACCGTACGAGGAACACAGGAAACATAAGAGCGATAGCAAGTGTGTGTGTGTGTGTGTGTGTGTGTGTGTGTGTGTGTGTGTGATAGGGCAGTTAAGGAGGAAGACTACCGTTTTGATGCAGAAAAATCGACCATCCTGCAATTTAGGGATATTGATCTTGGAATACTCGTTCTTTAGGTTTCTGCCATCACAGACGCGAAGATTTTTACCCTCCAGAAGCAGAAAATATCTTTCCAGAATATTTTCCGGTCACAACTGCACAATATTTGTCTGTGTGTACGTTTGTTCTCAATGCACGGCCACATTGTATGACCTAGGAAAACAAAATTTGGTAATGTGTTGAACCTCACCCTTCCCGTGATGACGTAGGTGAGGTCCCGAGCAATGAATTGATATTTTGCTGTGGCAGACTTGCATTCGCATCTGTTTTTGGGCAGGGTGTGATCCCTGGGTTCCATCTATCATGATGGTTGTTCCCGGGGGTCCTGTGTAATGCTGGTATGCACACCTCTATTCTTTTCTTTTCTTCTTCTTCTTTTTTTTACCTACAGTAGGAAGCCGTAATTTTAGTAGCAGCTGTGGCTCAGTGGGTTAGAGCGCTCCACTCTGACCGAAGGGTCGGAGGATCGAATCCACCCAAGGGTCACTGGTAGACATCAGGAAGGGCATCTGGTCATAAAATGCTATACGCTCCAATCCAAAAGTCCTCTACCCAGGGGCATCGCCTTAGCCCTTCGGGGATACCTGGCGTAAAACCACACACACACACACACAGACACACACACACGCAAAAAAAAAAAAAAAAAAAAAAAGGAAGACGTAATTTTACACAGGTAAAAATCCACCTGGTCAATGTACTTGACAGAGAAAGCCCCTGGGTGATGCCCAGAGGGTGACCTCCAGGGATCCTGGCTAGCGCAAAGTAAGCTAAGACCTGTGAAAAAGAAAATAAACACACACACACACACACACACACACACACACACACACACACACACAAATGACCCTCATTTAATGAATCACAAGGTTTTTTGTACTATTAATGAACATATATCGGTTGATTATGTACAAAATTTTGCCCATAAGGTCGCGTTGTAATTAGAAAATTGAAAACAACAAACTGGTCTGTGGATTTTTAACTGGATAGTGTAAAATTTACACACTTGTTTATTTTTTTCCCTCAGTTGTCTTGTAAAAAAAAGATACCTCATTGAATAAAGATACGGTGACATTTACCTTTGCTAAATTAGTATTCACGGATCAGAGACTAGTATTCAGGCCATAGAATAAGGAGAAAGAAATTACGGCTACGTCCTTTCACTGATTTACTCAGCATGACGGCAAAATTTACCAAAGTGTAAGTTTCTAAAATAAGAACAAAATATAACACACTTATACACCATATCACATTTTTACAATTTTCTATGTTTTATGGTACCGGTATGAGTCTTAATAGAGCTAACCAACAAAAAGTAATATATCCCCTTAACGAGTGCAGAGAATAGGTAAACTTGGTTGGGCGGAATGGTAAGACTATCATTCTGCCCCTATACTCCCCTTCTTCTGGTTATTTTCCCTCTCTGTCTCAATTGGAGAAAAATAAAAATGTTCATCCTTGCAAACTGTGAAGGAAATATTCTTCAGATAAATGGCAACATTGAAAGCTGGTATGCGTCCAGATCATGTGGGTTCAACTTATTGGTGAAAGGTCTCAGGACTCAAATGTGATATCTCCTGCAAGGCCAGACAGTTAAGTACCATCCTTCGAACCTAGTAAGATGGCTTAAGTATGGGTTAAGTTTGTTCCAGAACGGGAGGAACAACTCTTAAGTGGCAACCAAACAAAGGAGAAAATGTTGCATAAATAATTAGTAGTGAGGAAAAGCAGAAACTTGCTGACAGGAGAGAGTAAAGAAGAGAAGTTACTGGAAATGACAGAACAGGTGGAAATGAACACACACACACACACACACACACACACACAGTCTGGAGACGTCGTATTGCCGACACACACACACGGAGTCTGGAGACGTCGTATTGCCGGAGGTAAAGACATCAAAGCTTATCTCTAATATTCTGCCTGATGCCATTCCGGTCTTTACGACCCGTGGCATAACATACGACACAATGGCCAGACTGACTTTTGACTGACTCGTAATGGCTGACACAGAGAGAGAGAGAGAAAGAGAGAGAACAGGAGGAAGGTTTGCGAGCCGGGAATCGAGTTATGGTGTGTGGTAACACAGTTATGGTAAATGTATTGACGTAACAGATTAATAAGTGATAATGGCAGAGATGGAACCAGGAAACATTTATATGAAAGCTCACTTTGATCAGAAAACGCATTGTAATGATGGGTGAAAGAGTCATATCAGAAGAAATTTCAATGTTTCTTCATGATATAAGGTATATACATTCATATATAATAGATATATAGACAGATAGATAGATAGATAGATAGATAGATAGATAGACATATGTAATATAACAGTTTATCTACCTCACGTACTCATTTTTTTTTTTACCCCTCCACCATTACAATTCCTTATATCTCACTCTGTTACTGACCACTCCTTTCACATCCCATTTTTTTATTTTTTGTTTTTTCTGTCGTACGAGTGGATGGTAGTACACATGAACTACAGATAACAGGAGGCAAATAGGTTAATGATGAAGTTATCTGTTGGAGAAAAAGCCAGTTCTGTTAAGATGAAACCAACTTTTAAGACAAAAGGAACAGAAAAGAGAAAGGCTCTTCACCACCCACCATACCGTTTAGTAAAGAAGGGGAAAGAAAACGCAGAAGAAACACCATGCTATATAGAAAGAACAAGCAAAAACATTGTTATACGAGAAACAGAAAGGGAACAACTACGCATTATATATTATGTAATTTACAAATCTAACAGAATGGGTATGCATAACAGAATGTTCTCATAACTAAACAAACGTCTCACTGTCGTCTGCATGTAATTCAACCTGTAAATAAAGAACACTCAGTTAGTTATAGCCTCTAGTCTCGAAGTGTGTGGTTGTCGAATTTTGAATTAATCAATAGTTTTTGTTTTAACTATTTTTTGCTGGTAGACCAAAATACTCACTGATCCTTCGTTACGCCCATGCATGTGTGTCCATGTGGATGCATTTTAGTGCGCGGAAGTGAAGAAGAGTAGTCACCTTCGAAGCAGCATCGAGGCTGAGTTCGGATGAGCAGAGAGGCTGTGGCTTGGGGTGGCTGGCTGTGCAGGACAGGGGGGCTGGGTCGGGACGAAGCTGCAAAACCATGTCTCTCCCTTTGGCACATTCACGTAACCCTTTCCTTGCATGAATGGCCGGCTTGGTGGGGCAGAGGTGGCAAGAATAGAGTTACAATGCAATGCATGAAGAAAAAGGTGATGCTAAAGAGCATAGAAGGAGGGAGAGAATGAATCTCGATAACAATACAAGGGAAAAAGATGGCCCAGAACGGATGGAAAGATGAAGGGGGGTGATGGGTGACTAGCAAAAAAAAGGAAAAAAAAAAAAAAAAGACAATTGGACACAAAGAGGCAAAAAGAGGATAAAAGAAGTGGATGACAAAACGTTCAGGAAGAAGGTAATGGGAAGAAGAAGAAGAAGAAGGGAAAAAAGGTGTAAAGTGGGAATAACACGAGCAGTACTTAAAAGAGAAGAGAGCTAACAAATGCTAAGAGAAATTAGTCATTCGCAGATCAAAAACAGAAAAGAATGGCAAGAGAAAAGTAGAGATACGTAAGAAAGAAACTTAACCCTATATAGGTAACGTGGGATATCAGAAACCCCAGTCCCCGAAATTTAATTTTTAAAAATATGAGCATAAGGTCTACAGATCTGTCCGTCTCATTACCTTCCTGCCTAGTGATGCTCTTCATGGGGATGATGGGGTCATAGCTGTACCTGGCTCTGATTTTGCTCTATAGAGCCACTGGGGTATGTCATACCCCAGGTTACCTACTGTATAATGTAACATCAGTTGAGCCCTCTTGTGATTTTTTTTAGTTTAATTTGCTGTCTTTCTCCTTTTGCATACAGAAGGTCCCAACATCGGTCTACTGCAGGCCACCGAAGGAATCATGATATTACTTTTCAGTTTTGCAAGATTTAATTATAAAATTTGTATACTTAAAATTTAATCATTTTTGTATAAACTTTAAAAAAATATATATATATTTTTTTCAGTTAAACTTTTTTTCTGGCCCATTCAAAGATAACGGGTTGAATTATTTGTGTATTGAAGCATTCTGAAATATCTCAAATGGAAGTATTTTTGTTTAATTTTTTTCCGTGGGGTACGTCATACCCTTACCTAATATAGTACCAAAAAAATGATTACCTATCCAGGGTTAAGTAAAGGTGACAGAGAATCAATGATAGGATTAACAAGAGCAGGTGAAAATCGTTAAGAAAATGGGAGGTAGCAAAAAGCGATGTGTGTGTGTGTGTGTGTGTGTGTGTGTGTGTGTGTGTGTGTGTGTGTGTGTGTGTGTGTGTGTGTGTGTGTGTGTGTGTTCTTACCTAATTGTTCTTACCTAATTGTACCTTTACAGGAATGAGTCAAGCTCGTACTGTCCCGTGTCTTAAACCATATTTATCGTACATATCCTTAGATTTGTGAATTGTTTTGCCACACACTATTTCATTCGGTGGTGCATTCCACTGATCAATTGCTCTATTTGGGAAACTAAATTTCCTTACGTCTTTATCACCTCTCTTTATATGCAGTTTTTTGCAGTGTCCTCTTGCTGATGCTTCCCCATACGTTAAGTAATTTATGTCTATTTTCTCTTTCCCTGATATGCATTTATATAGCATAATCAAGTCACCTCTTTTCTTTCTCTCCTGTAGTGTTGGTAGATTCAGTTTATTTAGTCTTTCTTCGTAGCTTAGATCCCTTAAGCTTGGTACCCATCTTGTAGCGGCCCTTTGAACTTTTTCAATCTTGTCTATGTGTTTTTTGAGATAAGGACTTCAGACTACTGATGCATACTCCAGGGATGGTCTGATGAATGATATTATCTTTCTTAGAATGTTTTCATTTATGTATGTAAACGCTATTCTCATATTGGCAAGCAGTGTATACATGTTCCGTACCTTCTCATTGATGTGGTTAGCCGGACATAGTCTGTTATTGACAATCACACCTAGGTCCTTCTCTGTTTCTGATGTGTGTAGGGTTTTATTTCCTAATTTTTAATCCCAATCAGGTCTTTTTCCACTTTTACCAAACTTGATTACATGACACTTGTCCTCACTGAATTCCATTTGCCATGTATTACTCCATTCATGAAGTTTTTTTAATTCTTCTTGTAACTCTTTACAGGAGTCTGTGTTAGTAATTCTCCTTTGTATTTTTGCATCATCTGCAAACATATTTAGATAGCGTTCATTTCCAGTGTTACTGTCTATATAATTTATATGCACTAAAAACATGATTGGTGCCAGCACTGAGCTCTATGGTACTCCACTAGTCACTTCTTTCCAAGATGAGTAATTTCCCCTTAGTACTGTTCTCAATATTCTTTTCATGAGAAAATCTTGCATCCAACAATACAGTTTGCCTCGAATTCCTCCTTGATGGTACAGTTTTCATAAAAGTCTTTGGTGTGATACTCTGTCAAATGCTTTCTTGAAATCTAAATAGATACTGTCCACCCATCCTTCTCTTTCCTGTAATGTGTCTGTTACTCTGTCATAGTAGCTCAACAGATTACTAACACATGATTTTCCTTTTCTGAAACCAAACTTTCTTTCTGTTATCATACTGTGTTCTTCTAGGTGATTTACCCAAGCTTTTCTTATAATCTTTTCTAATACCTTGCTTACAACACTGGTTAGTGATACTGGTCGGTAGTTAAGTGGATTTTGTCTATTCCCTTTCTTGAATAATGGAACAATGTTTGCTTTCTTCCAAATATTAGGTAGTTTACCTTGACTCAAGGATTTCTTGAAAATTTAAAATAATGGTTTACTTAACTCCTTTGCACATTCACGTAGCACCCAACATGAAATTTCATCAGGACCATTTGCTTTTCCTTTGTCTAATTTACTTAGCTCCTCCTGTATTACTTTTTCTGATGTTTGTATATCTGGTAGTATGTGTGGGCATGCATGTTCCACATAATCCCTCTCGAATTTTATTTCCTCTGTAAAAACTGATTGGAAATTCTTGTTTAGTGCTTCACAAATATCCTTCTCTTGTGTATAGGTGATTCCATCGTCCGTAATGGATTGTACTTTATCTTTTACTTTGGTTTTGCTTCTGATGTAGCTGTAAAATAGCTTTGGCTGATCACTATTTTTATTTATGATATCGTCTTCAAACTGTTTTTGGGCTTCCCTCCTTATTCTTGTATAATTGTTTCTTGCATGTTTGTAATTATTATATGCCCTTTCACTATTGTGTCTTCTGTATCTATTCCACAACAAATCTCTTTTTTCTTTTGATTTTTTACATTCTGTATTGAACCATTTCTTTATTTTCTTTTCTGCTTCTTTGTGCTGTGGGATGTACTTCTGGACTCCTATTTCATAAAGTTCACAGAATTTTTCATATATAGCATTTAAATCTTGCCCTCCAAGCTCCTTTCCCCAAGCAGTTTCTAAGAAGAACTACTTTAGGTCATGATACTTTCCCTTTTTATACTTTAGGCTATTTTTGTAACTTTCATTGCTGTTGTCTATATCATATGCAATCCTGAAATTGCAATTTAGTACTGCATGGTCACTTTTGCCGAATGGAGGGTGATATATCAAATTGTCAATATCGTTTTCTTGCCTAGTAAATATGAGATCTAGCACTGAGGGCACATCGAGTCCTCTTTTTCTGGTGTTTTCCCTTACATGTTGCGTTAGGAAAAACCCTTGCACAAGATCCGGAGCTTTTGGTCCCAACAGCTTTCTTGGCTAATTATATCTAGAGTATTCCAATTTATATTTGTTTTAAAATCTCCAGTTAATATAATTCTTTTCGATTTCTCTTCCATTTTATGTAGTATTGCTCTTAAACTCTGAATTGTACTCTCTGCCAGGTCCTCATATTCGTCTCTTTCCCATGTGTTTGATCTGGGTGGCATGTACAAATTGGCTACAATTACTTGCCCTTCAGATGTATTTATCTCTACTGCAATCAGTTCTACTTGCGAGGGTATATCTAATTCTATTTCTTTGAGTTTTAGATTTTTTTTAGTTAATATTATAAATCCTCCTCCTTTTTTAAAGTTCCTATCTCTTCTCCATATATTTTATTCCTCTAAGTTTAGGATGTCATTCGATATCCTTGGTGTTAATTTTATTTCAGTTAGGCATATTATATGTGGTTCATTTTCTCTGACATAATCATTCATCTCTAATAATCTAGATACCATTCCATCCACATTTAAGTACATCAACTTAACCATCTTGTTTATATACTTGTCATGATTTGGTTCTACTACCTTCCTTCTTTTTATTCCCTCCTGTTTATGTACCACTTTCGTACCTGCAATCCAATTACTTTGTAAAAAAAAAAATGTATTCTTCTCCTCCTCTGATCTTCCCTCATTTTTTTTTTTTTTTTGCTTCCTCTCTCTTCTCTTTCAGTAATTGCAGGTCCTCTTGTGTTAGGCATCGTTTTATCCATACATTTTTGAACTCTTGTTTTTCCATAAGATTCTTTGCATTTTTTAGTATCTCTTCCACAGTGTTTACACTCTGGAAGGTTACCTTTAGGGGTCTTGACTTGTTTTTCTCGTATTTCCCTAACCTTTTGTGTTCCTCTATGTCTTTATTACAGATTTCCTCTGATACTTCTTTCAATATGCCCATTACATTTGCCATCTCCTTTTTGTCTCCTGAGATCTTGTTTCTTCCTCTTCTATACCAGTGATTACTATAGATTTGTTAATATCTACTGAATCTCTGACTAATTTAGGGTTGTTTTGGATTATTGTTATCACTTCCTTTTTAATGCTTTTTTCTTCCACCCTTGTTTCCAGGTCTTTCTTTACATTCACCATTTCAGCATAAGTGGTTTCCACATCATTTTTGTAGCTTTCCACAGCTTCATTCACCTGTGTTATCTTCTCCTCAATATCACTGCTCTGATCTATCAGACTGCTTACTTGCCTAATTGTCTCTGTATCATTTTTGAACTCTTCCATTAATACTCTCGTGGTTGACTACTGTACTTGCCATTTCACTAATTTTCCTCCTAAGTGTACTCACTTCCACTGTTAGTTCATCTATGGTTGTGTCTTTCTTGTTGACTTCCTTTCCTAATTTTTCTATTTCTTCCTTTTGGAAGTGCATCTGTTTCTTAATTTCATCAATCTCATTTTGAAAAGCCGGCTCTAACCTGTGTACTCGCTCAACCAGATTGTTGTGAGTCTCCATTTCAACCAGTTTTTAGTAGAAATCATCATCCTGCTTTCTACCTTTATCCCTTTTCTTTTCCAAATTTGCTTTACTAAAGTATGTGGTCATTTTGTAGTACTAAAAGCGCATATAATACTTACATTCCCTGGGGCAGATTGTAGACTAAACAACGGTCAGCAGATTGTGTGCATTCTTGCACTGCTTGTTTACTTTTGCTTGACCAAGTCTTACTTAAAACTTCTTCTTTTTTTATATTAGAACACCATTTAGTCTAACCTTGTACTGAGCTTGACTCATATAAAGATATTTATGTAAGGCCGCTGGCCAAGTTGGCCAGGTATAGAGCAGTGTCAACCTGCGTCTGCTCTTTCTCGGTGTGTGTGTGTGTGTGTTTTGAGGTTTTAAAGAAGATAAGTTTCATGAGAGAGAGAGAGAGAGAGAGAGAGAGAGAGAGAGAGAGAGAGAGAGAGAGAGAGAGAGATGACAAATGAAGATAAATACTGGCATGAAATAACTGAAAGGTGGAGTTATTTGGACTAGTAGTGGCAGGAAAAATAAGAGTAAAAAAATGGAGGAACAGGAAGATCATATATGAATGCAAGGAATGAACTAAAGTATAATAAATATAGATATTTAGAGATACTGTGCAAGAAGCAAAATAAAGGGAAGGTTAAGACTATAGATGGCCAAGGAAAGTGGAAAAGCAAAGAACGAGATGAAGGGAAAATATAGTCGAAAAATGAAATACCGGAGAGGTAGAAAAATATTTAATACTTGGAAATAAAAATTAGGTAGAAAGTAATGCAAAGATAATATGTAGAAAAAAGTTATAAACGAGAATCAAAATGATAATAAATCTCATGACTGAGTCAGTCTAATGAAATGAGTAGAGCATCAGATTTACATATGATAGAAAATACAATACGCTTAACCGTGTAGAAAGAAAGTAATTATTATGAAAATTAGAAACTTGTGTAGCTATGAGCGTAAGGAACACACACACACACACACACACACACACACACACACACACACACACACACACACACACACACACACACACACACACACACACGCTCGCTGGTGCAGTGGTAACATTCCCGCTTGCCAATTGGTGGACGGGAGTTCGCGCCTCGCTCAGGTTGCGAAAAGTTTCACTGACGAAGTGGGTGGTTACTGTCCCCCTTGAGCAAGGGGACGGGTGTGTGCGTATGTGAAGGTCACAGCCTTGCCCTTAGATCGGACTATATGAGCTCTCAGCTCCCTTCCGGGAGGGTAAAAGCTGACCATCACGACCGTCAAGTGATCCTGACCGACCCGGTGAATTGCACACACACACACACACACACACACACACACACACACACAGGGGGGGGGTAGGCTGTGGCTCAATCTGTAGAGAGGTTGCCTGCAATTCTACCGGACCCAGGTTCAAATCCCCGCTGGGGCAGGGAACAGTTTAAGGATTTGGATTTCATAAAAGCAGACTTTACTGATCTACCAGAAGACCCGCCGACATATCGTAAAAATACCCGCTAATACGAATACACCAGTCCTGCACGAGACAGCCCTAGCATGTATTCAATATGGGCGGTGGGTATTAGCGCCGAAGTGGTGACATGTAAAGGTGTATGGTATGATGGAGGACTACTGGGCCTTGGGAGCAGGCTGTGAAGCCTATGCCCAGAGTCGGACACATAAAAAAAAAAAAAAAAAAAAAAACATAGATAAATAGATATTTAGAGAGAGAGAGAGAGAGAGAGAGAGAGAGAGAGAGAGAGAGAGAGAGAGAGAGAAAGAGAGACTGGGATTTAGAGAACAAGAATGCAGTGTCGGTCGTTATGGAGAGTATCAACGGAGTAAACGGAAAAAATGTGGGTCGATTACAATCCCTAATAAGACATGAGTGAAATTAGGTGAAGACAAAACAGTGGAGGTCGAGAAGGAAGAGGGGAGCAGAGAGTGAGAAGAAAAGTGCTCGATAATGAAGGAAAACTAAACATATATTAGAGAGAGAGAGAGAGAGAGAGAGAGAGAGAGAGAGAGAGAGAGAGAGAATTTGAAATGAAAAATTATGATACAGAATAGTGAACAGAAGAGCGGAAAGTAATTGAGGGAACAAAGGAAAGTGAAGAAGGAGAATAGAAACGGACGAATAATGTAACACTGATTAATAAAACTGCTATGTTACGGTGGGTGAAAAGGAAAGAAAACTGGAGAAAAATGAGCACTTAGCGCCTGAAAAAGAATTCACACCGAGAAAATAAGCATGGAGAGTAGCAAAGAATGAGAAATACTAACCATGGAAAGGGAAGGAGGAGGGCGAGGAAGAGGAAGAAAGACGAAGAAGAGAGTAAGAAAACTAATGTGGTCATAAATATTGGGAAGCAATAAATTTATGCAATACATAAAACTGAACTCATGGCTGCAGGAAGGAGAGGGAGAAGACAGGGATGACAAGTAAAAATAATATAAAGTTATAAAATAAAATAGGGTACAGTAAGAAATGAGAATTATAGTCAGTCAGTTAATTTTACTACCTTAATCTACTCTGTAACTGAATCTCAGCGATGGGATACCTACGCCGACGCAGGTGAAATGTACGACCTACTACTGCATCCGGATCCGGATCCTCCTCACAATCCAATCAGCTCTTCCTTGACCTACTGTCCACTTATCCAACAGATCTCATTGAAATCTGATAACAGTTTTTGGAGATATCTTGTACACAAACCGACACACATACAGAAGACATGGATGATTTCATAACCTCTTCAAGCATTCTTGGCGGAAGTAATGAGGCCAGAGAAAGACGAACGTATATTAGGGAAGAAAAGAATAAAATGCGGTGCTCAGAAAACTTGCCGAAACGAAAGATGGTTATGGAAAATGCAAATGAAATGAATGAGAGAGAGAGAGAGAGAGAGAGAGAGAGAGAGAGAGAGAGAGAGAAACAAAGCGGGTGGGGGGTGGGGCTGAAGTATCCAGAGGATTGAGTTAATATAGAAATGCTTGAAATACTTAAGCACTAAGATGAAGCATCAGAAGAGAAAGCATGAGTAACGGGTGGATATTGGAATGCCTATGAGAGGAGACTGACATCAGGTGCAGATGAAAGAATGGAAGATGGAAACGAATAGGGTAAGAATGCGTGAAAAATTGTATGATAATGAACTAAATTTCGGCATGCAAGTATTACAGAATTATGAGAGAGAGAGAGAGAGAGAGAGAGAGAGAGAGAGAGAGAGAGAGAGAGAGAGAGAGAGAGATCGTGTTAGTATCAAGTACTGAAAAATCTTTGTCAAACCTCTACTCCTGTTCCTAAATATGGATGGACAAAAAGTGCTTGGATCTTATGTATTTGGCTGTATTTTGGCTGTATATATTTGTATTTGTATTTGTGTTTAGATTATGTATCCTGTCCTGCATCATTTAGCGTTCTGGACGGTATATCTAAATCTCTCTACAACAGTTTCTGTTTTATATCGGTACCGGTAGGTATTTACCTGTTAACCCATTCACACAGGACATACTCTGCATTTTTTATTGCTATTTCCCATGGTCTATTCAGCGTATAAAAGACTTTTTCAAATTGAGAGCTTGGATAAATGCGTAATTAATATTTTTCACTGCTACTTTGCTCTCATGAGCATAAATTCGTCTAGAGAATATGGACAAAAAAAAAAAATAAATAATTGGGCTGAATTAGTCGGTACGGTTAGTTTCAATTTGTTTGTCTAATTCACTGGTTACGGATATATTTGCGATCATATCTAATAATTTGTGTCCGTCTCCATGTGTGCCTTTTTTGCACTTTTATAGATTTGTGGTAGGTGGGGGCGTTCACCATCCACTCACTCGATGTAATGCTGCTGTCGGGTGTGTGCCCTTTCCTCTCCTCCCTCCTTCTTTCCTTCCATCCTCTTCTGTCTTTCTTTCCTTCAGTTTTCCTCGTCCTTCTGCCTACGGGTGACTTTACACTCCCTCTGCCGTCTTTCTTTCCTTCATTCTTTCCTCTTCCTTCTGCCTGTGGGTGACTCTACACTGAGTGACAAGCCAAATGGTTTCCTGTACACCAGGAAACCATTAACTACTCTGGGTGGTAACCATATAGCCAAATTTTGGCGCCTGGTGGTTCAGTGGGTAATTATTGTGTTCCAGTCGGATTGAACCGGTGAAGGTTTATATCAAGGGGTGGCTGGGATTTATTGCTCACGTAATGCCACTCAGCGATGAGTAAGGCTGGTCACTCTCATCTTAAATGTCAGGACCAACTGCCTAGCCCCGGAGCTACATTGCTCCTCATAGGGGCAATCCTACATTGCTCCTCATGGGGCAATGTAGGATTGGATGATGGATGGATGGATGGATTTTAGATGTGGTTGCTTACCTTATGTTAAACCAACCCTAGAAAAGGACTGGTCACTGTAAAAACTATGTTTTGTTTCTTAGTTTCATCTTTTCTGCTAAGGTTTGGGTTTATCAAAAAAGAATTGTTTGCAAAAATATTCGAAGTATGAGATACGAAGTCACTCTTTTGAACACCCTAGTCATTTAGAAGATGACTAGGTTACGACTTCTTTCTTTTGTTTGTTTGTTTGTTTGCGTATTTATTTTCTTGAGTAATTAATTTACTGCTAATGGTAACTTGCAATAGGCATACAAGCCAGACAAGTGTTCTCCATAGTCTAGCAGTAACTGTGCGTTATGATAATTTGGTTGTTCTTGGAAAAGGGTCAAGGCAGTTGAAGGTTGATGCTCCACCATTATTCTTAGTTTGTTTGTCTCAGTCATACTTATTGATTCAGGCACATAGAATGAAAATTTAGACAATGACATTCAGTATAGTGGCCCATGTATTCATCAGTTCTATATAATACGACACTTATATAAAGATATGAAATTTATTGATATACATCGAGACGCACAAACATGCACACATAAAACACACATTCACACAAGTACACTTAGGAGGACACACAAATACTCATACATATGCATATACACGCACTTATTATCCACACACACACACACACACACACACACACACACACACACACACACACACACACACACACACACACACACACAATAATACGACCTAAACAAACCTACTGTAACATATACCACCACCAAAGGTGGCCACACTTGCCCTCGAACATTGTCAGAAACATGGCTGGTGACATAGTACATTCATGCCTCGAACGTGTTAGTAACATGTCACAGACATGTTACGGGCAGTGTCACGAGCATGGTTTTCGAGAAAGTCACTGATATGTTCGAACCAAAGGTGAAGTAGTCGTGTGGTCCAGACTTGCTCCTGACAATCACCCTTTGCTTACATGAAATGTAACTTAGCATACCCTCGCAGACGCATTTCTATAACTGTCTTTTGTACATTAAAGTACGTTCCATGCTATTTACACACCACACAGGTGGTAAGGGTTGGCAACCTTCATCTGCTCAATAGATACGGTGCTGTGTATATCGTCTAATCTTTACTATTCGTTCTCCGTATTTGCCTTCATCTCTTCCTTTTTCTTCCATCCTCCCTGTAACTTTTTATTACTCTTCATTTCATTTATGGTGGCTGTATATTGAATGACAGGCCTAATGGTTTCCTGTAACCCAAAAAACAGTTCATATCCCTGGGTTGTAACCATAACCAAATAACTTTGACGTGGAGACTACTATGTTGACCCTGTAAACTGTCTGGAGAAACACAAATATTGCGTCCATCTGGAATCAAATGTTCGCACCCTTCCCGGCGCCTTGTTGTAGCAAGGTGCTGTGTACCGCAAGGAAACATCGGTTCACTGCCCTTCTAGGTTTGTTTGGCCATAAAAACCGAGTTTACTCAGCACAACTAAGAACAGCAATAACAAGAATAGCCCCCCCAAAAAATATATATATATACATATATGCTAAGACATGTACTTGTATCTGCTATGTGGTATTTGTATTTGCACTGGTATTTAACATGAGTTTATTTGTGAGAACCTGCTTGTGTAAGCATATCAGTATCAACAGAATAGCTTTCTTATAGGGGACTCGCGAATTTATATTTTAGATTTTTAAGTTTACTTTTTTAAAGTGTCCAGATACAATTAATCGGTTTGCGTACTTTCGCATACATAATTTGTGGATAGTAGTTGTACGCGCTCGCGCGCGTGCGTGTGTGTTTGGGGGGGCAGCTAGTCCGGTTGTCGCCACCAAAATTAAAACTTTCGACAACGATAACGTAGTTCATCTCCATTGCCTCATTCCCTGTCCACTTCATTCCTGCAGACCCTCATTGCTTTTCCAGTAATATTTCCATTTTATGTACCTTCCAAGTCTCTCTTACAATCTCATTCCTTTCTCTTTTTTAACTGTCATCCTGATTCCTCGTCTGCTCACATCTTTTCAAATTCTAATCCTGTAAGTTTGTATGTACAGTCTCCAGCAAAAATAGAGCAACCGGCTCAACGAGCAGGTTGGTATATGTGTCACCGCCGCACCCCTAGTTTCACCCGCCCCCCCTCCCTTATTTCCATTCATTTGTCTACTCTCCACCCTCCCCACATCCAAGGGCAGGAGAGTAAGGCCTACCTGCATTGTCCCAACCACTCCTCCATCATCCTGTTGTCCTGCAAAATAATAGCTTTGTTATGATAATGGAAAAAATATACATAGTGTTTTACTCCATAGCATAGTTTTTTATACACCACGATCTGAACGCAGACTGATGTAAGATAGTAATATAATCGTATGATAGGGAGGTCTGTAATCACAATTTATCATTTTGACGGTTGTATCCAGTCAGTGTCTAACATTAAACAATCGGAAACTATAACCAGATGTTTGTAGTGGTCGGTGATGTGCTCGTTCCTTTACTCGACATAATCACTTACTTTACAAACTCAGTTATTGGTCAATACCATTAGTTACTACTAATAACCCATGTGTGATAATGGCAAAGGGTTGCCGATAAATAAACCACGGGATAACGTTGGGCAACAAGGAATGGATGACAGCATGTCTGATGGTTAAACTGCCAAAGCTGGTTAAGCTGAGGCCATGACGTAGTTGCTGGCATTACCAAAAGTAATTCACTATTTAGACACCACACAGTTAACATCTGCTCAGAAAATGAACTCGACACAAGAGAGACTTGCTCAGCGAGGCCAGATCATCGGACTAAGGCGAGCAGGTCTCTAGGTTTCAGCCATAACGAGGGAGTTAGGGTGCCATCGAACAACAGTTATCTGGTGGCTGCAGAGGTGTAGGACATAGGGTAATATCCTAGCTCTGCCTAGACCAGGGAGGCCAAAGTGCATGACCCCAGAACAAGACAGGAGGATCCAGGGAGAGGTTATTAGAAAGCCAATCACATATGCAGTGGCCATCCGAGACCAACTCCATCTGGACGTATCAGCGGACACTGTGAGGAGAAGGTTACGCACTGCAGGTCATCACCAAAGGACGCCAGCCAAGAAGGAAAAACTCCTTGAACGACATAAGGCAGGAAGATTGCAGTTTGCCCTGCAGTATGTTAATGAAGACCTGACATTCTGGGGCAGTTATATTTTCTGATGAAAAAACATTTTCATCCACTGCACAGGGACGTTCTCGTTGTTGGCAACCAAACAATACAAGGTATGCACCCGAACACATAGTAGAAGTGCCAAGAAGAGGACATGTGACCTGCAACGTTTGGGGATGGACCCACTTATATGGCATTGGAGAACTGGCAGAAATTACTGGACGTACTACATCCAGGCACATTCATAGACCCAATCTTCAGGGTACGGGGATAACTCAATCCCCGATCCCTCTCTCTGGCCTGTCTTACCATCCTTAAAAACCGCTCGCCCGTCACTACCTCCTCCTTCAATGCCCTACTTTCATTCCTTCCCTTTATCCTTCACCATCCTTCCTCTCTCCTCCCACGCCTAAATATTTCTGTTCGTATCTCTCCTTCACTTGACCTCTGGCTATCTGATCAAAAATTTTCTAGACATCATTCTCTCCCTCTCGTTTCTGTCACCTATCCCTCTCCTTCCTTTCTATGGCACCTACATTCTCTCCTTCCCTCTTACCTCACCTACCTTCTCTTCCTTTCCCTTCCTTCATCCACCTTCTCACCTTGGCTACTCTTCATTGTAACATTTCCACCATATACAGTTTAGTCTTTAACGAAATGTCTGACTTCCTCTTCTCCTCCATAACTTTAATCGCAGTTCTCCTATTCCCATTTTCGCCTTCAGCCTCGTTCTTTTCTTTCCTCCATTCCTTCTCTGCCTCTTTATTCTTATTTTTATCTCTTACACTTTCATTTCTATATCTGAACATTGTATCTGATTCTTTGTTGCCTACTTATTTTTCTCCACCATCTACTTCCCCTTATTTCTTCTCTTCTTTTCCTTCTCTTGATACGATATGAAGTGAAGAATAAAAAAAAAAAAAAGTTGCCAATACTGAGCATCAAAATCAAACTACAGTTATTGTAATGTTTTGTATGGCTCATCATTTCGACATTTCTCTTCTACTCATCTCTTCCCAGAGCATCCTCCATCCTCTCTCTCACCTCATTTGGGCGATCCTTTAGAAAAAAAAATGACGAAATTAAACTAGGACAAAGATATCAGAGTGAAAAAGAAATGGTGATTAGTTATCCAAGTGGTCGATAACACCCTCCCCTTTTCCCCACATGTTTTCCTTCTGTCGGGCTGAGGGAGATGAATCAGTGTCAGCTCTTCCTTTCTGTGTAGCCTACCATTTTTGCACCGTAATTTATACAAGAACGTCTAGGTGAGGTGAGGTTTGTTTCCTTTATATCAGGTAAGGTTAGTTTGTTAGTCAGGGCAGCATTTAAGGTTAGGTTTGGGAATGGTATGATAGGTTTGCTTAGTGTAAAAAATGAAGAATGTATATGCTAGTAAAAGCAAACATATCACACAGATCAATAAATGATATACAAAATAGAAATCTTCCTCCCCGGTTTGGTGTTTGAGGGGGAAAGGGGGGAAGACTGGGATTTCAGGGGGATTGGTGCTGAGTTCATCCCAGGTCACTTAACTCCTAATCAGTTCTACTGATCCATGACTGACTCCATCGTAACTCTCTCCTCTCTCTCTCTCTCTCTCTCTCTCTCTCTCTCTCTCTCTCTCTCTCTCTCTCTCTCTCTCTCTCTCTCTCTCTCGTAGAATAATATTTTTCTTATTCCTAGGTGTTATTCTACTATGAACAGAAATCATCCGTGTTTATTAAAATGAGAAAAAACGAGAATAAAATGTGCTTAAAGTAATTCTTCAACAACTTAAGATTCAAAAATATAAAAATAGATGGCAAAACAACAAAAAACATTCTTATAATCTACGCTGACAAAGTTGAGAAATGAAAAATTTTACCCCACAGAGTAAACAATGGTAGAGTAAGCACACCATTAATTGATAATTATGCAACCTTTGTAGTAGAAGTAAAAGTAATGCAGGAAAAAACAAGAGAAAAAATGAAAATAAGTAAAAAGCACACTTCATAAATGTATCATGACAAAAGGAGAGGAAAAGAAATCAAAGAAACTTCAAGGAAATAGATATTATGCAATATTATAATGGACGTAAAGAATGTACAAACTTCAATTTTGTCATCAAAGAGAGAGAGAGAGAGAGAGAGAGAGAGGAGTGTTTATCAAAACTGACAATACTCCTCTCTGGCTCCCTCAGTGAGTCCTCTTCACCCCTCACTTCCAAGCAGTACTCACCTGTCTCTATTTGTCTTATGACTGTCATAGTCTTATTATTGTACCAATATTTTCAATAACGATATGAAACTGCAACGAACATCATTACTAGTAGTTTGTGTGGATGACTGTAACTTAAGAGCAAAAACAATCAATTTTCCTTCTTTAATTTTATATTTTTATGTACCTTTATGTGTCATTCTGCAGATGGGACATAAGAAAATCTGTAGTCCCATGAAAATACTGTAACCACAGTGGACAGTCAGTTTTCTATTTCTTTGCTAGAACCATCAGGATTGTATTCTGCATGTTCTGTACGTTAGAACTCTGGAAATAAGCTTATGAGCCTAATTTCGCAGTTTAAACACACACACACACACACACACACACACACACACACACACACACACACACACACACACACACACACGTCAGGACTCCATATTATAATAATAAAACTCATAGATAGATAGATAGATTGAAGCACCAAGCCAGGGGGTGAGATAGGAAGTGTATTAGCGAGAATCAAGCAAAAGGAAACTAGCTTGCAACTCTTAAGTGAAGGAATGCTAGAAGTGCACCGGAAGCAGTACATACACACAGACATACAGAGTTCTAGAAGCTTCCAGGGCAGTATAGCCCACGTGACACAACCCCTGCTAAACGAGAATGTAGGAATCAGAGATCAGAAAGGGGCTAGCAATAGAACCGACAGGTAGTTGAGAAAGCAAATAAGAAGAGGGGTCCGACGAGACTTAGTAAATTAAGTCCCTGTGTAATACATACGCTGCTCAACTTAGACTTTCTTTGAAGATAATAAATCAAGAGCAACTCCCTGTATTCATCTTTAACTTCTCCTGCTCTTCGATTAGCACCATACCTTTAACTAAAACTCAAGACTTACATAATACAAGACCAAAGAGTAACATATATATAAATGGTGGCAGCGATGGGATAGAGTGAGACAGTGGGAGGTAACAGCGGGACTCTATACTTCACTCGTGTGTGAAAGACTTTGTTAATATTTCCATGACAAATAAAAATAATCCCATACTAATCTTTACCTCTCTTATCATTGCATGACAAAGGGAACGAAGATTATCTACTTACAAAACTACTCATGTATAACAACCGCTCGTCCACGAGTCTAATATGTGTATGACTGATCTACAAAACACACTACAAGAAGCTACAAAGTGTCTACAAGATATGGTGGCAGCGGTGGGATCCGCACCCATGCCGCTGATGTGACTCTTTGGTCTTGTAATATGTAAGTCTTGAGTTTTGGTTAAAGGTATGGTGCTAATCGAAGAGCAGGAGGAGTTAAAGATGAATTCTGGCAATTGATCTTGATTTATTATCTTCAAAGAAAGTCTAAGTTGAGCAGCATATGTATTACATAAAGACTTAATTTACTAAGTCTCGTCAGACCCCTCTTCTTATTTGCTCTCTCAACTACCTGTTGGTTCTATGGCTAGCCCCTTTCTGATCTCTGATTCCTACATTCTCATTTGGCAGTGGTCGTGTCACGTGGGCTATACTGTCCTGGAAGCTTCTAGAACTCTGTATGTCTGTGTGTATGTACTGCTTCTGGTGCACTTCTAGCATTCCTTCACTTAAGAGTTGCAAGCTAGTTTCCTTTTGCTTGATTCTTGCTGATACATTTCCTGTCTCACCCCTTGGCTTGTTGCTTCTATCTATCTATCTATCTATCTATGAGATGCATTATTTTAATATGGAGTCCTGACATCGCTCGGTCACGCCAGCTGGCGGTCCTCCGACACCAATCATCATTGACATATGCTAATCTATCAATACATAATATTGATTATAATATTGTATAGACATAATATTCATGTTAATATTGCAGTGATCCAGTAATATTACATTTTAAACATGTTGTATACATAATTGAACAAATGCAATATAGTTAAATTGGTTATTGTATGACATAATGTAAGATGTGTATGTATAACAGTCATATGCATATATGCAAAAAAAAAAAAAAAACAGCTCAGAGTTAAGATTATGGTAAGAGCTATTAATATTTCATATAGAGATAATGATACTGGTATATTTCTATATCACGTGTCATTCTTTTTTTTTTTTTTTAAATTAATGTTATATACAAAATATGTACAGTTCTTTCATGGGGGTTTACTTGAATTCGCACCTTACCCCCACTAAATACTGACTCCAAGTTTTCAGTTCTTGCATGCATTCTGTGCATTGCGAACAGCACTACTGCAAATACAATACAGAAAATTATAAAGACAGTAGGTGCTGGGCTATACACATAATATGGGTTGAACATACTCAAACTCAAATCTTCCCAGGGCTTTATTGTTTCATTGATCAGTTGCATATTTTCAAACTTAGGTGAAGTCAACTTAGTACTTGTGCTCATGTTCAAGTCCATATTAGGTAGTGGTTGGAAATGTCTGTGTGTATGACTGAGTATGGCGCAGTGATTGATGGTGGATAAAGTGGACATGGATGGTGTAAATACCGCACAGTAGTCTGGTGCTAGGTAAAATCCTGATGCTGAAGTATGAGATGGTGGTATAT
Organism: Coenobita brevimanus; assembly: GCF_032717465.1. NCBI lineage: Eukaryota > Metazoa > Arthropoda > Malacostraca > Decapoda > Coenobitidae > Coenobita > Coenobita brevimanus. Next base: position 17,723,681 of record NC_136991.1, read on the forward strand.
CTGGACAGACTATGTAAACTGATGTGCTATGAGTGAAATAAAAAAAACTGTGAGTGCCTGATGCATTGCTGGTGTACAAGCTTATCTGGAGCAAAAGTGAAGTTTGCAGTGCTTATGAATGTCGTGATTTCTTATGATAGCCATTTCACAAAGGACTGTTTCAGTAGGCTGAAACGTGAAAAAGTATGCAGGACAAAGGTGAACAGCATGAAAGGATGTACTACATTTTCGTTCAATCGTTGATTCACTTGCGAAAGTGACAGTGTTCCGTCTCTTGGAGACCATGATGAGTTTGGTGTCTCTGTTGATGTTGATGATGACCAAAGTGTTATCATTCTTAGAAGGGAAGGGGTGTATTTGGTATGTTGTGAACAGATCGTCAGTTATGAATGGTACATGAACTACTACTGATGTTGGTGTTAGTGTTGCTTCTAAATATGGATAAGATTGCATGAAATCCCCACTTCGGAACAAAGGCTTCAATTTATGTTTATGTATGCCTTGACTAATTATCTGACGTAGCTCATGCACTGGAAGTAAGTCAATTGTGATCTTGCCATTACCGGTATTAGAAATTCTTTGCATAAGTGCCCTGTAACGAACTCTAGTGTTGTCTAATTGGACTTACAAAACTACTCATGTATAACAAACGCTCGTCCACGAGTCTAATATATGTATAACTGATCTACAAAACACACTACAAGAAGCTACAAAGTTTCTACACACACACACACACACACACACACACACACACACACACACACACACACACACACACACACTTACCCATAAACTGTACATACGCCAGCCTCTACAAGTATTTGTATGAATTATTCGGCATATGCAAATAAACATGAATTTATTAAAGCAGCAAAGCCTGTCCCCATAAATAAATATTTTTATTTAAAACAGTTCACTACATTACCAGAGATTTACGATAAACAAAAGGGGAGATGGTTATCATCTTGAGAGAGAGAGAGAGAGAGAGAGAGAGAGAGAGAGAGAGAGAGAGAGAGACAGAGACAGAGACAGAGACAGACAGACAGACAGACAGGGAGACAGACAGACAGAATGTGTGTATTTTATACATGTTGTATGGTACTTAATTCCTCATGAAGGGGTATAATGCATGCCTGGACGCACCTATCTACCTGTGTATGGAACGTATGCCTTTCTATGTACCTTTCTGCTCAGACGATTGTGAAAGTCTCTGTCTCTTGTTATACATGATGAAATATAATGTTCTTTCAGCACGCACGATCAATATTTTTACTAGTACCGTTCTGGTTCTTCATCTCTAGAAGATTGTTTATCCTTTATGAAAGTAGTTTGTATAACTGGGTATGCTTCTGTGACATATTCTGTACATCTTCGTCTGACTGTGTCTGTACGGTTTTATACCTCTAGACAAATGAGCATAAGTGTGTGTGTGTGTGTGTGTGTGTGTGTGTGTGTGTGTGTGTGTGTGTGTGTGTGTGTGTGTGAGGACTGGGTTACCCATGCTATAGGGGCCGTCAGTGAGGGGTCAGACGAACTGTTCCTAGGCCCACTGCCTTGTGGATTGCTCGTATGAATTAAGGCTGCAGGAGTAAACCCCGAGAGAAAAATCCGTGAATGGGGTTCCACGTAAGACAGGGCTGGACAGGCAGAGCTCCAGGCAGACTACCGCAACCCTGCTCAGTAACTGATCATCGTGAATCTTCATGCCACCATCATAGGTTTAGCAGGGCCAAGTAATGTGGAGGTAAGGACTGCTCACCCTCTCTATCACGCCAAATCCATTCATTTTGCAAGTCCACTGATATACTCACATCACATGTTCATCATTTCTTCAAAATCAAAAGACCTATGGCGACAGGATAGGGTGACGGTGACAGGTCAAGGAAGAAACTGGAAGTCGCTACCTCAAGTCCTGCACATAGGCATCACTGGCTCAGTGGTGGCTGGCATGATGGCATTGGAGCAGTAGGGTGTGTCAATTATGGCAAAATCCTAAATTTACTGAGTACTAGTTATAAAATGGGTTCTTTTTATCCAGAAAACCAAAGTATATACTTGGTTTTTGTTTTAAAGGGTATTTACCTACATATATTTTGTCTTTAAGTGTTGAAAGATCTATCCAATAAAATTACATAATCGTTAAATGCAGGTACCCAATATTTTTGTCTCAAGTGATGTATTTACCATCAAATTATAAAAAAAGATGGATGTATGATTGTATATTATTGTGTGTAGACTGCAGTATAGAATATTTTTGCTTTTAATGATGATGAAAAATCAGATCATGATTTCATAATACCTTTTTGGACATATATTACATACGGATAAAGACAATCCTTTAAAAATTACTGTGACAACAAGTTAAATTTTGCTTGGCTGTTGTCAATCTACAAATTACCTTGTTTCTAACAAACTGGACATCTGATAAAGGATTTGCCTATTCACAGTTAAATTACAGTGCTTTTAACTTGGATTCTGGGCTGGTGGCAGAGACATATTCGCATGAGTTACAAACTGTTTCACAGTAGTTAGTGTTCTGAAAATGAGTCAGAGAACAGTTAAAACCCGTGCAAAGTCAACCTGTCATCTCAGTCTTTTGGTGGGATGTGGAGAAGTTCTACCCGTAGCTGAACTCCCAACAGCAAGAGATCTGCTCAGGTATGGCCTGCTTAGGAGAGAGCAGATGGAAGAGGAGAGACGTATTTATCCTATCAGATCAGGATGTTGATGTTTCTTTCCCAGAAGCTTCAACATCAGCCTCTCCAGTGACAAAAAGAAAGAAATACAATGCAGAAGACATCCCCAGTATAGCTATGCTCAGTCTTAAGCACCACACAGGGCTCTGGGAGACTGCTGAAATTGCGACTGCTGCATGGGTTGATGCTGGTATTATCACAGAGACAGACACAACAATGGTGAATGATCACAACAAAGTGAGAGGGGCCCAGGGGGGACCAGCTAGGGGTTTTATTAAAAATGCAGGGAAGAATATGATAGAAAATGGAATCACCTGTATCTTCTTTGCAGGGAGAAGAAATGACACCAGAATAAAGTTGGAAGCTGAGGGCAGTAACAGGCTTTTTCTGGCCTTATCAAAGAAGAACACTGTACAGTATGTAGTGAACCAGGTAGCAGATACTTGTGGCATTTTGTCCAAGAAGAGGCAACGGAAAATAGGAGCCATCTATCTATCTATATATCTATTGCCAGACGCCTTAATCCATTATACGGGGTGGCCACAAACAAATCGCCTCCACGTCAACCCGTCCCCTGCCATTTCACTGCCCTGCTCCCAACTCACACCCCCCTCTCTCATATACCTCTCCACTCCATCCCTACATCTCATCCTTGGCCTTCCCCTCCCTCTCTCCCCCTCCACCTCACTCACATACACTCTCCTCGTCAGTCTCTCACTCTGCATCCTCTCCACATGGCCAAACCACCTTAGTGTGTTTCTCCTAATGTTTCCTATCACATCCACATCCACACCACAATGCTCCTTCATCTCCTCATTTGTCACGCTGTCTCTCCATGTGACTCCACAGGCTCCTCTCAAATAACTCATTTCCACTGCTCTCACTCTTGACTTGTGTCCATTCAACAACGTCCAAACTTCACCTCCATACGTCAGAGTTGGTATCACAATACTGTCATATAATAACATTTTCACTTCCATGTTCACTTCCCTGTTTCTTATCACTGCCTTCAAGGAACCGGCAACCTTTCCTCCTTGCTGTACCCTTTCAAGCACTTCACCCTCCAAACTTCCATCCTTACTCATCACACTACCCACGTACTTAAACGTATTCACATTTTCCATTACCTCCTCATCAAACCTCACTGTACATTCACTGACTTCAGTTCTCTCGAAGACCATAACTTTACTCTTCCCTACATTCACCCTTAAATTCAGAGTCTTACACACACTCCAAAACTCATCCACCGAGCCTTGCTGCTCCCCTTCGTCTTCATTTAACAACACAGTATCATCTGCAAACAACAGTATAGGGAGTTTCCAACCACTGTCCTCTCTCATTAGGGCCACTCCATCATCCACTGCCCTACCTTGTATCTCTTTTATAACCCCATCCATATACAGATTGAACAACCAGGGAGACATGACACAGTTTCAACCCAACCTTCAAATAGAAAAACTCACTCAATTCACTATCCTCACGCACTGCAGCCTTAGCACCCTCATACATACTCTTCACAGCATTCAGCATCTTCCCTTCTACTCAATATATTCTTATTATTTTCCACAATCCTTGTCTATCCACCCTGTCATATGCTTTCTCCAAATCCATGAAGGCCGCATACAACTTCTTTCCTTTCTCTAGACACTTTTCCACTAAAAACCTAAGAATGAATATCTGATCTACACAACCTCTTCCTTTCCTAAAGCCTCCATGTTCTTCTCCAACTAATTCCTCTGTTATTTCCCTAACTCTGTCGTAAGTATCCTATCGTATACTTTTCCTATTACACTAAGAAAACAAATGCGGCCATAATTACCACACACTTCTTTTTCCCTTTTCCCTTTGTACAAGGGAATAAGTATACCTGACTTCCAATCATCCGGGACTTTACCTTCCTCTCATGCCAATCTGGACATCTTCCACATCCATTGTACTACTATCTCTCCCCCACGCTTCAGCATTTCACCGCACACTCCATCAATTCCTGGGGCTTTCCCCATTTTGACTTTCTTCATTGCTTCCACAACTTCCATCCTACTGATTCCTTTCCATCTTCTCACCTCCCTCCTTCTCTTAGCCATTCCGCAGCCACTTATACTCGTATTACTTTCATTCTCCCTGTTCAATAATTCATTAAAATTTTCTCTCCATCTGCTTACTTTTTCTCATTTCTCAATAAGTAATCTACTATTTTTATCTTTCACTTCGCTATTAACTTCATTCCCACCCTGTCTGACTCTCCTTTCCAGAACATTTTCTTACATTCTCTGCACTTTACACTCAAATTTCTTCCAAATTCCTCATCCACTCTCTTCTTAAGGCCCTCTCCCACTTCGGCGAAAGTGTGGAAGATAAAGCCACGATGTGTCAAAAATCCCTAATCGTGGGTAATCGTCATCAAAATCTTGTCCATTCGTGGCATGGCGCCGATACGTCGCACGAGGTGGAAAATTGTTGTGGGGGACCACGACGTTTTCATGCTGCATGAAAACGTCGTGGCCCTCCACGATTTTGTAAAATTTCGCAGATTAGTCGTAAACAACAAGGCGACGCCTTGGTGACGTCGGCGATTACCCTGCGTATAAACCGCGTATGATCACCGACATCGGCGAGGCGTCGGCGGTGAAAAAAAACGTTGAGATGTCATACGGTCATACGGCGAAGCGTCGGCAATGTATCGGCGATGCATCGGTGAGGTTAATACGACATAGCCTACGTAAACCGTATGATATGTACTGGGTTGTGCGACAGTAATATTTCATCTTATGAATGTCGGTGATATATCGCCGACATTTCGCGGATGAACCGTCGATTAATCGCCTTTACACCGATGACGGCGAGGCACCTGCAATGGCCTCCGCGTTTTGTCTGCGAGGTGCGTGCGATGCATTCGCCGACACATCGACGATACATCGTCGACAGCACGCCGCCGTTGTACCTTTATCGCCATTGAGTCGCCATAAAAAAAAACGTTAAAATTTGAATTTAGAATAATGCTTGTGCATTACGCCGAAATATCAGCGATATGTTGGCTACTAGTCGCCAGTTATATCGTATACTCCGCCGAGGTTTCGGCGTTTTGTCGTACTGGTGTCGCCGGTATTACGCCGACACCACGATTCTTGGTCAGAATCGTCGACACATCACCGACTTCAGCCACGATTTTCATCATGGCTTCATCGTGCCTATTTACGCCGAAGTGGGAGAGGGCCTTTACTTTCTCTTACTAATCTTTTCAACTCTCCCTTCCTCTCTACATATATCTCTCTCTTCCGTCTCTCAACTTCTTTCACACCCCTATTTCTCATCCATTCATTACATGCTTTCTTCTCTTCTGGCACAGCCTGTCTTACCTCTTCAATCCACCCTGCTATTCCTTGCACCCTCTTCCGTCTTCTGTTCACCCCACACACCATCTCACATGCTGCACATATTTCCTCTGTGAATATCTTGCACACACCTTCCACGTCCCCCATCTGCTCCAGTTCATATTTACCCAATCGTTCCTCCACTTCTCTCTTATATTCTGCCTTTTTCTCATCCTCTTGTAACCTTTCCACTCTCCTTGCAACTACTCCTTCCTCCCGTCCTTCCCTTCTTCTATTTCTCCATTTTACTTGGACCTTGATTCTGACCACCACCAGGTGGTGGTCAGAAAGTCCACTCCCCCAACCTCTATATGCTCTTGCATCCATTACACATCTTCGCATCCTTTGATCCACACACCTAATCAATCATTGCCTTCCTTTCATTCACTTCACCATCCACCCTTCTCATCACTCGCCATGTATACCTGTGGATCATGTTGTGCCTGAAGAAGGTATTGGCTATCACCAACCTCCTCCCGGCACACATGTCCACTAAAGCACTGCCATTCTCATCTATCTCAGCAGGCACACCCCACTCACCAACTACTCCATCCACCTTCATATTCCTTGCACAAATGTCTACTAAAGCACTGCCATTCTCATCTATCTTAGCAGGCACACCCCACTCATCAACTACTCCATCCACCTTCATATTCCCTACTTTACCATTCTACCATTCATAACACCAATCAAAAACACTCTCTTATTCCTTTCAAACTTTTCCATGCACACTTCCACATTTGTCGATAACTTTTCTCTCACTGTGCTTGCACGATCTTGCATTGGCACATACACGCACACAATCACCCACATTTGTAGTCCCAACTTTCAGTCTTACCCATACAATCCTTGAACCAACTGATCCATACTCTCTTATATTCTCCTTCCATCTGATACTCACAACAATACACACTCCTTCTTTTGCCCTCTCATTCTCACCTACTCCCACACATATCCCCCAACCATACTCCCATTCTCTCACAATTTCACCTCTCCATTTACTTTCAGATAATCCACATACATCCACTTTTGCACCAACAAGCACCTGGACAATGTCTCTCTCTTTCACCTCATCATTCGCACCCCTTACATTCCAAGTCGCCATCTGTATCATGTCCTTTGTATGGTCCTTAGACGTCATCTTTTGGTCAGTCCTGGTCCGAGGCTTCTTGTTCATATTTTTAGTTAGTTGTTTTCCAGGGAGGGGCACTAACCCTCCGCCAACCCAGTTGCTGTCACGTAGGGAACACGTGTTGGTTGGTTATAAGGTTGCCACCCAGCGGTGTAAATAATTTTCTGGTTTACAGGAAACCATTTGGCTTGCCACTCGATATAGAGCTTACCTAAAAACATGGTACCACTACACTAAGTGGGTGGATGATGGGCGCCCCCACCTACCACATGCTAAGGTAATTGCTGATCATCTGGTGGAATGGCTGAAAAAGAAAGGGGCAGATAAAACCCTGGTGACTACTGAGGATGACAGTAGGAATGTCAGCACTGGCTGGTCAGAAGGAGTCATGCATGAAGTGGAAGTAAACTTGGGTAAAAGGTTGGTTTGGACTGTTTGTGATCTGCATACAGGAGAGCTGAGCCTAAGACATCTGGTGACAGCCCTAGATGTCAAGGCCCTGAGCAACAGTAGGTGGTCTGGGATTCTAGGATCTATGTTAGACACTGCCACGGAGTTGGAAATCAATCATATTATTCACTAGGATAACTGTAAGATCCCCGTTGCCCGACCTCAGTCAAGAGGTCATCAAAGACCGCAGCACCAATCAGTCATATGGCTACAGGATTGTCACTGCCATCAGATCAGGAAATCTGCCCAAGGATCTTGCTCTCCTGGAGATTGGACCAGTGTCTCACGGCAGGTGGCTTACCATGGCTTTGAGATTTTGTGGACTGTGGATATCCAAATATGGCTTGAAAGGAGCAAGCCTAAAAAAAACTAAGAATGATAGTGGAATTCATTGTAGGGGTCTACATACCTAACTGGTTTAATATTAAGGTAAATCCTAGTTGGGTGGATGGTCCGAGGCATGTGTTATACCAACTACAACTTCTAAGGAATCAGAAAAAGCAAGTGGTAGACATAGTGATGCCAATAGTGAAGCGTTCTGCCTGGTATGCGCATTGTGAAGCTGTACTTTAGGCTATGTTGTGTGGTAATGAACCAGAACAGAGGGAGGCAGTTGAAAGAACATGTGCAATTAGAGATGAAGAAGACACAGGTTGAAGACTGCAGTATCAGACCCAGAAAGACTATCTATTGCCAGACGCCTTAATCCCAAACAAGGTGGCCACAAACAAATCGCCTCCACGTCGCCCTGTCTCCCACCATTTCACTGCCCTGCCCCCAACTCACACCCTCCTCTCTCATATACCTATCCACTCCATCCCTACAGCTCATCCATGGCCTCCCCCTCCCCTTCCACCTCACTCACATACAATCTCCTTGGCAATCTTTCACTCTCCATCCTCTCCACATGGCCAAACCACCTCAATGTGTTTCTCCTAATGCTTCCTATCACATTCACATCCACACAACAACGCTCCTTAACATCCTCAATCGTCATTCTCTCTTCATGTGACTACACATGCCCCTCTAAAAGAACTCATTTCCACAGCTCTCACTCTTGACTTCTGCCCCTCCAACAACGCCCAAGCTTCACTTCCATACGTTAGAGTTAGTATCACAATACAGTCATGTAGTAACTTTTTCACTTCCATGCTCACTTCCCTGTTTCTTATCACTGATTTCAAGGAACGAGTAAGCTTACTTCATTGCTGTACCCTTTCAAGCACTTCACCCTCCAAACTTCCATCCTTACTCATCACACTACCCACGTACTTAAACGTACTCACACTTTCCATTTCCTCCCCATCCAGTCTCACTGTACATTCACTGACTTCTCTTCTCTCGAAGACCATAACTTTACTCTTCCCAACATTCACCTTTAAATTCCGTTTCTTACACACTCTCCCAAACTCATCCACCAAGCCTTGCAGCTCCCCTTCATCTTCACTTAATATCACAGTATTATCTGCAAACAACAGTACAGGAAGTTTCCAAACACTGCCCACTCTCTCATTAAGGCCGCTTCAACATCCACTGCCCTACTTTGTATCTCTTTTGTAACCTCATCCATATACAGATTGAACAACCATGGAGACATGACACATCCCTGTTTCAACCCAACCTTCAAATAGAAAAACTCACTCAGTTCACTATCCACAAGCACTGCAGCCTTAGCACCCTCATACATACTCTTCACAGCATTCAGCAACTTCCCATCTACTCCATATATTCTGAATACTTTCCACAATCCATGTCTATTCACCCTGTCATATGGTTTCTCGAAATCAATGAAGGCCGCATACACTTTCTTTCCCTTCTCTAGAAACTCTTCCAATAAAGATCTAAGACTGAATATCTGATCTACACAACCTCTTCCCTTCCTAGATCCTCCCTGTTCTTCTCCAACTAATTCCTCTGTTATTTCCCTAACTCTGTTAACAAGTATCCTATGTATGTTTTTCCTGCTACACTAAGAAGACAAATGTCCCTATGATTATCACACACTTCTTTTTCTCCTTTCCCTTTATACAAGGGAATAATTATACCTGACCTCCAATCCTCCGGGACTCTACTTTGCTCCCAGGCCAATCTGCACATTTTCCACATCCATTCTACTACTATCCCCCATACTTCAGCATTTCACCACACACTCCATCAATTCCGGGGGCTTTCCCCATTTCGACTTTCTTCATTGCTTCCACAACTTCCACCCTACTCATTTCTTCCTGTTTTCTCACCTTTCACCTTCTCTCAGCCAGTTATACTCACATTAGTTCCATTCTTTCTGTTCAACAATTCCTTCAAGTGTTCTATCCATCTGCTCAATTTTTCTCCCTTCGCCACTAGTAATCTACCATTTTTATCTTTCATTCCCCTACTAATTTCATTGCCACCCTGTCCAACTCTCTTTACCTCTTTCCAGAACATTTTCTAACAGTCCCTCCACTTTACACTCAAATTCCTTCCAAATTCCTCATCCACTCTCTTCTTACTCTCTCTCACTAATCTTTTCACCTCTCTCTTCCTTTCTACTTATAACTCTCTCTTCTGTATCTCAACTTCTTCCACACCCCTATTTATCATCCACTCATTATGTGCTTTCTTCTTTTCTGCCACAGCCTGTCTCACCTCTTCATTCCACCCTGCTGTTCCTTGCACCCCTTTTCGCCTTCTCTTCACCCCACACACCATCTCACATGCTGCACATATTTCTTCTGTGAATATATTACACACACCTTCCACATTCCCCATATGCTCCAATTCATATTTACCCAATCGTTCCCCCACTTCTCTCTTATATTCTGCCTTTTTCTCATCCTCTTGTAACCTTTCCACTCTCCTTGCATGTACTCCTTCCTCCCGTCCTTCCCTTCTTCTATTTCTCCATTTTACTTGGACCTTGATTCTAACCACCACCAAGTGGTGGTCAGACAGTCCACTCCCTCAGCCTTTATATGCTCTTGCATCGATTACACACCTTCGCATCCTTTCATCCACACACACCTAATCAATCATTGCCTTCCTATCATTCAGTTCACCACCCACCCTTGTCATCGCTCGCCATGTATACATGTGGATCATTTGGTGCCTAAAGTGGGTATTGGCTATCACCAACCCCCTCCTGACACAAATGTCCACTAAAGCACTGCCATTCTCATCTATCTCAGCAGGCACACCCCACTCACAACAACGCCACCAACTACTCCACCTTCATATTCCTTACTTTACCATTCATATCTCCAATCAAAAACACTCTCTCATTCCTTTCAAACTTTTCCATGCACACTTCCACAATTGTCCAGAACTCTTCTCTCACTCTGCTTGCACGATCATGCACTGGTGGATACACGTGCACAATCACCCACATTTGTAGTCCAACTTTCAATCTTACCCACACCATCCATAAGCCAACTGATCCATACTTTCTTATATTCTCCTTCCATCTGTTACTCACAACAATACACACTCCTTCTTTTGCCCTCTCATTCTCACCTAATCCTACACATATACCCTATCCATACTCCCATTCTCTCACACTCTTTCCTCTCCAATTAGTTTCAGTTAATCCATATACATCCACTTTTGCACCCTCAAGCCCCTGGACAATCTCTCTCTCTTTCACCTCATCATTTGCACCTCTTACATTCCACGTCGCCATCCGTATCATGTTCTTTGTTCGGTCCTTAGTTGGTCAGTCCTCGTTCGAGGCTTCTTGTTCGTATTTTTAGTTAGTTGTTTTCCGGGGAGGGGCACTATCTCCACCAACCCACCTGCTGTCACGTAGGGAACACGTGTTGGTTGGTTAGAAGGTTACCACCCAGCACTGTAAATGCTTTCCTAGTTTACAGGAAATCATTTGGCTTGCCACTTGATGTGAAACTACCCTAAAACAGAGTACCACTACAGTAAATGGGTGGATGATGGGCGCCCCCATTTACCAGAAATCACCAAACATTAATGCTGATGCCACTAAACTTGTTGAGCTCATTGACTGGAACACTTACATAACTGAGCCACCTTTGACAGGAAGGCTTACCACTGCAGCATTCAGAGAGTTACTGGAGAAACCCATGGAAGTTCCAGCCTGGCCATCACACACCCAGCCAGTCGGAAGGTGTGTTAAAGTGACACCAAAGCAGCCCAGCATGTCTTCTCTCAACATAAGAGGGAGATGTATATCAGAAGCCAAAAGATCAGCAGGGAACTGATGTCAAGGAACAAGAGCAAAGGTGATCTGGCAGCTCTCACTAGATTCAAATACTGACTTAACTATGAACTTGAATTTTGATGAATAAGCTACTGATAGTAGGCAATGACACGGATTTTATTTGGTAAATGTTTCTAGACAGTGTTTATGTTATGTTCAAAAATGCAAAATTTTATAGCTATTATTCATCCGGATTTAACCTCCTTTAATAAGATTTGAAATTAAAGTTCAGCTTAGTGAAGAACATGGTTGTCATTTGTATGTCCTGGAGTCAGTTTAAACCTTACAGATTTTTTAATGTTATACGTTTCTGCTTTATATGTGACAACTGTGACATTATGTGTACTTGATGTTCGTCATGTTACATTTTGAAAAGCATAAATAGCTAAAACAGTATTATACAGTTAATATACAATGTTATAAGTTTTGAAATTAAAGTCTAACTCACTGGAAACCTTTATTAAAAGCAATGTAATAGTCCAAGTGGGGACATGAAACTACTACATAAAAACCATGTATCCCGCCCTTGTTTTAACTTGAAATATATGTAGGTAGAAATGATCTGATATGTTAGTTTTTGCCATATTTGAGGTCAGCACACCAAAATGTACTATTTGGACACTAGTACCTTCGAAATATTTGTAGGTTTAATTTTTTATCAAAATTTGACACACCCTGTTGGAGCAGGTCATGCCTGCAGCAGCATCCAATGCGACAAAGCTACCGGAAATGGACGCCGAACTGCTTACCCCTGATGGGGAGGGTATATAGAAAAGGTAACCTAAACATTTGTTGCTCTGCACCAGCTGGGCTGATAACCGCTTCTGGCAAAGCAGCCCATACTGCAGTCGAAAAACAAGACGAATCCGTCTGACCCCTGCTACCTGAAATACATGAACCTTGCTTGATACTGACCATGACACATGACCACGCAATAGAACTGCCGTTATTGCCAATGACCCAAAATATACAGATCTGCCTGTCCGAAACTTACCTTTCAAGAGATGACAACCCAAAGAAGAAGCAGGAAGGCATACCTATTTCTGGAGGGTATACCCACACAATGTAAAATGAAACCACGGTATTGTCTATGCAATCCGATCCATCCAACTATAGATGACCCAAGAAACGCCTGTGGGTATATCAGAGAGACTGATGTCCTGGTGCATACCAGTCTCTAAAGGCAAATATGAAACACTCATCAAGTGTCTATGACCGACATCTTCATTCTGATTACTACCATCAATTTCTTTCTGGATGCTACAGTTCGCTCAATATCACCTAATGACAAACTCATCCTGCTTGGATATTTTAATGCCAGAGGGGGAAAAGATAGTCACCTCTGGCAGGACATTATGTGCTGCCATGGTGTAGATAACATGAACAATGAAAGAAAAGCTTTGGGGAGCCGAATGCTAATCGCCTGCCAAAATATCCTGTTGGCCAAGTCCAAGATTTAGCCCATCACTTGATACCCTGAAGGTTTCATGTTGATAGCTCAAGCAGTTCATGAGATATAATAGTGATGAATGCAGGCGATAAAAACTAGTTGACTTTTGACAGCCATTATTGTGACCTTGACCTTGTCCTCAAGTGCCCATTTTCGAACTCTTACAAAGATTTTGGCCATATCTTGTTACCCTAAAGGTTTCATGTTGATAGCTCAGGCCATTCATATAATATAATGGGAACACACACACACACACACACACACACACACACACACACACACACACACACACACACACACACACACACACACACACACACACACACACACACACACACACACACACACACACACACACACACACACACACACACACACACACACACACACACACACACACACACACACACACACACACTGAGGCAGGCAAAAATATCATCGCTCTACCTTCTAAAGTCGGGCAATAACAATGGTTGTAGTCGGTTTTCCTTATACTCGGAACACAGACTGGCCTTCACCAACAGCATTTTTCAACTTAAGAAAAAACACTAAACCACATTAATGCACCCACGATCTTGACAATGGCACACATGTGACTATGTGACTGTTATTGGCACCTGTGTGATTATACATCAATGTAAGTCAGTGAGCTCAAAGAGAAGTTCTTATAACCGGAGCTATGAAAGGTGCTGATAGCACTACAGACCATAATCTTATACTCACCAAACTGCAACCGGTCATGCGCCTACTAATGTGCTGTAGACCATGCACCAGGAAACTAAACTGTAGTATTTAAAAGATTGCAGCAACTTATAGCACCTTCCACAGCACTATTACAGACAAGGTCTCTCAATGCCCACAACTTGACTCAAACTACAATGTAACAAACCTAGATGGAGAGTGGCTGAATATTAAGACACTGCTGATTCAAAGAGCTGCAGAAGAAACCTAAGGGTTCTCCACTCGCCATCATAAACACTGGTTTGATGAAAATGCTAAGGGCATACATGACCTTCTTGCAATGAAGAAGAGCACAAAACATGTAGGTGGCTCATCCTAGCTTTTTAGCCCTAAAAACTTAATTCCAGAATATCAGAGATGAAACCTAGAGAAAACTGAGTGGCACTGAGAACAAATGATGGACTGAGTATGCAAAATAATTGCAAAGACTGGCTGATATTATTGACCAACATGGGTTCTACAAATCCACGAAAACCATCTTTGGGCCAACCAAAGCAGCATAACCCGTATTCGATCAGCCAAGAGAAAGTTAATGAAAGACAAGAAATGATGAGTGTAACATTTTAGTAGTTACTGAATCGTAGAAACTTGGTGGAGCACAATATCCTCGATAACATCAAAAATGCATCTCAAATGGCAGCTCTTGATGTCCCATCTTCACTTGCAAAAATTGTACAAGTCACCCGATCTCTTAAAAATAACAAAAGACCTGGCCCTGATGTCATACAATCTGAGCTAATCAAAGAGGGTGGCCATTTAATCCATCAGTGCCTCCATAATATCATACTGACTATCTGGAACCAAGAACAAAGTCTATCTGAATGGCTTATTTCTGATAGTGTGACCATCCACAAGAAGAAAGGGGACTGCTCAAATTATGACAACAGCAGAGGTATCTCTCTCCTTGCGAAGGCTAGCAAAGCACTAGCCAAGATACTGCTTTCCAGACTGGCAAACCATCTGACTAAGTCAACACAACCCGAAACACAATGCAAAATTCGGAAGGAACGAAGTACCTGTGATATGATTTTTGTTGCCTGACAGATACAAGAGAAATGCCATGAGGAGAACAGTGATTTAATTCTTGCATTCGTGGATACTGCAAATGCATTTGACACTGTCAACAGAGAACTTTTATGGAACGCTTTTTCAAACTTTGGAGTATCATAAAATTTTCTTACCATCCTCAAGTGCCTGCATGATAGCATGAAAGTTTGTGTGTCCATAGGTAGGAGCAAATCCGAGCCCTTCAGTTTGGATAAGCCCTTCAATTTGGATGAGGGTGTAAAGCGATGATGTGTCCTAGCTCCTGTCCTTTTCAATATCTATCTAACTGCAGTCACCTTTTAAGTCACCAACAAATGAATCCTAATGATGGAATAAAAATCCAGTACTATCTAGATGGTAAATTATTTAGCCTTAGCCGTCTTCAAGCACAACCAAAGACTAACATGGCTGCTTTACTAGAGCTACAATACTTTGATGACTATGCTGTCCATGGACATACCACAGAAGCTCTACAACAAAGTCTCACCATCTTTTCCAACAGATACCGTGCAATGGGTTTTCAAATAAATCTCAGTAAACAGAAATAATATCTCAGAGAAACAACCCAGCAGAGCGCTTTGCATTTCAGATAAATGGCGAAAATCGAAAGTAGGTGATTTTTACCTTCCTTGGAAGTGTGGTCACAGATTAACATCACAATGATACAGAAGTTCTTGCACTAATCAACCACGCCTCAGACATTAAAAGATCCAGAATCTTTGAAACTACCAACTTGAGAATCAAGAAAAAGGTATCAGTATATACAACTGTATGCCTCTCCACCCTCTGATATGGTGCAGAATCCTGGGCTACTTTCGAGCATTACATCAAAGAGCTTGAGTCACTTTATACCGGATGCTTACAACACATTTTAGGACTCACACGGGATGGCAGGACAAAGTCCCTCACTCATAAATTCTCCAATGGACAAAGTCAACCAGCATAGAAACCATGCTGGCTACCAAAAATAAACAGCTGAGATGGGCTGGATACTTCTTTCGCATGGCTGAACCGTCCCTGCCAGGTTATGTATGGCAAGCTCCCTGCAGCACGTCACAGCCCAAGGGTACAGACGAAGAGACAAAAATATCATATCAGGACAATTTAAAAGAAATGCAACATCATACCAAAAGATCTTGAAACCAGTGGCTCTGACATAAGACAGTGATGAGCCCTTTCCAGGGAAGGAACCAATAATCTCGAAGTCTGAAACCTGGCCAGAGTTGAGTGTAGACAACAGAGGTACAACCAAAACAGAGTTATCCCAGCAAACCTGGAATTAACATGCCGACTGTGTTACAAAGTTTGTGGATCCAAAATTGGTCTGCAGAGTCACACACGTTGGCACCAAAGACTGAGAAACACACCATTTTATTGGACATATTCATCGTCTTCTGAAGCAGAAGGACGGCTTTATGTGAAAGAAAGTCCGAATGAACAAAATGACTTGGCTTTTATCCTATATAAACCAATCTGAGTGGAGGGCTTGATGGTTGGGTAACAGGCTAACCTATTGTTCTGAAAATGTTAGGTCGCTTGTGAAGGTGACTGACAGGTCTGGGTGAAAGTCTGACATACTGTAGCAAAGCTAAGTTAAACAGTTTATATCGTATTTATACAAAACTTAGAAGGTTTAAGAGAAAGTCAAGAATGAAATATCTTGATTCTGAATACAGTCAGTTAAAGCTCAAGGTCATCGTTCAAATCCAAAGTTCGACCCGCGTGTCTGACAAAAGAAAAGGGTTGAAGATCATACGATGGGTTGCCTTAATAATTCTGAAAACAATAGATCAAAAATTCAAGGCTATGTGGCAAGGAATTTTTTTTCCAATTTAGAATAAACATGGCAGAAGCCCTTAAGGCATATCAAGGAAGAAAATATTTTTACAAAGAACAATCAATGAAAGTTCAACGTCCCGTGGCAAGGTCAAATTTCGGCCCTAGTTCTTGTGAGTGAACAAAGTAAATGAAAAAGCTCTGATCTGGCTGGACCAAATTTGGTGAAAATGTTGTGGATCACCCAAGGGAATGACTTATTTTTCTTTTTTTCTTTTTTTGAACAAGAAGTCAAAGGTCAAAGTAACATTGCCAAATCAATTTAAACTTTTCCACCTGATTTAGACCAAACTTTGCAGAATGACTCACGTTACAGCAAAGATAAAGGCATTTGTTATTTTTAAAAAAATCAGTGATAAGTCAAGGACACAAGGCAAAGTAAAATTTTGACTGTTGGATCTGTGTGCAAACCAAATCATTTGAAAGCACTGAGGTAGGGGATGACCTAAAATTGTGAATAACAGGCGAAAGAATAAAGTCATACGGTTAACTTAAATGTATTTTATCCAGTTTAGATCAAAGTTCAAGGAAAGGTTCTGGATATGTCTTTAGTAATGGAATTTGATTTTCAAGACAGAATAATTAAATGCCAGTCACTACGAAAGATCAAATGTCAAGGATATAGGGCCAGATCAATTCAAATAATTTAGATTTTATTTGGGCCAAACTTGGTGAATGTCTTAGAGGTAAGGTAAGGATGAATTAATTCCATTTTGGGAGCAAACGACAGGAAATCAAAGTCGTATGACAAGCTCAAACGTTTGACTCTTAGAGCAGTTGGTGGATGCAGGTGTTGCCATGTCTGAGTGTTCCTCTGTTGTTGTTGTTGTTGTTGTTATGAGTGATATTTGTGTTTCAGCGACCTTTACATAGTATTCAGACCAGCACAAATCCTGGGGTCGCAAAAGTAGCAGCAAAAACCACCGGGTGCACTCCAACAACATCAAATTTTTGTGCTAAGATTTATGAGTTACCATTCAATTGGGTATGTCCTTAGTGTATTTTTTGCCATTTTCTAAGATGATTTTGCAGTGGCAAATATCAAAATAACATTAGATATGAAATTCAAGAAATCTTAATCTTGACGTACAAAAATATTAAAATAAGAATCCGCACATATTCACTACCACAGCTGCTGGTAAACAAAGATGCCAAGTGCAATGGAAAAGACCAAAGAAATTGTTGCCCATTGGACCTGCGGCTGGCTCCTCACAAATGAACCGGCCATGATGTACAAAGCCATAGCAGGAAGTAAAACAAGAATACCGCAGGGATGTGGTAGTTACCAGAAAAAATAATACACTGCAAGTAAAATGGCCTGAATTCTGTGATACAGAATGAACACCAGAAACCATATTGCTTGTTGACGTGACAGCATGAATTGTGTAAACTGATTTGCCTCATTCATATTATCATTGTCATGAAATGTATCACACTTGTACTTGTGAATTTCAGGAATATCTGTGATTGTGAATACTATTGTTTATAAAGTCTGTATTCATAAATGGGGTGCATATGTTGGGTGCTGTGAAGATAATGAGTTTTTATACTCAGCTTTCACTTCTGCAGTCCATGATTTGTGTTATATCTTTCTGAAGGTGGGTCGGTCCTTGTCTGAGTCAGACTGACCTGTGTGGTATATTGTGAAATTGCATTATTTTCCTATTAATTACGCTGCATCTCTTGTATATCAGTTTCCCTCATGAACTGTTAATCCAATTCACAGAATGATGGCAGTTGTCCAAGGTGTAAGATGCTTAATCATAAACTATCTTCAGAAGTAGAAACATTCACAAGTAAGTCCTCACTTGGCAACCAAAGTGTAGAATTAAAAGTAAAACAGCTTCATCATCGTTCACATCTGGTAAAGCATATTTTTATATTGGAATGCATAGTCTTTTATCGCTGTCACCAGTGCAAGAGACAGGACAAAATTAGCCAATATATATATATATATATATATATATATATATATATATATATATATATATATATATATATATATATATATATATATATATATATGCTTGAGGTAACACCAGACGAAGTAAATATTTCTCTTAAATATATGAAAAGAGGGAAGGCTCCGGGAGAAGATGGAATAGTAGCAGATTTACTGTTGGATGCAGGAGCAGAAGTACAAAATAGGCTTGCCCACTTATTTACCCAATGTACAAAACAGAAAAAAAAATCCCAAAACATGGTGTAATGCAATTGTTATTCTACTTTATAGAAAAGGCGACTCAAAAGACGTTAGTAACTATAGACCCATTTGCTTGCTTTCAGTCATTTACAAACTTTACACTAAAGTCCTTACAAACAGAATAGCTACAAATTTGGAGGAAAACCAACCTCGTGAACAGGCAGGATTCCGAAGCGGGTACTCGATTACTGATCATCTGCACAGAATGAATCAGCTAATTGAGAAAACTACAGAATATAATAAACCACTATGCTTAGGTTTTGTTGATTACGAAAAGGCTTTCGACTCAGTGGAGCACATAGCAATTATAAATTCATTGTGAGAAGAAGGAGTGAATGAGAACATTGTAAACCTGCTCAGAGAAAGGACTCAGAGAAAATTATGATTGAGAAGGGCGTGCGTCAGGGCGATACAATTTCACCAAAGTTACAGCATGCCTAGAAAGAATTTTCAGAAAGCTAGACTGGGAAAACAAAGGAGTAAACATAGATGGAGAAAAGCTAAATCATTTAAGATTTGCAGATGACATTGTCCTAATCTCAGAAAAAGCAGAGACATTGCAAGAAATGTTAAATGACCTGAACAGAGAAAGTCTCAAAGTAGGGCTAAAGATGAAACGGAGTAAAACTAAAGTAATGTTTAATCCTCAAACACCAAAAAGCGTCGTCAGGATAAGTGGAGAAATTCTTGAAGAAGTTGAGGAGTACAATTACCTGGGACAAATACTAAAATTAACGAAAGATAATGATAGCAAAATAAAAAGACGCATTACAATTGGATGGAAAGCTTTCGGTAAACATAGAGACATTATGAAAAATAGCTTGCCAGTTTGTATGAAACGAAAAGTATATAACGAATGTATAATTCCAGCTATGACGTATGGTTGTGAGACTTGGAAACTGACAAAATCGATGGAAAATAAATTATTTCGTTCTCAGAGAGCAATGGAAAGGTCAATGTTGGGAATATCTTTAAGAGACAGGAAAAGATCAACTTGGGTGAGACAGCAGACTGAAGTCAAAGATATTATAAAAGTTATAAAAGAATAGAAATGGAGGTGGGCAGGCCATGTAGCAAGAACAAGGGATAATCGATGGAGCAAGAGGTTGACTGACTGGACACCAAGAGATGGTAAGCGTAGCAGAAAAAGGCCAGACAGGAGGTGGAGAGATGAGATAGAGAAATTTGCAGGAAAACGTGGCAAAGATTGGCTCAGTCAAGGAATTCGTGGAGAAGGTTGGGGGAGGGGCTTTGTTCAGCAGTGGACTTGTAATGGCTGATCATGATGATTATTTATATATATATGCAAAATAACCACAGGAGTAATAAATCTGTATATCTACATCGAGGTGAATATAAATATATATATATATATATATATATATATATATATATATATATATATATATATATATATATATATATATAGGCATTTGATGCAGCAAGTTAATGAAATGAGAGTACCGTTAAGTCTTTGTTTTGTTGATTTTGAAAAGGCTTTTGATAGTGTTTCGAGAGAGACTATGGGGAAGATCATGAGACATTATGGAATACCAGAGGAGTTTGTGAGGGTCATTATGAACATGCATGGGGACACATTTTGTAAAGTGATGGTTGATGGTTGTCTGAGTGATTCGTTTGAAGTCAAGTCCGGAGTAATTCAAGGTGGTGTTCTATCGCCTTTATTATTTATATTGGTCATTGATTACATTATGAAACGTGTTGGAACAGAAACCGGTGCAGGTATACTTTGGGGAGAGAACAGGAAACTTTTGGATTTAGATTATGCAGATGATATAGTTTTGATTTGTGATGGGCCAGGAGAGATGCAGAGAGTGTTGGACTGTTTGGTGAGTGAAGGTCGCAAGGTGGGTTTGATTATTAATTGTGGAAAAACTGAAATAATCAATATGAATATGGAAAATGCGCAGGAATGTGTAATTGGAGGTATGGTTGTAAAGCAAGTTGATAGGTTTAAATATTTAGGTACTTATTTAGCCAAGGATGGTTCTTTGAACTTTGAATTCGATGAAAGGTTAAAGAAGGCTAATCAGGCAATGGGAATGCTTAAAAATATTTGGAATAATAACAATTTTTCTGTTCATACAAAAATCAAACTTTATAAGGTAATGGTTAGGAGTATCTTAATTTATGGACACGAGTCTTGGTACAGCACAGTGACTATGGAAAATAAATTCTTGGTGTTTGAAAATAAAGCACTTAGAAGAATATTAGGAGTTAAGTGGTGGGAAAGGATACCAAATAGTAGAATTAGAGAAATAACGGGAGTGCAGCCGATCGATGAATATGTTAGATTCTCACGATGGAAGTGGCTAGGACATGTGTATAGGAGACAGGGAATAGTACGAGGTACACCAGGGTGGGTGGCACTTGGTAGGAGAGGTAGAGGAAGGCCAAAAGAGACGTGGGTGAGGACAATGAGACGGGAAGCTGGAGATGAGTGTTGGGGAGATCTTGAGGAGTTAGCACAAGATAGGATGTGGTGGTGTGAGTTCATCGAGGCCCTATGCATCCCCGAGGGTGCCACAGGAAATGATTGATTGATTGATATATATATATATATATATATATATATATATATATATATATATATATATATATATATATATATATATATATATATATATATATATATATATATATATATATATATATATATATATATATATATATATATATATATATATATATATATATATATATATATATATATATATATATATATATATATATATATATATATATATATAGCGAGTAAATGTCAAAAATGGTAGGTAAAGAAAACGTCAATTGCGGGTTGACAACAATTGAAAGTGATTTATAGACAAATAAGTAGGCAGTCTTTAATGTAAACGAGAAGAAAAAAGAAAGGTATGGCGACTTGTACATGAGTAATATGTGACAGACATGAGAGAGAGAGAGAGAGAGAAAGAGAGAGAGAGATAAAGAAGAATTACACACACACACACACACACACACACACACACACACACACACACACTTCTGTGATGGACAAAAAGAAGAATCACGGAGTAATCAAGCGTCAGGCAGCTTTGTCAGTTCTTTCCCTCCTCTACATTCGTACTCTTACTCAATCACTGATTTATCAGTTACTCATACCTGTATATTCATTTTTCAAACCATTCTTCCATCAAGGGAAGTAATCATCATTCTATTGATACATCATTCTATTCATCCGTTTTCATCGTTAGTCAAGCACTTTCGAGTACTTATTCAGCTGCACACGCACACTGATTTCACACACACCACAAAGCCAGCCAGGAGACACGACGTGTGTGCTGGGCAATCCCCAGGTCCTGTCCTCCCCACTTACTATTATTTAACCAGCCCATACCCCACTGCCCGGGCTAATGTATGGCCCGGCCTGCACTATATGTACAGGAAATCTTCGAACGAACGAACGAACGCACACTGATTCATCGGTTCATTCATATTCATCGAATCAAACACCGATTCATCTTCTAACTCACCGATTCATACACTGATCCATTCACTTCATTCAATCAGCCATTCATTTACTACGATTCACCCACCCACTCACTCATTCATGCACCCAGTCACCTATTCATTCAACTCTTCATTCCGCCATTCATGGCAACGTACAAAGATAACGAGATCAACTGTTCCTAATATTCCCAGTATTTTTCCCCTGTCCTGTTTTGTCACTTCGCTGACATTTTGTTCTTAAACAAGTTTAATTCTACTGCAGTTTATACTCGTGATGGGTTATGTCTTAGGCGGCTTATATCTAGAGCAGTTCATTTCCTAGTAAGATTATTACTGCAACTAAATTTATACCACCCTGTTCCCGTGGCAATTTATACTCATCGTAGCCTATTCCCAAGGTAAGTTATTCCCAAGATATATACCAGTATAATACATAAGTTCACTCCTAAGGATACTTATCTTAAATTTTTCCGACAGCAGCCAAAACAGCAGCCGCCTAAGTTAATTCTAATGGTAGAAAATCATGATCTCACTCCTTTACTTGTTTATCTGTCTGTGCCCCCGTCTCCCTGTACTTTCCTAGCCAGACACCCTATTTCCGAAAGGGATAACTACATAAAAGGGAAGAGTTCTGAACCACTAGGCAACACTATTACTCATTTATTATTTTCTAGAGATAACTGCTATTTCTTTCAACAGTTACTTCCAAGATGCATATGTACATGTTTCTTGATGCACAGCTAAGAAAAATGATATCCCTATCTATTTCCTGTCTGACTTTCCCCCTTCAACATTGCCTAAGCTGAGTGCATTAATAATGAAATTTGTCTTATAGTATTTCCCTGATACTGTTCACACACACACACACACACACAAACACCTCCTCGAACCCAAGAATACCCCAAAATATAATCATACACCATTATTATCAAAGATTTAAGTCACCTATCGATTCGTGATATAATACCAGTTACTGCGAAGCTGTAAATCATACCATATCTGAGGGTAATGATATACTCTTTTCATTTTATTGTAATACAGTGCAGTATATCAAGAATAAGAACTCCTTCAATTGTTACCCGGACCTCAAAGTTCTACCCCATGTATGCTAATCAGCCTTATTCAACATTCGTATATTAAAGGAACAATATTCCTTGATTAGACGCCAGATAAAATGATAATTGCATTATACTCGTACTTCCTAATTAATTAACCGAAGCTAACATCACGAATTATGCAACATGTTAATTTTCCTGGATGAAGGGTATACAGGACTTGTTACAGTTGTAGCATTAGAAGCTGTGTAATAGCAGTGGATGTCAAAATAAAGTATTAGTACATTTCCATCTGTCTATGAACGATGTATTACCACTTTTTTATTGTGGAGTGGTAATGTACACTTATGTAATAAAAGTGTGTCCCTGTTGGCATCCTAAATTACTCGTACAGAACTGCTGCCATCCTCGTCCAGATGAGTACACAACAAATACTTCACTAATTATGAAATAACAATCGCGCATTTAAGACTGGTTTTGCTAATATTATGTAATAATAGCTACAACCTTTGAAATGCCTTTGGATATGGTAATTAATGAGTAAAGTGCGTGTGGACAAAATACAAGTTTTCAGTTGGTAACATCCGACTTGTGGTAAGGTGGCTGCAGTACGGATGGAGGGGCTGATGAATGCACTATCTTAGCTAATGCATTCTCTCAGTTTTAAGTCAACACAGTGGATTTTATCTTGACACATTATGATTGTCAGAACTATATGGGTAATGACAAGACTGCATCTACCATTGCACTCTTGGAGAGGTTGTTCTTCTTGATACATTTCATCGTATTACAGTAAAAGTAGCAAAGCATTCATCTTTACCCTCAAACATGGTATGATTTTCAGCTTTCCACTAATTGGTATTACCATCATCGCGAATTGATAACAGTGACTTAAGTCTTTCATAATGGAGGCTTATGATTAATTTTAGGGGTGTTCCTGTATTCGAGGACGTGTGTGTGTGTGTGTGTGTGTGTCGCGCGGAGGATTGTTCAGGCAGGGTGACCAACTTTTCCGATTGTTGGAGTTTAGGTATCCATATTATTATAATTTTGATGGCTCCTGATTATATATATATATATATATATATATATATATATATATATATATATATATATATATATATATATATATATATATATTGTGGTAGGGGGTGCTCACCATCCACTCACTTAATGTAGTGCTGTTATCGGGTGTCTGCCCTGTCCTCTCCTCCATCCTTCATTCCTTCCATCTTCTTCTATCTTTCCTTCATTCTTTCCTCGTCCTTCTGCCTACGGGTGACTTTACACTCCCTCTTCTGTCTTTCATTCCTTCATTTTTTCCTCTTCCTTCTGCCTGTGGGTGACTAAACTGAGTGGCAAGCCAAATGGTTTCCTGTACACCAGGAAACCATTTACTACGCTAGGTGGTAACCATATAACCAAATTTTGGCGCCTGGTGGTTTAATGGGTAATTATTGTGCTCCAATCGGAGCTGGCTGTTTAGTGGGTAATTAAGGCGTGCCAACCGGACTGTGCTCCTGTTGGTTCATATCCAAGGGGTGATTGGGGTTTATTGCCCACGTAATGCCACCCAGGGATGAGTGAGGTTGGTCACTCTCATCTTAAATGTCAGGACCAACTGCCTAGCCCCGGGCTTCTACGCTCCTCAGGGGCAACGTAGGATTGGATGATAGATGGATGGATATATATATATATATATATATATATATATATATATATATATATATATATATATATATATTGCCAGACGCCTCAATCCCGTTTGGGGTGGCCACAAACAAATCGCCTCCAATATATAAGATAGATAAGTAAGTGGACAGGTAGATAGATATAAAACACTAGAATCGTAGTGTATCCCAACTGACGATTTATACGTTGGACCAGCTAAATATCTTGGTTATGCCTGGATTATAAATTTTGGCTCTTTGCCTACATTTGGCAAGCTTGCCAGTTGATAATAATATACTAATGGCTCTGAAGAGTTTCAAGTTTACGACAATAAATGTCTGGATGATATATACGTAATATCACTTAATCTTATGGTGTATATCTTACATTTATGCAAACAAACGTATGTTACGAATCGCAAACACAGCCAGGATTACCAACGGAGGTGAACCTCATTCATAAAACGCCACAGCCTTCTACGACCTCGTCATCAGGTACCACAAGCAAATTATGAGTGGGTCAGGTTCTACTGTCCCCAGTAGTACGTTCATAAATCACTATTTTTTCTGTAATTGAAAAAAAAAAAAAAGCAGAATTCTTTAAATATCCTCAAAACAGTCCATCCATCCAGTATCATCTAAACCTGTGTTGCCCCATGTGAAGCGTAGGAGCCCGGGGATAGGCAAGACGGTCCTGACATTAAGATGAGAGTGTCCAGCCTCACTCATCCCTGAGTGGCATTACATGAGCAATAAAACCCAAACACCCCTTGGATATGAACCAACAGGAGCACAGTCCGGTTGGCACGCCTTAATTACCCACTAAACAGCCAGTTACCACAATGTTGTTTTATGGTTACCACCCAGCGTAGTAAATGGTTTCTTGGAGTACAGGAAACCATTTGACTTGGCACTCTGCGTAGAGTCGCCCGTAGACAGAATGATGAGGAAAAAAAGAAGGAAAGAACGACATAAGAGGAAGGAAGGAAAGAAGGAAGGAAGAGAGGAAAAGAAAGCCACCCGAGAGCAGCACTACATCGAGTGGGTGGATGGTGAGCGCCTCCACCTGCCACATTCAATAACCCAAAGGCAGTAGCTATTTTCGGTGTAAACTAACAAAAAGATATTTTCAAACATATAATTATCTCAGAGGCAATTGACGAGCCCAGCAGCGCAACCGAAAGCTGTTTTCGAACTTACAGTGTCACTGGCAAGCTGACGAAACCAGCAACGAAAATGAAATTAGCCAGTTCTCATTCCCATCTCTCTCATCATCTTCTGACATCTGACCGGCTTAATACCTAATACCTAGCGTATATACTTCTCTTGGGTAGTTTATATATATATATATATATATATATATATATATATATATATATATATATATATATATATATATATATATATATATATATATAATATATATATATATATATATATATATATATATATATATATATATATATATATATATATATATATATATATATATATATATATATATATATACAATCTTCTTAGTTAAATCATTCTTACAATCTTCGGTACTTATGGCCCTGTTCATTTTTATTTTCCTCATTTAGTTTTTCCGTTGCAGGGCATAACCTTGAGCTTCATTGCTGGTAAGTAATCTAAATGTTATTAGATTATGATTACTTATGCAGTGGAAATGTTTATGACTACGACTCCTTTGACTATGAAGCCAATGGAATCGATTAAGATGGCGTTTTCCCAGGCTATGGAAACAGTGGAATTGGTAACTGCGACGATTCCTAAAAAATATTGAATCAATTCCACATATAATGATTTCTGAGTGCGATTAAATTACGTATTTCTTAAAGTAGACCAAGATATTTTATCATCGGTAGGTAATGGGTTAAGCAATGTTTCAGTGGGTCTGTTTACGCATTCATTTTTTTCCCTTCCACCTGACATATTCGGAGGAGGATGTTGTTATCACTGGGATCAATAAGCGTCCATCTGTAGATGTGGGTGGCAGGACGGCTGGTCGCGCATAGAAATCTGGTTTCCAGGCCAGGACGCAGAAAGTATTCATTATAGAGTCATTAGATTTTGCAGTTATGTGCCTTATAGCGAACTGGTGCCTTTTGATAGGAGAATGCTGTGTTTTATGTAGTTTGTGGAGAAAAATGAAAAAGTCTATATCTATCTATCTATATATTGCATATATATCATAATCCTTTTATTATCTGTACACCCAGTAACTGGTCACCCCAGTGTCCTGACACTTTTGGCCCAGAACTTCAGAACCCCCAAATGGCCAAAAAACGTTAAAAAGCCAGAAAAAAAATCTTTTTTTTTTTTTCCACCCGTAATTTGAACTTAGCATGTGTCACGGACCAGCTGTGTTTTGGTGCGTACTTCTGTTGATGTCCTGCAGGGCGACGCTGCCTCCTCCCCATTTCCCACCTACCCATAGTCGTAAGTGCATGCTCCTCACCATGACCGTCCATGTGCTCGCTTTTGTGGTGGTGCCTTACCTCCTGCAGGCCCTGTTGTTTCTCTGCTGCCTCTTACTCGCGTGTGTGATGATGGCCCCACCACCCGAGAAGAGGAAGAGTGCTTCTGACTGGAGAAGGAGAGAGAGATATTGGAGAAGGTGGATGCTGGATGGTTGACGTCAGGCATCTTCCGTGAATACAACCTGACCAGCTCTACCTTATTTGATATCAAGAAATCCTGGGACAAACTCATCCAGTACACGGCTGACTTCGCTTGAAAGACCAAACGCAACATGGAGAGGAAGGTTATGTACACTCCCTGGTTTGCAGAAATTGACCTCTCCACGCTGATTTGGTACCAACAACAACATGCTGCTAGTGTGCTGGTGAGTGGTACGGAGGTGAAAGCTGCCGCTGAGAAGTTTGCAAGGTTACACAACACCCCAGACTTCAAGGCATCCGAGGGTTGGCTCTTCACTTTCAAGTTATGCCATGGACTTCCAACCATAAGGCCAATGACGAAGCTCTGGACGCCGAGGAGGGAGCAGAGGAGTTTCTGCAGAAGGTGAAGGGCTTGACCGACAGAGAGGGCTTCACTCTCGATCAGGTCTACATTGCTAACGAAACTGGTCTATTCTATCTCTTGCTGCCAATGACCACTCTAGCAGAGGAGACAGAGAAGTGTGTACCTGGCCACAAGCTCTCGAAGCAATGGCTATCTGCTTTGTGTTGCGCCAATGCTAATGGCAAGCACCAGCTCAAGCCCGTTATTGTTGCCATGCAAAGCAGCCTCAGTGCCTTTGGGGGGTAATGGATGTCCTTTCTGTCGTGTGGTACCATTCTGTGAAGGCTGGGCTCACAATCAAGATCTTCAAAGACTGTTTCATCAGCACTTCATCAAGGAGGTCATCCATTACCAGACACACTGGGAATCCTGCGCAACCAGGTGAAGGCCCTCTTTCTTCTGGACAATGCACCTGCGCATCCATCCAACAAGGAGTTGGTGGCTGAGAATGGCTGCATTCGGTGCTTGTTTTTGCCACCTAATACAACTGCTCTCGTCCAACCAATGGACCAAGGAGTTATCATGGCTATATATATATATATATATATATATATATATATATATTCCCAATGATTTTAATGTGACCTGCACAAGGAATCTGAAGGGCCGAGGTTATGTGCCCTCAAGGCATTCTCCTTAAGCCCACCTTTAAAGAAAAAGATTGGGGAGGGGGAGTTATGCACTTGGTTAGGTGTGCAGGGAGGTGGGGTGTATGTGCTTGGTCAGTTGGAGAGTTGCAACAGCGTAGCATTGCCTATGTTTCTGTTTAATGAAACCTCAAAGTTTCAAGGACGTTGGAATTTAGGAACTGAGACTTGCAATGTTTTGTGAACACCGAAATGACCAAGAAATGAAATGAGGGCAAAGTACACAAACAATTATCAAAATAAGTAAATAAGGAAAATATGATAGCAAAAATCAGCCCGAGTGTCAAAATAAGAAAGAGTGAGGTAATGTTAGAGGGGTACAGGGTAGCTAGTTGTTAATCACAAAGGGATTGAGAAAGTATGCGAAATTTTTCAAATGTTTATGTCATAAAGGAGAAGATAAGCTTCATAATTTATTGCATCGTTCGTCAACGAGAAGATACAAGAATTGGAAGAGAGTCAGATGGAGACAAGAAGGAAAAATAAGCGCAGAGAAGAGAGGAGAAAAAAAGGCGAGAGTAAGGAAGAAAAGCAGAAGGAAGAAAAAAAGAAGAGGATGGAAAACGAGAGGAACAATGGAAAATATTAAAGTAAGAAAAAGGGGAACAGGAAGGAGGAAGAAGGGAGAGAGACAAATCATAAAACTAAATGAAAATAGCAACTCAAAAGAAGTGAGAGAGAGAGAGAGAGAGAGAGAGAGAGAGAGAGAGAGAGAGAGAGAGAGAGAGAGAGAGAGAGGAAAGACAAAAATATGGTGAGTACGATTGGAGAGTAGGTCGGAAAATGTGAGAACAGAAAGGAAATAATGCAAGTTGGATTTTGAAAACTTTCAGAAACTGAATAAATTAGGATAAAAGAAGCTAGAAAAAAGTAGTACATCTAAAGATATTAGCTCTCATTACCATGAAATATACAATAATACACTATTATAGGCACCCAGAGTTGCCCCCGTAAAACCCAATGATCGTGCATACCAACAATGCCTGGGCCCCTGGATAGCCACTTCCCCTGTGGCAAAAAGGTTCTGGGGTCCCATTTTACCCACTCTAGCTCTGTTCTTCCAAGGGTCCATTACCCCAGGGATATATTGCCCATGGACCTATCCCTTCCATGGACCGCTTTTCACACTGTCCACACACCCAACAACCCATTC
The DNA here is from genome assembly GCF_032717465.1 of Coenobita brevimanus. NCBI lineage: Eukaryota > Metazoa > Arthropoda > Malacostraca > Decapoda > Coenobitidae > Coenobita > Coenobita brevimanus. The sequence goes on from NC_136991.1 coordinate 17,753,855, forward strand.
CTCTGATCCAGCTCACTCACCCATTAACCTGCCCTACTTTCCCAACCATAATGCCCACCGACTCAACCCTTCCCACCCTGCACCACCATACACACCCTCCCACTCACTCTGCCAATCCATCCCCTCCACATGAACCCATCCACATACTCCTCCCACATGCCTAACCCGCCCTGCCCATCCCACCAATCCGTCCACCCATCCTGCCTGTTGCAGGTAATAATGATATGGCTATAGAAGAAAAAAAAAAATCTACAGTACTTGGCTACATTGATTCTATCATGCTGACTTAATCATTTAAGTAAGATTAGTTTTAACCCCAGCCATCATGGGAAGCACTTTGGCAACTGTAATTGTAGAAATTTAAATCTGTAAATAGTTACACGTGTCAAAGCTGTTTAGAAAGTTCCTTATGCATCTTCCTCGATTTCCTTACATAATACGGGGACAAACACTCTTAGAGAGAGAGAGAGAGAGAGAGGTATGTGGGGGAGCCTACCATCCTTTTACTCGATGTAGTGCTGCTCCTTTGTAAGTCCCCTTTCCTCGCTTCATTCCTTTCTTCCTCTTCTGTCTTTCTCGCCTTCTTTCTTTCCTCTTCCTTCTGTCTACAGGTAACTCTACACCGAGTGACAACCCAAATTATTTCTTGTCCGCCAGGAAACCATTTACTACTTTGGGTGGTAGCCATATAATCAAACTGTGACACATGGTAGTTTAGTGGGTAATTAAGAGTTCCAGCAGGATTGAGCCTGTGTAAGTTTATGTCTAAGGGGTGCTTGGGGTTTATTGCTCACGTGATGCCACTCAGGGATGTCTGAGACTGGTCATTCTCATCCTAAATGTCAAGAAGATCTTGCCTAGCCGGGGGCTGCTTCGCTCCTTTTGGGCAACACAGAATGATTTTATATACTGTATATATATATATATATATATATATATATATATTGTTACATAGCCTATGATTTCATCATCCTTTGTATAATTCTAACGTACAGTATGCTGCATGTTTGATCACGATTCGCCTCGTGGTTTCCATAGTGTGTGTTCTACCTCACTCCCCCCCTCCTCCCTTATAGTAGAGTAAGTCGTTCTTTCTGTTGTTCAGACCAGGAGTGTCAACTCTTTGTCCCCTATGGCTTCATTTGCACATCCTTCTTACAAGTTGTATCAAGCTCTGCCAGCCCCTATATAATGAGCTCAGTCTCTGCATTAATTGCCACTTAGATCTACTCCTCATTTTGTTCACATCTCTGTCCTCCCCTGTACAGTTGTTATTATTTTTGTGAGTGCTCAGGAAGTCTCCAACCATCTAGCTGCTGTGTAATTTGAATATAAGTGTTATTACATTTTTTCTTGTACTGTATAGCATAAGGTGTTAATTCGTAGGCCTGGTGAGGTTTTTGTGATTAATGTAAAGTTTTACTGTCAGCCAGTAGTAATAATATATATTGCATTAACTGAGCATTATCCGGTTTTCTCATTTTATCAGGGCTGACTTAGATAAATTTACTCTTGCTAATTTCGTGTTAATAGCGGCTATTGCAGTTAACCATATATTTAACCTGTTTTTGCCATTACATTATCCTTATGACTCCTGAATGTTTTGTTGTTAGTTTGAGCATTAAACTTTAACTTGTAATTTTACCTAACTCTTTTGTTTTGAACCTGGAACTTTGCGGGACAGTTTTCTCTGTTCCGTAACATAAATTTGGCGACCTCGCCAGGATATTCAGGATATTATCATAAGGATATTGCTTGATATTTTGTGACTGTGATTTATTCATGATGTCTACTATTACTACTCTTGATGAAGCCAAAGATTTTTTGTCAAATGTGCAAACAGTGTGTGATGTAGAAAACAGAACAAAGAATGAACTTAAGCTTGTTGCTCAACAATTGGGAATTGCTGTTCGCTCTCATCATTTTAAAGATCAAATTGTTGACATAATTAATAAAAGCTTGTTTAATGTAACTCCTCCAGATGGGCAAACGCAGATTGAATTAGCTAAGTCACAGCTAGCCCTGCAGGAGGCTCGTGCTAAGGAGGCTGAGTTTCACGCACAAGTTGAACTTGCTAGGATTCAGGCAGACCATGAGTATCGCATGAAACAATGTGGAACTGGATCATCTAGCTCTGATGATTTTGATGTGGCTAAAAATGTTAAACTTGTCCCTCCTTTTAATGAATCTGATTTAACAAAGTATTTTCAGTTGTTTGACAGGGTAGCTACAGGTTTTAATTGGCCCAAAAAGTATTGGCCAGTACTCCTTCAGACTGTTCTCACCGGTAAAGCTCAAGTAACTTATGCATCTTTGCCTCAGGATCAATCTGATAATTATGATGTAGTTAAGAGCTTGATTCTTAAGGCCTATGAGCTTGTTCCTGAAGCCTATAGAGTAAAATTTAGGACAACTTATAAGCAAGATAAGCAATCCCATGTGAGTATGCAAAAATGAAAGAAGATCTGTTAGAGCAGTGGTTAAATTCTAAGAATGTGGATTCTGATTTTGATAAATTTAAGCAGATGATTTTGCTGGAGGACTTCAAAAGGTGTATTAATAATGATGTAAGCCTATATCTTGATGAGAAAAGAATAGATAATTTGTCTGATGCTGCAGTTTTAGCTGATGAATATGTTCTCACTCAAAAGAGATATTCTAAAGAAAAAAGGAAAGCTGAGAGTAAGTACGTTGCCTCTACTCAGAGTACAGGTAACAGGAAAGAGAATAAAGATGATGTTTCTCAGGAAGTAAATACCAGCTTCACCTCTAGATTTCAGAAAAGTAAATGTACTTATTGTAGTAAGCTTGGTCATACTACGGAGAAATGTTTCAGGAAACAGCGTGATGTGAACAAAAAGGAGTCTTTAAATATTCAGTCAATTGGTCTAGTGTCCACCCTTGAGAGTTCCCAGAATTCTTTAACTGAGTTAACTGAACCTGCTTTGATGGGTATATAAATTAAATTCTCATGATGAAGCTCCTCTTTTGAGCAGTAATGTGGGTGACACTCTCAAGAGTTCATGTGCTAATTTCCTGTCTGATGGTTTTGTCAGTCCTCTGGACAATAATGACAGGAAATCAGTTAAAATATATCGTGATACAGGTGCTTGCCAATCCCTTATGCTGACCAGTGTTCTAGGCTCTAATGTTAATTCCTTTGATGAAACTGAAATCTTACAAGGTGTAGGGAATAATTACTTCTCTGTCCCTCTGTGCAGAGTGAATTTAGGGTCTGGTTTTGTTAATGGTTCCGTTATGGTTGGGTTGGTTGAGACACTCCCAATGTCAGGTGTAACTTTCTTACTTGGAAATGATATTGGTGGAAGTCAAGTGTGTCCAGCTCCTCAGTTGTCTAGTGAGCCAGTGGCTGCGACCCAGGATTGTGATGTCCCTGATGTGTTCTCTGCATGTGCTGTCACTAGGGCTAAGTCTAAAGTTACTGGTGACTTAGAGGATAATGATGATGATGATGATGTTATCCTAGCTGACACTTTTCTTGCTAATTTGGACCACTCACCAGATGAGGCAGTACCCCGCAGTGTTGATAATTTGTCTCGACAAAAGTTGGTTGAGTTGCAGGTTGCTGACCCTGAGTTGAAAGGTCTAGCTAACTCTGCTTGCAGTGAGGAAGAGTCAGCTGGTGCTTCTACTTGTTATTATATAAAGTCAGGAGTACTTATGAGGAAGTGGAGACCCCCAACAGCATCAGCCGACTGTGAATGGGAGGTTGTACATCAAGTTGTCATCCCTCGTGTTTGTAGGCAGGATATCATTAGAGTGGCTCATGATTCCAGTTTGGTAGGACACCTTGGAGTGAGGAAGACTGTGGCACGCATTTTGAAACACTTCTACTGGCCAGGTATCTTCAGAGATGTTTCCTGGTATTGTAAGTCTTGTCACACCTGTCAAGTTGTGGGGAAGTGTATTCAGACCGGAAAGGTTGCACCTCTAGTTCCCATTCCTCCTTTTGAGGCGCCTCTCACCCGTGTGTTGGTGGATATTGTGGGCCCTCTTCCTAAGACTTCTCAGGATTTTCTTATGTGTTGACCCTGATTGATATGGCTACTCGTTATCCTGAAGCCATTCCACTTAGAAATATCTCAGCAAAGAACGTGGTTAAGGAAATGCTAGGGTTCTTCACAAAGTTTGGTCTACCCAAGGAGGCACAGTCAGACCGGGGAAGTAATTTCATGTCAAATGTTTTCAAGCATTCTCTGAAAGAGTTGGGCATCACCCAGATCACGTCTTCAGCTTACCATCCCCAGACCCAAGGAGTGTTGGAGAGATATCAAACACTCAAATTGATGCTCAAGAAATACTGTTTGGAACATCAGAAAGACTGGGATAAAGGTCTTCTATTCGTTGTATTTGCCGCAAGAGAATCTCCAAATGAATCACTGGGCTTCTCACCCTTTGAACTACTGTTTGGCCATGAAGTAAGAGGACCCCTTAAGCTACTCAAGGAATGCTGGCTGTCGGAGGAAGATGACGTCAACCTGCTGGAGTATGTGATGAAGTTCAAAGAACGGTTGTCCACTGCTTTACAGCTGGCGAGAGAGAATTTAGGAGCTGCTCAGGAGAAGATGAAGACTTGGTATGATAAGAAGTCCAGGTTGCGCCACTTTCAGCCAGGAGATCAGGTTTTGATTCTGCTACCGGTGCATGGGCAACCTCTTCAAGCCAAGTTTAGTGGTCCCTATTTCGTGGAGAAGAAACTCAGTGATGTCAACTATGTCATCGCCACACTAGATTGTAGAAAGAACAAGCAACTTTGTCACATCAACATGCTAAAGTTATATCACAGGCGGGACGAAAATAACCCAGTCTGCACTGTAGCTGTTCCACCCGAGTCTGCAAGTGAAGTTCTCCCATGCAGCATGAGCCTGAGTGATAGTTTGGGGAAGAATCCTGATATCATGAATGATCTCCAGACTAAGCTTTCTCATCTACCTCCCGAGGAAAGGCAGGAGTTTTCGGCATTACTGCAGGAGTACCCGCAAGTGTTCCGTGCTACTTCAGGAAAAACCACTGTGTTGATGCACGATGTCAATGTTGGAGACGCAAAGCCAATTAAACTGCCTCCTTACCGTGTCAACCCAGTGAAAGTTCCTCTCATCCAGAAGGAGCTTGGCTACCTGTTGGACCACAAGATGATTGAGCCCTGTCAGAGCGAGTGGAGTTCTGTCACTCTAGTCCCTAAGCCAGGTGGGTCACAGCGGCTTTGCATCGACTACAGACGTGTTAATCAGATAACCAAAACAGGCACTTGCCCTCTCCCTCGCGTGGAAGATTGCATAGACAAGATCGGAAAGGCTAGGTACATAAGTAAGTTTGATTTGTTAAAGGGATACTGGCAAGTACCTATGACTGAACGTGCTAGGGAGATCTCATGTTTTGTAACACTAGGAAAGACTTTTGCATGTTCTGTAATGCCGCATGGTATGAAGAATGCACCAGCCACATTTCAGAAGCTCATGAATGTTGTAACAGGGGTTTGGCAGGGTGTGTTGTTTATATTGATGATGTATTAATCTTCAGTGACAACTGGAAAGATCACCTATGCCATGTCAGTAAATTTCTTGAGCGTTTGGTTCAGGCTAATCTTGTAGCTAATTTATCAAAATGTGAGTTTGGTCAAGCTAAAGTTCAGTACCTTGGGTACGTAATTGGTGATGGACATGTTGCACCACCAGGAGCTGAGGTTCAGGTTATAAGTGATCTTCCCAGACCTAAAAGTAGGAAAGAGCTACAAAGATTTTTGGGAATGGTAGGTTATTACAGGAGATTTGTTCTTAACTTTTCAATTCTTGTATCACCACTTACAGACCTACTGAAAAAAGGAGTTAAATTTGTCTGGACCGATAACTGTGAATCCTCTTTCAGCAAACTTAAAGCTATCCTATTAAGTCAGCCAGTGCTCGCTACTCCAAATTTTGCTAAGCCTTTTAAGATGGCTGTTGACACAAGTGATACAGGAGCTGGGGCTGTTTTGCTGCAAGAGGATGATCAGGGTATTGAACACCCTGTATCTTATTACAGTAAGAAGTTCACTCCACCTCAAAAGAACTACTCAACTATTGAGAAAGAGCTTTTGGCCTTGATTTTGGGTTTACAGCATTTTTCATTTTATTTGTGGTCTGGTTTTGACCCCATAGTCATTTATACCGATCATAACCCACTGAAATTCCTTAGTAAGTTTGAAGATAAAAATCAGAGATTGACAAGATGGAGTCTACTTCTTCAGGAGTATTCATTAGACATACAACATATCAAGGGGAAAGAAAATATTATTGCAGATTGCTTATCTAGACTTTAGACAGATTGTTTTAGAGTAATAAGAAATTTCCTTTGTAAATTTCTTTTTCTTTGTGGGGAGGTGTTACATAGCCTATGATTTCATCATCCTTTGTATAATTCTAACGTACAGTATGCTGCATGTTTGATTACGATTCGTCTCGTGGCTTCCACAGTGCGTGTTCTACCTCACTCCCCCCCCTCCTCCCTTATAGTAGAGTAAGTCGTTCTTTCTGTTGTTCAGAGCAGGAGTGTCAACTCTTTGTCCCCTATCGCTTCATTTGCGCGTCCTTCTTACAAGTTGTATCAAGCTCTGCCGGCCCCTATATAATGAGCTCAGTCTCTGCATTTATTGCCACTTAGATCTACTCCTCATTTTGTTCACATCTCTGTCCTCCCCTGTACAGTTGTTATTATTTTTGTGAGTGCTCAGGAAGTCTCCAACCATCTATAAGGTGTTAATTCGTAGGCCTGGTGAGGTTTTTGTGATTAATGTAAAGTTTTACTGTCAGCCAGTAGTAATAATATTTTGTATCTGTAATAATATATATTGCATTAACTGAGCATTATCCGGTTTTCCCATTTTATCAGGGCTGACTTAGATAAATTTACTCTTGCTAATTTCGTGTTAATAGCGGCTATTGCAGTTAACCATATATTTAACCTGTTTTTGCCATTACATTATCCTTATGAGTCCTGAATGTTTTGTTGTTAGTTTGAGCATTAAAGTTTAACTTGTAATTTTACCTAACTCTTTTGTTTTGAACCTGGAACTTTGCGGGACAGTTTTCTCTGTTCCGTAATAATATATATATATATATATATATATATATATATGTTCCTGAAAGTTTGACTCGTCTTACGCACCCTTCCATTTACTCCTCGCATTCCTCTCTTCAAATCACTCACAACATAACTCACCTCACACACTTCCTTCTCAGCTTCATTCGTTATAATGCAACTCATTTACCGTCTCTTTAATACTTACTGTTCATAACACTCACCACTGTCTAAGTATATCGTCCTATAACTCACCAAAATCGTCTCTTTCAAGCCCTCACCTAACTCAAGCAATCAAGTAGGAAAAGTCTGGAAATTTCGGGAAGGAGAAGCGGATGGGAGAGCGTGGGGAGGTAGAGAGATGGGCAGGAAGAAGAGAGTGAACAAAGGGAAAGGGGCGCGGTTAAAGGAGAGGACTGGGGGAGGGGGGGGATGACCATTATGATGGATTGGGGAGAAGGAGAGAAGTTGATGGAGTTGGACGAGCAGGAAGGATGGAGGGTCGCGAAACAGGAAACAGTGGGAAGGATTGAGTAGGATACCATGGAGGGAGAAGAAAGAATGGAGGCAGTAGGTGTGGGATATGGGCAAGAAAATGGGGTCAGTTGGAGAGAGAGAGAGAGAGAGAGAGAGAGAGAGAGAGAGAGAGAGAGAGAAACAGGAGAATTGGTCATTAGGTTGCGGGGAAGGGGAGAGAGAAGGAGGAAGTAAGGGATAGGGGAGAAAAAATAGGGGCAGCTGGTGGGAGGTGTTTGAGGTGGGGTTCATTTGGAACATTGATCTGGCTTAATTGAAAATTTATTAAATTATGGCATTTGTAAAATGCCCATCAGTGAGGAGTCTTTTTTTTTCACTAATGAAGTTTATTTGCAGGAGGGTAGAGGAGGCAGGGGAAAAGGGGAAGGGAGGGAGGAGACATTGGTAATAAAGAAGTGGGGGATGAAATGGCAGACAAAGGATATGGTTATAATGGAAGTAATGTGGGGATAGATAAGCCAGAGGATAGAAAGTATGGGGAGAAAAAGAGAAAGCGTAGCCGGAAAGAGGCGAGATAAGGAAGGGAAATAAGTGTTGGACAGTGAACAGAGAAGTGTAAAAAAAAAAAATAGTTACCTATGTGAAAGTACCTAACTGCAAAGGAGGTAATTGTAAAGATAAAGAAAATTCTAAATGAAAATAAGTGGAATCTCATTGTTCGAAAATTTCACAACAATGATGCGTGGATATTTTTCTCAGAATCTCTCAACAGAACAGAGAAGTTCTCTGTTCCAGTGCGCAACAGACTACGTAAAATAATCAGTATATATGGTGGGGGCGTCCACCATCCACCCACTTAATATAGTGGTACTTTGTTATTAGGGTAGCTCTACACTGAGTGGCAAGCTAAATGATTTCCTGTAAACCAGGAAAGCATTTACAACGCTGGGTGGTGATCTTATAACCAACCAACAAGTGTTCCCTACATGACAATAAGTGGGTTGGCGGAGGGTTAGTGCTCCTCCCCAGAAAACAACTAACTGAAAATACGAACAAGAAGCCTCGAACCAGGGCTGACCAAAAGGTGACGACTAAGGACCGAACTCAGGACATCGCACGGATAGCTACTTGGAATGTAAGGGTTGCAAATGATGAGGTGAAAAAAGAGAGATTGTCCAGGTGCTTCAGGCCGCGAAAGTGGATGTATGTGGATTAACTGAAACTAAATGACTAGGTGACAGTGTGAGAGAATAGGATTATTGTTGAACTCCATGTGCGGGAGTAGGTGAGAATGAGAGGGCAAGAGAAGGAGTGTGTATTGCTGTGAGTAACAGATGGAAGGAAAATATAAGAGAGTATGGATCGGTTGGCTCAAGGACTGTGTAGGTAAGATTGAAAGTTGGATTACAAATGTGGGCGATTGTGTGTGTGTAAGCGCCAACGCAAGATCGTGCAAGCAGAGTGAGAGAAGAGTTCTGGATAAATGTGGAAGCGTGCATGGAAACTTTTGAAAGGAATGAGAGGGTGTTTTTGATTGGAGGTATGGATGGAAAAATAGGGAATGTGAAGGTGGATGGAGTAGTTGGTGAGTGGGGTGTGCCTGCAGAGATGGATGAGAATGGATGTGCTTTAGTGGACATTTGTGCCAGAAAGGGGTAGGTGATAGCCAATACCCTCTTCAGGCTCCAAAGATCCATAGGTATATGTGGCGAGTCATGGGAAGGGTGGATGGTGAACTGAATGAATGGAAGGCAATGATTATGTGTGTGTGTGGATGAAAGGATTAGAAGGATGTAGGAGTATACAGAGTATATAGAGGTTGAGGGAGTGGACTTCCTGACCATCACTTGTTGGTGGTCAGAATCAAGATCCAAAGGAAATGAAGAAATAGAAGAAGGGAACGACAGGAAGATGCAGTTTATGCAAGGAGAGTGGAAGGGATGCAAGAAGATGGAAAAAAGGCAGATTGTAAGAGGGAAGTGGAGGAGCGATTGGGTATATATGGATTGGAACAGATGCGGGATGTGGAAGGTGTGTGCAAGACATTCACAGAAGAAATCTGCACAGCATGTGAGGTGGTGTGTGAGCTGAAGAGAAGACGAAAGGGGGAGCAGGGAACAGCATGATGGAATGAATAGGTGAGAAAGGCTGTGGCACAAAAGAAGAAAGCATATAGTGGGTGGATGAGAAACAGGGGCGTGGAAGAAGTTGAGAGACAGAAGAGAGAGTTATATGTAGAGAGGAAGGGAGGGGTGAAAAGATTAGTAAGAGAGGGTGAGAAGAGAGTGGATGAGGAATTTGGAAGGAATTCGAGTGTAAAGTAGAGAGAATGTAAGAAAATGTTCTGGAAAGAGGTAAAGAGAGTTAGACCGAGTGTCAAAGAAGTTAGTTAGGGGGTAAAAAATAAAAATGAAAGATTACTAGTAGAGAAGGGAGAAAAAGTGAGCAGATGGAAAGAACACTTCAAAGAACTGTTGAACATAGAGAATGAAAGTAATGTGAGTGTAATTGGCTGGGGAATGGCCGAAAGACAGAGGGATGTGAGAAGAGAGGAAGAAATCAGTAGGATGGAAGTTGTGGAAGAAATGACGAAAGTTAAAATGGGGAAAGCCACAGGAACTGATGGCGTGTGTGATGAAATGCTGAAGCATGGGGGAGAGATAATAATAGAATGGATGTCAAAGATGTGCAGATTGGCCTGAGAGGAAAGTAGAGTTCCAAAGGATTGGAAGTCTGGTATAATTATTCTCTTGTACAATGGAAAAGGGGAAAAAGAAGTATGTGGTAATCAAAGTGGCATTTGTCTTCTTAGTGTAATAGGAAAAGTATATGGTAGGATACTTATTGACAGAGTTAGGGAAATAACAGAGGAATTAGTTGGAGTGGAACAGGGAGGTTTTAGGAAGGGATGAGATTGTGTAGATCAGATATTCATTCTCAGATCTTTAATGGAAAAGTTTCTAGAGAAGGAAAAGAAGTTGTATGCGGCCATCGTATGTATGTAAGAGGGTGCTAAGGCTGCAGTGCGTGTGGATAGTGAACTGAGTGAATTCTTCTAATTGAAGGTTGGATTGAAACAGGGATGTGTCATGTCTCCATGGGTATTCAATCTGTATATGGATGGGGTTACAAAAGAGATACAAGGTAGGGCAGTGGATGTTGGAGTGGCCCTAGTGAGAGATGGCAGTGTTTCGAAACTCCCCGTACTGTTGTTTGCAGATAATAATGTGTTGTTAAATGAAGACGAAGGGAGCTGCAAGGCTTGGTGGATGAGTTTGGGAGAGTGTGTAAGAAACGGAATGTAAAGGTGAATGTAGTGAAGAGTAAAATTATGGTCTTCGAGAGAAATGAAGTCAGTGAATGTACTGTGAGGTTAGACGAGGAGGAAACGGAAAATGTGAGTGCGTTTAAATGCTTGGGTAGTGTGATGATTAAGAATGGAAGTTTAGAGGGTGAAGTGCTGGAAAGGGTACAATAAGGAAGAAAGGTTGCTGTTTCCTTGAAAGCAGTGATAAGAAACAGAGAAGTGAGCATGGAAGTGAAAAAATTACTACATGACAGTATTGTGATACACACTCTACCGTGTGAAAGTGAAGCTTTGGACCTTGCTGTAGGGACAGAAGTCAAGAGTGAGAGCGGTTGAAATGAGATATTTGAGATGAGCATGAGGAGTCACATGGAGAGACAGACTGACAAATGAGGAAGTGAAGGCGCGTTGTGGTGTGGATGTGGATGTGATAGGAAGCGTTGGGAGAAAACACACTGAGGTGGTTTGGCCATGTGGGGAGGATGGAGTGAGAGACTGACGAGGAGAGTGTATGTGAGTGAGGTGAAGGAGGGGAAAGGGAGGAGGAGGCCAAGGATAAGATGGAGGGATGAAATGGAGAGATATATGAGACAAGGGGATGTGAGCTCGTAGCAGGGCAGTGAAATGGCGGGGGCCAGGGCGACATGGAGGCGATTTGTTTGTGGCCACCCTTTACGGGATTGAGGCGACTGGCAAAATATATATATATATATATATATATATATAGATAGATAGATAGATAGATAGATAGATAGATAGATAATATATATATATATATATATATATATATATATATATATATATAGATAGATAGATAGATAGATATATAATATATATATATATATATATATATATATATATATATATATATATATAAATTGCCAGTCCCCTCAATCCCATAAATATAATTTATGTCCAATAAGAGTCAGTGAAAACAAAGCAGCCTTTCAGTTGGAAATAAGGAATAGTTTTCAGGCTCTCAGTAATGCTGAATGTGACATTGACGAGCTGAATGAGACTAACAAAAGTGCTAAAAGAATCAGCGGAGGTAGTAGGAAAACCTAATACAGCCAAAGCCAAGAAATATTCAGAAAAGACACTTGAGCTTATGAAACAAAGAAAGGAAAGGAAAGTAAAAATAAAGAAAGATGAAATAGAACGAGCAGAATTAAAATAATAAGCTTATCAACAAAAGACAAAGAGAAGAAAAAAGAAAAAGAAACATGGATCAAATCAAAGAAACCATCAAAAAAGGAAAAAGTCTGAAACAGGTCCGAAGTAAAATGGCACTTGGAAAGCAACAAATTACATCACTAAAAGACAAAAACGGTGAAGCCATTAAATGTTGAAGAGAGCTGAGGAATTTTACAAAGAACTGTATGCATCAAAGACAGTAGTACCAACAGCTATCTTTTCAGTTGACTCAAGTGAAATACCGGAGGTAACACCAGACGAAGTAAATAATTCTCTCAAAAATATGAAAAGAGGGAAAACTCCGGGAGGAGATGGAATAGCAGCAGATTTACTGTTGGATGCAGGAGCAGAAGTACAAACTAGGCTTGCTTACTTATTTACTTTATGTATACAAAGGAAGAAAATTCCCAAAACATAGTGTAATGCAATAGTTATTTTACTTTACAAAAAAGGTGACTCAAAAAACCTTAGTAACTATCGACCCATTAGCTTGCTATCAGTCATTTACAAACTCCTCGCTAAAGTCCTTACAAACAGAATGACTACAAATTTGGAGGAAAACCAACCTCGTGAACAGGCAGGATTCCAAAGCGGGTATTCGTCTACTGATCATCTACACAAAATGAATCAGCTAATTGAGAAATTTACAGATATAATAAATCACTGTGCTTAGGTTTTGTTGATTACGAAAAGGCTTTCAACTCAGTGGAGCACATAGCAATTATAAATTCATTGCGAGAACAAGGAGTGAATGAGAACATTGTAAAACTTCTCGAAAACATATATAAAGAGGGAACTGCTACAGTTAAATTACATAAGGACTCAGAGCAAATTATGATTGAGAAGGGCGTGCGTCAGGGAGATATAATTTCACCAAAGTTATTTACAGCATGCCTAGAAAGTATTTTCAGAAAGCTAGACTGAGAAAACAGAGGAGTGAACATAGATAGAGAAAAGCTAAACCATTTATGATTTGGAGATAACATTATTCTTATCTCAGAAACAACAGAGACATTGCAAGAAATATTAAATGACCTGAACAGAGAAAGTCTCAAAGTAGGGCTAAAGATGAACCGGAGTAAAACTAATGTTTAATCCTCAAACACCAAAAAGCGTCGTCAGCATAAGTGGAGAAATTCTTTATGAAGTCGAGGAGTACAATTACCTGGGATAAATACTAAAATTAACGAAAGATAATGATAACGAAATAAAAAGACGCATTACAATTATTTGGAAAGCTTTCGGTAAACATAGGGACATTATGAAAAGTAGCTTGCCAATTTGTATGAAACGAAAATTATATAGCGAATGTATAATTCCAGCTATGACGTATGGTTGTGAGACTTGGACAAAATCGATGGAAAATAAATTAATTCGTTCTCAATGAGCAATGGAAAGGTAAATGTTGGGAATATTTTTAAGAGACAGGAAAAGATCAACTTGGGTGAGAGAGCAGACTAATGTCAAAGACATTATAGAAGTTATAAAAGAACAGAAATGGAAGTGGGCAGGCAATGTAGCAAGAACAAGGGATAATCGATGGAGCAAGAGGTTGACTGACTGGACAGCAAGAGATTGTAAGCGTAGCAGAAAAACGCCAGACAGGAGGTGGAGGGATGAGATAGAGAAATTTGCAGGGATATCGTGGCAAAGATTGGCTCAGTCAAGGAATTCGTGGATAAGGTTGGGGGAGGTCTTTGTTCAGTGGTGGACTTGTAATGACTGATGATGGTGATGATGATATATATATATATATATATATATATATATATATATATATATATATATATATATATATATATATATATATATATATATATATATATATATATATTGATTCCCGATGTTTCTCGTACCGTAGTTCCGTTACGAGTCAGAGTTGCCAGTTAGCCTGATGTTTGTGATCATAGTCATTTGTACATTAAATATTATGCCCTTTTTCTCTATAACATTGTATTTATGTGGTTTTTAAATTATATAATCTTAACATAGTTTGTATGCTAAGTGATTTAGATTGTTATGCAGTGTAAGGAAACTCTGGATATTTTGGATATCTCCGAGTTGACAACTGTTGCATCTCCAAGAATGTAGATCATTCTAGAACAATGCAAGCTCATACAGGGATGGGGAAGAGACCAAGTCAGATTTAGTTCAGTTTGAGTATAGATCAGCATCAGTGCTGTTAGAGAAGATTATTTTCAGTACTTGTAAAAATAGTGAAGTGTTGTTGGCAAACAGTGAAGTCTTACTGCAGTTTGTGTATCTTCGGTGCTTGTGAAAATATTGAAGTGAAGTTGGAAAGCATTAAATGTAATTATTTGGAAAATAAAGTGAACTTAAGAAGCCAGTGTTTATTTACAGTGCCTGAGCTGATCTGTGTGCTGTACACCAAAAGGCTGCCTCTAGGAAGAACAACTCACTGAGAAATGTCCTTCCAATACGAAACTACTGCCGTTGGAGCCTGAGCGATGTGGGATGGGGATGTAACAGTGGTGTCAGGAGTGGGATTTTTAGAAAGTGCTGCAGTGAGTCTAATCTCCGACATGGAACAAGGGGATGTGCAGACAAGGAGCCGAGATGGGCAGGAGGAGGAGGTTTCCCTGGATGCAGTTATGAAGCTATTACAAACTTCAAAGGAAAGGACAGAAAGAACTCAAAGAACAATTACAGGCACAGAATGAAAAACAGAATAAACGATATGAGAGGCATTTCAGGAGCAACAAAGAGAGTTGCAACTGAGGACGCAAGGACAGCTAGATGCATTCATGAGGGAAATGAAGGAAGAACAGGAACAAATGAAGGAGGAAGTGTATGCTGAGGTACAGTAGCAGAAGTATGAGGTAATCAATAATGTGATGGAGTGCAAACAGCATGTAGATGACCAGCTGAAGACAGTTAGTGAGGGAATTGTGATGAGGTGCAGACAGCATGTAGGTAACCAGCTGAAGTATGCAGTTCACCATTTGAAGGTAATCAGAGAGGAAATTGAGGCTGTAGGGAAATATTGCACCCTTGAGCCACAGGCTAGTGCAAAGGAAGCATATGAAAAGAATGTACAGTGTATGGTTAATTTTGATGGATCCCAAGCATTTAATGGTAGCATTACAGAACTGAAAAATCAGAATGGAGAAGTTTTAAGTCCTGGACTTAATTATGATGCCCCAATTTTTACGTCCAAAACCAGTGAAGTACATGGCTATAATGGGGGTCCAGTTAAGAAGAAACCTCAGGAATTTGATGGGAAAGTATCTTAGGACGCTTATCGTGTGCTGGTTGAGTTGCTTGCCCATCAGAATGGTTGGGATGATAGGCAGAAGACAATGTAGCTTGCTACAAGCCTCAAGGGTGCTGCAATGGAGATTTTTGGCCAAATGTCAGTGGAGGATAGGAACAGTTATTAGTCCCTTGTAGAAAGGCTGGAGTGCAGATACAGGACCATGTACCAGACTGAGGTTTACAGAGCAAGATTCTGGAGCCATGTAAGGGTTTGACACGAATCCCTACAGCAGCTTGCTCATGATCTGGAGAGTATGGCATACAAAGCATACCCTGGAGCAGCACCTAGCCTGTTAGCTATTCTTCTGAGGAACCAACTCTTCAGTGCTCTTAACAGTGCAGAGTTGAAAGTGTAAGTGAAGCAGGCACAACCCAGAAGCATGCAAGAAGCACTAGCCAGGGATCTAGAGTTTGAGTCCTACATTACGTTCAGTACGTACATTTTTCAGACAGGTCGTAGTGCAAGATTCAAGGCAAGAAAGGAGCAGGTGCATGAAGTGGAAAAATTTGAAGAGAGTTGCTGGTACTGTGAAAAGCCAGGACATAGAAAAGAGGACTGCTACAAGTGGAAGAGGGAACAGGAGAAGACCGGAGGAGGTTGCTGGTTCTGTGGGAAGCCGGGACACAAAAAGGATTGTTACAAATGGAAGAAGAAGCAAGAACAAAGCAATGCAAGGAAATCTTCAATTGCAACAAAAGTGTATTGGACATGTAGTGAGGTGGGACACTTCAGTTGTGAGTGTCCAAAGAAGAAAAGGGAGGATAAGAAGGTTGCAGAAGACCAGAAAGATGCAGAACACTGGTGGAGGTTGGTGTTAAGGGACAACCACCAGCTGGCTCTTTCCAAGTAGCCCCACCACCGAGAAAATGCAAGAGAACTGGAACTGACTGTGAGAGTTGATAGAAGAATAAACAGAAAGAAGTGTTCCCTGGTGATTGATTCAGCCTCAGAGAAGACTTCTGTGAGAGCTGATGTGTTACATTATTAGTATCTGCCTGAGTCATCAGAACAACTGTGTGGCATAACTAGGCACCACGCAGAACTGAGGGGACCCCTGGATGTCCAGATTGAAGTGGCAGGGCAAGAGGCCATGCTTCCAGTTTATGTAGCCAAGGTGGAGGATACTTGCCTTCTTGGTCTGGACTATCTGATGTCCATGGGATGTGAGCTGGATTTCTGCTCCATGAAGTTGAAGGTTTGAGGAAAGTTGGTTCCTGTCACAGCAGTGAGACGTACCAGTTATGGTGGAGAGGTGAGAGTGCTCCGCTCTACAGTGATACCCCCATAATCAGAACAATTGGTCCAGTGCAATGTGAGTGGCTCTTTTGACAGTTGTCAAGGGATAAGGGAGCCTGATGTACAGTACAAGACGAAAGCCTGAGTGATGGTGGGGAGAACTCTGATAGAAACAGGTGCAGGTGAAGTGCCAGTTGTGGTGGCAAATTTCTCCCGTGAGCCACAGAAGATCAATGAGGGAGAAATTGTGGGATTGTGCCAAGTGGTGGACTCTGAATGATATCAGAGAAAGGCCTGTAAAAGGACTGTAGTCAAAGAAGATGGGTGTGTGCCAGACCACTTACAAGACCTATTTTCAAGGAGTTGCCAATGCCTGGATGGCTAACGAGTGCTGAAGTTGAGGGAGCTGCTAATGAATTTTGCTGATGTCTTTTCCACTGGAGACCTAGATCTTGGATGCACTGATCTGATGGAGCACTGTATAGACACTGAGTACCACTGCCCGACTTAACAGCCAGCGCAGAAGATGGCACCAGCCCAACGGCAGGAAATGGAGAAGGTGATGGACAATCTCCAAAGTCAAGTAGTGATAGAAAAGTCCAGTATTCTTGGGCATCAGCAGTGGTTCTGGTAAGGAAAAAGGATGGCTCAGTAAAATGCTGTGTAGATTATCGAGCCCTGAATGAAGTGACAGTGAAGGATGCATATCCCTTGCCAAGGATTGATGACACACTGGATGCTCTATTAGGTGCCAAGTGGTTCTTCAACCTAGACGTGAAGGCAGGATATCATCAGATCAAGGTTGCAGAGAAGGTCAAGGAGACAACCTTTTCATACAGAAGTTGGTTTATGGCAGTTTAAATTGATGCCATTTGGCTTATGCAATGCCCCAGATACTTTTGAATGTCTGATGGATAGTGTACTGTAAGGCCTGCACTGGCAGACACCTCTTATCTATTTGGACGATGTAACTGTGTTTGGACAGACTTTTGCCCAGGAACTGGAGAGGCTGTCAGAGCTGCTGAACAGGATCCGAGTGGCACACTCCAAGCTAAGCCCCAAGAAGTGCTACTTGTTCCAGAAGGAAGTGATGTAACTGGAACACATTGTAGACGAGGATGGTGTCCATACTGATCCAGAGAAGGTGGCAGTTGTGGAAAACTGGCAGGCTCCAACTTGTGTGAAGGAGCTACGGAGTTTCCTGGGCTTGTGTACCTACTACCGGTTTTTGTCAAGGGTTCTGCAATGATAGCTGCACCTCTGCGCAAGCTGTTGGGGAAGAGGCAGAAGTTTGCCTGGACAGCAGTCACTCAGTAAGCCCTCAACGAACTGAAGCATGCATTGGCAAGCTCTCCAGTATTGTCGTACCTAGATCAGAGTCAGCCATTCTTCCTGGTCTGTGATGCTAGTGACCATGCTATTGATGGAGTCCTGTTGCAGAAGGACGAAAAAGAGTTTGTAGTGGCATATTACAGCAAGAAGCTCAGCCCATTGGAGCGGAGCTACTGTGTGACCCGTAAGGAGCTCTTGGCAGTAATGAAGAGCCTTGATTTCTTCCATCCCTTCTTGTACTGTATGGGTCCTACTTCATCATCAGGACAGACCATGCGGCACTGAAGTGGTTGAAGACGTTAAAGAATCCGGAAGGACAACTGGCATGCTGGCTCAAGAAGCTAGACCAGCACAATTATGAGGTGCAGCACCATCCTGGGCAGGTACATGGCAATGCTGACAGCCTGAGTTGTTGGCCATGTGAGCCAGAGGGCTGGCAGTGTTGTAAAAGAGATCATTGTGAGATGAAGCAGATCTGAAGAGGATGCAGATGGAGGATGCAGATTTTCAACTTGTGTTAGAGTGGCTGCAGCAGAGTACTGTGATTATCTTGGGAGGAAGTTTCTAGGTTCAGTCTTGCGACTAAAGCATCCTGGAGTCAGTGGTAGACACCTGATGGTCCCAGCACGTATTGGTACTGGTGGTTCCACAGAAAATGAGGTCTAAGATCATGAATGAGTCCCGTAACCAGATCTCTAGTGGGCACCTGGGAGCGAAAAAAAACTTTAAGTTGGCTGCAACAGAAGTTGTACTGGACTGGTATGCAGCCGGATGTTGAGGAGTGGTGTTGGGCCTGTGATGTGTGCTGTGCCAAGAAGGGACCCGAGAAACGGAGTTGTGCCCCTCTTCAGCTGTACCAAGTGGGTGTACTGATGGAAAGAGTCGCGGTGGACATTGCTGGACCTCTGCCACTCACTGAAAGAGGAAACCAGTATATATGTGTTGCCATGGACTATTTCACAAAATGGCCAGAAGCTTATGCTATCCCTGATTTGGTTGACCAGTTATTCTGTTGTTCTGGGATGCCACAAGAGCTACATTCAGACCAGGGTAGAAACTGTGAGTCTGCTGTGTTCCGTGAGTGCTGCAGGTTACTGGGGATCAAGAAGACCAGGACGACCCCACTAAGGCCACAGTAAGATGGGATGGTGAAGTTCAACTGGACCCTGGGACAAGAACTCGCCAAGTACAACATAGAGGGATAAATGGAATGGGACCAGAAATTATATGTGTTGCTGATGGTATATTGGTCTACATCTCATGAGTCTCCTGGCTACACTCGTGCAAAGCTGATGTTGTGTCAATAGTTACACTTACCTGTTGACTCGTTAATAGCATGACCATCTGGTGAAAAGCTGCTTACAGACATCTCCAGCTGTGTGAAGCTTCTCCAGGAAAGGCTGGCTTAGGTATATCATCACATGCGAGGAGCCCTTAAGTTTTCAGAAGAAGTGATGAGGCGCAAGTATGATGCCAAGGCAAGTAAGGTGAGCTTCAAGGTTGGTGACAGAGTTTGGATATACAATCCTCAGCAGAAGATAGGACAGTCACCAAAGCTGCAGAGCACGCAGGACGAGCCTTACACAGTGTTGGACTGCCTATCAGATGTAACATATCGGTTTCAGGGAGGCAGGATGTTTCGCCCAAAGGTGGTACATGTGATTCGTCTGTGGCAGTGCTATGGGCCAGGACAGTACAGCTAGGACGTCTCTGAGGAATCGTGCTCTCCAGCAGCCGAGGCTTTTGAGAAGGACCAACGATCTGAAGTACTAAAGGATGGTGACAGTTTCCCAATGGTAGAGGTGCATCAGGAAGAGGATCAAGACGTTCCAGGAGTGAACTGTGTGGAGAAGCAGGGATGTCGTTGGAAGTGGCATAGGAGAAGACCTGGCAAGTTGAAGGATTACGTTGTGTATAATAAAATTTCAGTTTGGATTAAGGATTATGTTTGTGTACATTGTGTAGTTTTGTCGAGATGACAAAAGGATTAGGGAGGGGGTAGCACTGAGAAGCGAGAATTGCCGGTTAGGTAGTGCTAGAGTATTCCCGATGTTTCTAGTACTGTGGTTCTGTTACGAGTTAGAGTTGCAAGTTACCCTGCTGCTTGTGAGTGGAGTTATTTTGTAAGTTGTACATTAAATTTTATGCTCTTTTCCTCTATAACGATTTATTTTTGTGCTTGATAATTTACGTCATCTTAATTGGTATGCTAAATAATTCAGAGTGTTATGCAGTGTAAAAAAAAAAAAAAAAAAAAAATCTCTGGATATTTCGGATATCTCCGAGTTGGCAACTGTTGCTCCGCCGACAATGTAGATCGTTGTAGAACAATGTAAGCTTATGTATAAGGATAGGGAAGAGACTAAGTCAGTTTCAGTTCAGTTACAGGGTAGATCAGTGTCAGTGCAGTTAGTGAAGATTATTTTCGGTACTTGTGAAAATTGTGAAATGTTCTTGGCAAACAGTGAAGTGTTATTAAAGTGTGCTTGTAAAAATAGTGAAGTTGGAAAGCGTTAAGTGCAATTATTTGGAAAATTAATAGAGTGAACTTAAGAAGCCAGTGTTTATTTATGATGCCTGAGATGATTCTGTGTACTGTACACCAAAAGGCTGCCTCTAGGAAGAACACCTCACTAGGCAACGTCCTTCCAATACGAAACTACTACTGTTGGACTCGTGGCAGTGTAGGACGGGGACATAACTCTCTCTCTCTCTCTCTCTCCCTCTCTCTCTCTCTCTCTAAAGTGTGTGTGTGTGTGTGTGTGTGTGTGTGTGTGTGTGTGTGTGTGTGTGTGTGTGTGTGTGTGTGTGTGTGTGTGTGTGTGTGTTGATGGCAAAAGATTTCTTTGTACAATATCCTAAATTGGAAATAATATAAAAACTGGTAAAAGTGGACGCATCTCTACAAACACATCTTGATCGACTGTTTTGCTGGGCCCAAACATCGTACAGGAGTTACAGTATTAGTATGTCCAAATAGCTAAACCCTGACATTAAAAACAGAATGCCAATTATGCTTAAAATAATAT
Organism: Coenobita brevimanus; assembly: GCF_032717465.1. Taxonomy (NCBI): domain Eukaryota; kingdom Metazoa; phylum Arthropoda; class Malacostraca; order Decapoda; family Coenobitidae; genus Coenobita; species Coenobita brevimanus. Next base: position 17,774,784 of record NC_136991.1, read on the forward strand.
TCAGCTTGTCGAATTAAAGCATATAAAGTCTTTGGATTTATAATAACAAACGAACTGAAACCTAGCAATGTACAGAGGCTGTTAAGAAAAAAAGAAATTTTTAAGATCCATTGGTACAGCATAAGAATAAATATTAGGAAATATGATTTGGATGAATCCTTACTGTGTCTGCACTTAGATTATTGAGTCCAGCCTGTTCAATTTGTTACGAAGAAAAAAAAAAATGTACTGTAGAGATTCTAAAGGGCGTACAATGAAGGGTGAATAATTATATCTACATTAGACTGAGAAACAGGCCAAATAGGGAATGAATAAAGAGCAGAATGTATATACCTTAACAAAGCATAAACTATGAGGGGATTTAATCTAACTATACGAAATTTTAAACAAGCTTTTGCTAATATGACTGTGAGAATTTACTTCCCGGTGGATCATTCAAATTAGTTAAGGATAATGGTCATAAACCCGTTGGGCAACTATTACAGTCACATGAAGCCAAGTAATTCTTCACCTGTGTAATATATATACTGAATAAATTCCCACCGGATGTGGCAAATTATGATAAATTGCTAGCATTTACAAATCACCTGTATAAGGACGAGTATTTTCGTCTAATTCCTGGCTCAGTATACTCATTCATGAATAATACATTTCTAAATATAGCATTTTACTTTTTTTACAGATCAAAGCCTGGAGGACAACTGGAACACATTACTGATTTTTACGTATTGTCGTTATCTTACTTTTCCATTCAAATTAAAATAATGGAAAAAATGGTTTCATTCCTTCTTCCCGTGAAATTTTTATGACAACAGCTCTGTACTGCATGGTAGTTCTTTCTACAGTATTTCCTGCCAACTTTTTCTTGAATGATTGGTGGGTGAAGACAGCCATTTTGTTTTTTAATCTTTGTATCTGATTCCCAAAACGATTACCCATATCGTAACGGATCTTCCAATAGACAGCCTCGAAACGACCTGTTGGTATTTGCTCTCCTTTGTATTCGTTTGCAGAGGACAACTGACGGTGTACATAGGAACAACAAACTCATAATGTAGGAATCATCAGATGGTAGTGACAGACATGCATGCTGATACACAAAAAAGACCCAAACAAAACAAACAAGTATCTTAATCGAAAAGCAGGCATATGAGGAAATGGATGAGTCAAGGAAATAAAACTGCAAACTATGGTTATATTCATCGAACTGCTTCAGAAAGAGAAATACAGTAGAATAACTGCGTTAACAATATATAAGGGCGTGACAGAGGACGGTAATGTGACTGAAAGAATTTATGTGTGAGAGCGAATAACCGGGACCGGTGACTTCCATGATTAACGCTAAATCCCCGCAGTTGGGTGGTGTACTGTAAGTTATCTTCAATACCGTCAGACGGTATTACCCGGCTTGCGAAGAATCTCTGGTAGCGAAGGAGTGCATGAAGGCTACAAAATATCTAACCTGTTCAGATCGAAATTCCATCCCTATGGGGAATAAAGTCTTCTGGATCCAGCAAGAATAAACGAAGTGAAACTGCATTCAAGTGAAGGAGTTAATGTCTGGTATGCAGGTGTACCGTAAAAGTTATATTGGATTATAATTAAAGTTAAGCTGTGTAAATTAAACAAAGAAACGGCCGGCCTCTCGGAAAACAATTGATATTAAGCTAATTAGAAAAAAAGAAAACGTACTTTCCACTCTGAAATAATTACCATATGAACTATTACTTTTCTCTCAGCAGCTGATTAATAAACAGTGTAAAGAAACAAAAGTTAAATTTACATAACTGCGTCGTCTCACTTTAAAAAAATATATATATAATTTATATTCTAATTCACTTGAGAGCGCCTGAAGCACCAAATGGCACTATAAGTGTAAAGATAATTAACAGATACATAAATCAGGACAATGTCCAGTGTATGATGCACTGCTTCTCTGAAATAGCACTCATTTTCCACACATACGGCATATGACCATATAGATCTGCCTTGAATCACTGTGCCACGTTTTTCTCCTAATGATGCATAATATATATGCAAATCACTTCTCTCTCTCTCTCTCTCTCTCTGACACACACACATTTTATCATCCTTCCAGATTAAAAATTTTTATATATCTTTATTTCATTTATTTTCTATTTTTATTTTTTTAGCTCTTCACTCCATCTTTACAACTTTCACCTTCTCCTCTCTCTGTCCCTCCTTTCTCTCCTTCTCCTCTTTCCTCTCTTCATGCTCCACTATCATCTCTTCATTCTCCTTTTCCTTCAACCTATTACCATCGTAATCATCATCCACTATTATCCTTAGCATCTTCAACCCAAACTCTTTCCCTCATTCTGCTCCCCCTTACCTTTTATTCTCCCACCTACTCCCCTCTCTACCTCCTGATCCTAAGCTCTTCTCTCTCTCTCTCTCTCTCTCTCTCTCTCTCTCTCTCTCTCTCTCTCTCTCTTCCTGCTTTGACTGTATCTCTTCTTCTTTTGTCGTGTTTATAAAGGATATTATAAAATTTTTACGAAAAGTCTACATAACGAATGACTTAAGATATAACATTATTAGATTTTCATCTCTTTAATATTCGCCCAAGCTTCATAATGAAGTGCTCGGTAGGTTCATCGGTGTGTGTAAAGGTACTGTATAGCAAACAGTCCTATGCAGAACATAGGAAATTTACACATACCAACGTACTCTCCTCTCTTCTTATCCCCCCACCCCATCAGCCTTCTCCATTTACTTCTCATTTTATAGCCTTACCCTCCTTACTCCTCCATGGCAAGAGTAGTGGGAGGTAACGCGGCCACAAGCTCCTTCCTCCACCCACACCCACACACCCATACCTCCTGTTTCCCTTCCTCCTCTTCAAGGTCATTCTTTTAAGGCCTTCTCCCACTTCGGCGAAAGTGTGGAAGATAGTCACGATGTGTCAAAAATCCCTAATCGTGGGTATTCGTCATCAAAATCTTGTCCATTCGTAGCACGGCGCCGATACGTCGCACGAGGTGGAAAATTGTCGTGGCCCTCCACGATTTTGTAAAATTTCGCAGATTAGTCGTAAACAACAAGGCGACGCCTTGGCGACGTCGGCGATTACCCTGCGTATAAACCGCGTATGATCACTGACATCGGCGAGGCGTCGGCGGTGAAAGAAAACGTTGAGATGTCATACGGTCATAAGGCGAAGCGTCGGCAATGTATCGGCGATGCATCGGTGAGGTTAATACGACCTAGCCTACGTAAACCGTATGATATGTACCGGGTTGTGCGACAGTAATATTTCATCTTATGAATGTCGGTGATATATCGCCGACATTTCGCGGATGAACCGTCGATTAATCGCCTTAAATACGCCGATGACGGCGAGGCACTTGCGATGGCCTCGGCGTTTTGTCTGCGAGGTGCGTGCGATGCATTCGCCGACACATCGACGATACATCGTCGACAGCACGCCGCCGTTGTACCTTTATCGCCATTGAGTCGCCATAAAAAAAAACGTTAAAATTTGAATTTAGAATAATGCTTGTGCATTACGCCGAAATATCAGCGATATGTCGGCTACTAGTCGCCAGTTATATCGTATACTCCGCCGAGGTTTCGGCGTTTTGTCGTACTGGTGTCGCCGGTATTACGCCGACACCACGATTCTTGGTCAGAATCGTCGACACATCACCGACTTCAGCCACGATTTTCATCGTGGCTTCATCGTGCCTATTTACGCCGAAGTGGGAGAGGGCCTTTACTGCCTTCGCTTCATCCTCTCTCTCTCTCTCTCTCTCTCTCTCTCTCTCTCTCTTTTCATCTCTAACATTTACTTCTTTATACTGTCATCGTCCTTTCCTTTCATTCTTGTAGACCACTTTCCTCCTGGTAAGTCCTTTGTCTTTTAATCCCATTCTTCCTTTATTTCTCCCCTTTTAAAATGTTCACCTCTTCGGTCTAATTCCTCTGTTTTCTAAATGCACTTTCCCTTCCTGCATCTTTTTCTCCTCCAATTCCAACTCGTTTCTGTTCTTCCCCACGTGTTCTTTCTTTCTTTGTGTTTCTTATTCCTTGACCATACATTTCCTCCTTCAGTTCCTTTCATTTCTCATTCTCCCCTTTATCCCTTCTCCATGGCATACCCCTCTCATTCCCTTCCCGCTTCTCCTCTACTTTTACTATTTAAATACTGTGCAGGCTATAATTTATTAGTTCCGCCTGTTTCTCCCTTTCTTCGTTGTCTTCTCCGCAACTCTCTGTCTGTCTGTCTGTCTGTCTGTCCATCTCTCTCTCTCTCTCTCTCTCTCTCTCTCTCTCTCTCTCTCTCTCTCTCTCTCTCTCTCTCTCTCATTCTTCTGTCGTCTGTACTCATCCTTTCTCCCTACTGCTCCCGATCATCATTATAATCACTGTGAACATCATCTCTGTGGATATCAACAATATCTTCATTATCATTATTCTTCAGAACCAGGACCCACATTTCAGTTCCATGAATTATCTTCATCATTTTGACTCATAATCTACACTTACTTTCCCCCTTCTTTTACTTTATTCTCTAATCATCTCTCTAAAACAGATTTTCTTCTCTCTCTCTCTCTCTCTCCTTCTTCTTCTTCTCGTTTCCCAGTAGTGACTGCGGAAGAGTCTCTCCGTTGTACTCTATTGGAGGCCACAGTGGGAATATGACACATACACTTAGGCAAGGGGAGAAAATGGGACAGAAGTGCATAATACGTGCGTGTGTGCTTGCCATGTAATGTGTACTACTGTTTGTGCTGCACGTTCGAGAGAGAGAGAGAGAGAGAGAGAGAGAGAGAGAGAGAGAGAGAAAGAGAGCATGTTGGCAGAAAACTGGTAGGGATGGAGAAATTGAGAATACCTCCGCCAGTGGTAG
>NC_136991.1:17782156-17874656 GCF_032717465.1 Coenobita brevimanus
TTCCAGTGGGCAACAGACTTCATAATAACATATATATATATATATATATATATATATGAACTGGTCTAGAGTGCGAGCTGTTTGCAGAATCGTTTAATCTCACCCAGCTGGTAAAGCAACCAACCAGATTACCTGATAATCCTGACGATAATGCCCACCTCTTGGATTTATTCTTGACAAATAATCCAGATCAATACAGGATAGAGGTACTGTCACCACTTGGATCCTCTGACCACAATCTCATCAAAGCCTCATTAGTTAACCCCCCCACACCTCCCCGTTCTGAACCTGTCAGGATGACCCGATGGTACCTTGATATGGTAGACTGGGATGGATTCAAAAATTATCTTGCTGACATTCCATGGCAGTCTTTCTTCTCCAGTGATCCCAATTCTACCCAGTCCCACATTTGCGACTTAATACGAGCTGGTATAGATTTATTCATACAAAGTGAACAGTTCACTAAAAGATCGAACTCTATACAATGGTTTGATGGCAACTGTGTCAGAGCAACAGCCCAAAAGTCATTTGCATATAACTCTTACTTAAATTTAAAAATATCTGAATCATTCTCTCAATTTAAAACTGCTAGAAATCATGCAAAAGCTGTACTAAATCTAGCTATATCTAACTTTCTTCTAAAGCAAGATCAACTCTTAATTCTTTCAATAATAACTTTAACAAGTCATCATCCATTCCCGCACTAAAATCTTCAGATGGCAACATTAAAAATGACCCACGTGCGAAAGCAGATATTTTTGCCAGTACATTTGCCAAAAATTCTACCGTAGACGATGCCAGCCAGAACATCCCAGTACTAGAACTTGACTCGTCCGAAATTGTTCCACTTAAAATACAGACAAGATACGTAAAATCCATCCTAGACAATTTATCTATAGACAAAGCACCAGGCCCAGATGGAATTCCGCCAAATGTTTTGAAAAAGTGTTCCCATGAACTTGCCTCTATTCTAGCTAAATTATTCAGACTATGCATCCATACTTCTTCATTCCCGAACTCATGGAAAGAAGCCAATATCCACCCAGTTCCGAAGAAAGGAAGTTCCTCTGACCCCTCTGATTACAGACCAACAGCAGTCACATCTTCTCTTGGTAAGGTATTTGAAACTTTAATTAATACACACATTGTTAAACACCTTGAATCCAACAACTTACTTAGTGATAGACAATATGGTTTTCGCCATGAAAGATCCACCATCGACATACTCAATTTCTTAACTCATACCATCCATCAATCAATTTACCTACATGGAGAAACTCATGCAGTAGCCCTTGATATTTCTAAAGCTTTCGATAGAGTATGGCATCGTTCTCTGCTGTCCAAACTCCCTTGCTATGGACTAACGTCTTTTGTTCCTTTGATTTCCTCATATCTCAGTGACAGGAAAATAAGAGTAAAAGTAAATGATGTACACTCCAATTTCCACTCAATTAACGCCGGTGTGCCGCAGGGATCAGTTCTGGTGCCAACCCTGTTCCTGGTTCATATTAATGATCTCTTATCTGTCACCCACAATCCCATCCACTCTTATGCAGATGACTCAACACTACATAGTTCATTCACACTCAGACACCCATTTACAGAGTCTAATATCCCTACCTCTCAACTCAACACAACCATCTCCATAAATCAAGACCTATCTACGATCAGTGAATGGGGACAAAACAACCTTGTCTCATTTAATGCTAGTAAAACTAAATATATACAATTTACTAATAGACAGATATTGCCAGATTCGTATATTACCTTCAGTACCACTAATATTCCCATCTCCAAAAGTATTGAAATTCTCGGCGTCTCACTTAACAATGCCCTCAGTTGGACCTCTCTTGTTAGATCACTTGCTAAAACCGCCTCAGAGAAACTTGGACTAATGTACAGAGTCCGTAACTTCTTCACTGACGAGCAGTTCGCTGTAATTTATAAGTCATGTGTGCTCTCAGCTTGAATATTGCTCACCCTTATGGAATGGATGTGGAGAGGTTGGATTAAAACAATTAGACAAAATTCAGAACAAGGCTGTTAGATTTACTGACTACCCTGCCATTACAAATAAACTATCTCCCCTACAAGTAAGTAAGAAGGAATGTTGCCTCCCTTGCATTATTTTACAGATATTTTTATGGCAAATGCTCAGACGAAGTTGCGTCCATGGTGCCACCGCTCCATGCCTTTCCTCGTGCTACACGGGCATCTGGTTAGCGCTCATGACTGGAATGTCACTCAGCCATATTGCAGAACTACTGCCTATCAGAATTCTTTCATTCCCCGTACTGTATCTCTTTGGAACTCGCTTCCCCAGACTTGTTTCCCTCCAAACTTCAACCTACAGCTGTTCAAGTCTAACTGTTAGATATTTTATGAACAGAGGACACCAGTAATCTGGTGTATGGATTATTATTTTTTTTTTTTTTCATGTTTTTCCTTCATCTGCTCTGTTAAAAAAAAATAATAATCCTAATTATCTGAACATTGACAGACCACCGCATTGTCTGTTGAAATACTACTACTACTACTACTACTACTACTACTACTACTACTACTGCAACTACTACTAATAATGATAATAGTAATAATCATCATCATCATCATCATCATCATCAATGATAATAATAATAATAATAATAATAATAATAACAATACTACTACTACTACTACTACTATTAATAATAATAATAACAATAATAATAGTAATAATAATCATCATCATCATCCGGATCTCCTTTCCCACCCAAGGGCAGGGTAAGGAGAAGCAATGTCCAGACAGCACAAACTTGCCCAATCCAAATAGGCCACACTTCCATTCACTCATCATTCAAGCTCCCGGAATCATGGCTCTTCCGGATACGCCAAAAAACATTCACCACATTCTACAGCTTCACATAAACGTATCCGATTGAGTCAATCCGGACGCTGCCATGCTCACAAGGGGTGCCAAAATCCTTTATCATGCATTTCTCCTCACATTCATCCAGCCGGCTCGATCTCTTGTCATTTCCTTAGCCTCACGGGCTTCCAAACCTCTCTTCCTCACACACTCATCCACCATATCTCTCCACCTTCTCCTTGGCCTACCTCGCCTCCTCCCTCCTTCAAATTCGCTCAGGTATACCTTTTTCACCACCCTACTGTTATCCTTTCTTTCCACATGACCATACCATCTCAGGACACTCTCTTCGATTCTTGTGTCCACCGACTTCCTCACTCCACACCTTTCTCGAATCACACTATTTCGTATCCTATCCACCCTCTGTACTCCACATACATTCCTCAATAGTCCCATCTCTACTGCTCTTACTCTTGACTTGTCACTTTCATGCCACACTATAGTCTCACACCCATATGTTAGAGCTGGCACTAACACCCTCATGTAAGCCTCATGCAGCTGCAACATTCAAGCCTCTGTTTCTTATCAAGGCCTTCATTGCACCAGCTACTTTTCTTCCTTGTGTCACTCTGCTTTCAACTTCTTTCGCACATTTTTCTCTCTTTCCTATGACTGTACCCAAGTATTTGAACTCTCTCACCAATTCCAGTCTCTCTCCATTCACTGTGACATCACACTGGGAGCCCCCTTCTCTCTCTCAGTAACCATCACTTTACTCTTCTCTACGTTTACTCTCAAGGCACGACGCTCACAGACATCAGCAAAACTCTGCACTAGTCTACCAAGTTTCTGTCCGGTACTTGCAAGCAGTACTGCATCATCAACATACAACAAATCTGAGATATTCCATTCATCACCATTCATTACCAACCCCATCCCTCTCTCCATTACTCGTGTTTTCACTTCTCTCATCACCCCATCCATATAAACACTGAACAACCATGGGGATGATAATAATAATAATAATAATAATAATAATAACAATAACAGCAGTAATAATAATAAAAAGCATCATCATTATCATCTAATCGTGTGTTGCCCCATGACTGGAGTAGAAGTCCAGGGCTAGGCAAGTTGGTCCTGACACTTAAGATGATTGACCAGCCTCAGTCATCCCTGAGTGGCATTACATGAGCAATAAACCCCAACTGCCCCTTGGATATAAACCTGCACAGGCTCAATCTGATCAGAGTGCCTTATTACCCACTGAACCATCAGGTGCCATAATTTAGTCTACATGGTTACCACCTAACATAGTATATGGTTTCCTGGTGTACAGGAAGCCATTTGGCTTGTCAGTCACTGTAGTCACCCACAGGCCAAAGAAAGGGGAAAGAATGAAGGAAGGACAGAAGAAGAAGGAATGAAAGAAAGAAGAAAGAGAGGAAAGGGCAGTCATCCCAGAGCAGCAATACATCGACTGAGCGGATGGTGAACGCACCCGCCTACCATTAAATAATTATAGTAATAATAACATATATAATAAATATAATAACAATGAATGGTACGCAAATACTATATCACAAATGAATCCAAGGGCAGTAATAAAAATGATGAGGTTTGCCAGAAAACAAAAAGTAAGCAAAACTTCGAAGTTCACATTGCTGGTGTGATTAAATAAGACCTCAAAAATTATTCACTCCACATCATAGCTAGAAGGCAATGACACCAGTAATTAGTCCACTGGTCACAAGCAACGAACAACATAGAGACGATGAGTCTCAGAAGGATAAATTTTTGAACAGTTTACAATAGAAAAAGAAACACAGTTACTGCAGCCTCTGTCTTTTTAGAAGCGCGTAAAATAATCAGTGCTATAGCTGTTACTAAGCCAGATATATGGCTTGCAACCAGTAAACTTAGACTGAATAAAACACAAATGTCCGATAGAATATCTCTGGGTATAACAGAGGGGTAAAGAATGAAGGCTTTAGTTTTTTTTTTTTTTTTATGTGTTCGACCCTGGGCATAAGCTTCACAGCCTGCTATCAAAGCCCAGCAGTCCTCCTACATACCATACACCTCTACATGTCACCACTTGAATGATTCATCTTATCGTTAAGAAGAAACAAGGTACTTCATGAGTAAAAGTTATTAACCCGCGGCGTCCCGTCGACGTTCTTTTACGTCCACACGTTTTGTCACTGCCAATCCCATCGACGTACATAAATGCGAAAAAAATGCAAGGTCCCTAATTTGCACAATTTTCAATTTTCGCGAGTCATTTTTGGTGCGTATACACGTGACACCTTCCTCAACAAGATGCCAGGCAGAGACAATGCCTTACCCAGCATGACCTCCTCCCCCCCCTGCATGCCATTGTCTCAGCAATTCACCTGTTATCAGTGACCTGGCCAGTATAGCCATGTCATACCACGGTACGAAATTCAGGGCCAGAGTGATTCCCCAATCAATGACAATGTGGAGGACAAACTTTACATAGCATTAGAGGAAGAAACAGTTAGAAATGATGATCAGGTAATGTGGCAAAAAAAGGTCAGGTATTAGTGAGTGAAACAATGCTTATAATGCCTATATTACTGCTTGAAAACCAATATACTCTTGTACTACATATAAATTCGTAACAGTAAATAAATAAATACCATTTATGAGTGGTGTGAAATAGTTATCCTCCCATAAAACTCGTTTTCTTTGGTGCCAGCCTGATAGAAAACCCAGTAAGGTAAGGAGGCTCTCCTACCTGTAATGAGTATTTTAAACCTCAGGTGAGCGATTTCTCTATGAATTTTCGATGTTTCTCACCAAAAGCGAAGGTTTGAGCCCAAAATTTTTTTTTCCTAAAATGGTCGGGATTGGGGGGAGTCAGTGGTGGAAAAGTGGTCGGGATGGGGCGGGTTAAATGTAACACTAGTTAAAAAGAAATGTAGGCCCGAAAGGAAACCACAACCTGAAAATTTCCACCAGGTAAGCTTAATACCTATAGCTTGTGAGTATTTGGAATTAATCAGCGGGGACAAGTTTGTCAGGAGCTTAAAAGCATGCTACCTCATTGATCATTCACGACATGATTCTCAGAATAATCTCTCAGTTCACATGAAGCTCTTGAAGTTTTTCAAATATATACTGAACACACAATGAAGAGTCTAACACCCCTGGTTTTGGCCATCTCGATTTTCGAAAAGTTAAGTTTCACAGAGAAGACCTAAATAGAAAGTAAAGTCGCTTGGTTTTAAGGGCACGGTGCGTGGGACGATCAATAAAAAGGTTACAGGGCGTAAGAAAAGCGTTGTAATCAGTAGAAAACAAACATACTTGTAAAACGTCATATGTGGAGTGCCACATGATTCTGTGCTGCTCCTATTCTATTTCCATTAAAAAACAGTTACACACACACACACACACACACACACACACACACACACACACTATATATATATATATATATATATATATATATATATATATATATATATATATACAATATATATATATATATATATATATATATATATATATATATATATATACTGTATATATATATATATATATATACTGTATATATATATATATATATATATATTTATTTATAGATATATCTATATATATATATATATATATATATATATATATATATATATATATATATATATATATATATATATATATATATATATATATATATAATCAATCATCCAATCCTATGTTGCCCTATGAGGAGCGTAGGAGCCCAGGGGTAGGCAAGTTGATCCTGACATTTAAGAGGAGAGTGACCAGCCTCACTCATCCCTTAGTGGCACTTCGTGAGCAATAAACCCCAACCATCCCTTGGATGTAAACCTTCACCGGCTCAATCCGATTGGACTGTCGTAATTACTCACTAAACCACCAGGCGCCAAATTTCGTTTTATGGTTACCACCCAGCATAGTAAATGGTTTCCTGGTGTACAGGAAACCATTTGGCTTGTCACTCAGCGTAGAGTCACCCACAGGCAGAAGGAAGAGGAAAGAATGAAGGAAAGAAAGACAGAAGAGGGAGTCTAAAGTTACCCATAGGCAGAAGGAAGAGGAAAGAATGAAGGAAAGAAAGACAGAAGAGGGAGCATAAATTCACCCGGAGGCAGGACGAGGAAAGAAGGAAGGAAAGAAAAACAGAAATGAATGAAAGGAAAAAAGGATGGAGGAGAGGAAAAGGCAGACACCTGAGAGCAGCACTATATTACATATATACAGGGTGTAACGCGACGTATAACAAAAACACCAATGATCTATCATGTAATTTTGAATATATTTTATTCTATAACATATACTCTCTGCGATCCCAGTTCAGTACCCAGCATTCGGCTGTTTAAGTGTAAAAGTTTCGTGGCTGGCATGTGCCATTGGGTGAGAGCTTCGCAGGGCGATGGGAGACGAGTATTATTAGCTTACAGTGTACTGTACATAAAAATCCCATATCCTATCAGTACAAATGAGTTTTAAAAAGAAACTTTACATAGTCTATTGATTCTTTAACATCGTCATGCATTCCTGCAATTCTTTTGCATAATTAGACTGTATATTAAGGATTAGATTCAAATTTTATGGCTTGCGAGGGAGTAGGGAGGGAGGAGAGAGGTGGTGTGTTGTTGCCAGTTATCTAGTGTTTAGTTTGTAGGATATTGCTACCAGCATTATCATAACACCCACAGCTCATTCAACGGAAGATAGATAGATAGATAGATAGATATAGTTATTTATATGAATGTGTATGTATAATTGTGTGTGTGTGTGTGTGTGTGTGTGTGTGTGTGTGTGTGTATGTGTGTTCTTACCTAATTGTATCTTTACAGGAATGAGTCAAGCTCGTACTGTCCCGTGTCTTAAACCATATTTATCGTACATATCCTTAAATTTGTGAATTTTTTGGCACACATTATTTCATTCGGCAGTGCATTCCATTGATCAATTGCCCTATTTGGGAAACCAAATTTCCTTACGTCTTTATCGCCTCTTATTTTATGCAGTTTTTTGCAGTGTCCTCTTGCTGATGCATCCCCATAGGTTATGTAATCATTTGTGTCTATTTTTTCCTTCCCTGATATGTATTTATATAGCATTATCATGTCTCCTCTTTTCCTTCTCTCCTGTAGTGTAGGTAGAGTCAAATTTATCCAGTCTTTCTTCGTAGCTTAGATCCCTTAAGCTTGGTACCCATTTTGTAGTGGCCCTCTGAACTTTTTCAATCTTATCTATGTGTTTTTGAGATGAGGACTCCAGACTACTGATGCATACTCCAGGGTTGGACTGATGAATGATGTTATCTTCCTTAACATGTCTTCATTTATGTATGTGAATGCTACGCTCATATTTGCAAACAGTGTATACATGTTCCGAACCTTCTCACTGATGTGGTCAGCCGGAGATAGTCTGTTATTGATAATCACACCTAGGTCCTTCTCTCTTTCTGACGTGTGTAGGGTTTTACTTCCTAACTTATAATCCCAATCAGGTCTTTTCCACTTTTATCAAACTTGATTACATGACACTTGTCCACACTGAATTCCATTTGCCATATATTGCTCCATTCGTGAAGTTTATTTAATTCTTCTTGTAGCTCCTTACAAGAGTCTGCGTTAGTAATTCTTCTTTGTATTTTGGCATCATCAGGAAACATATTTAGAGAGCTTTTATTTCCAATGTTGCTATCTACAGTATGTCATTTATATACACTAAAAACATAATTGGTGCCAGCACTGAGCCCTGTGGAACTCCACTAGTCACTTCCCTCCATGATGAGTAATTTCCCATTAGCACTGTTCTCATTTTCCTTTTTTAAAGAAAATCTTGCATCCAACAATACAGTTTGCTTCAAATTCCTCCTTGATGGTACAGTTTCCATAAAAGTCTTTGGTGTGGTACTCTGTCAAATGCTTTCTTGAAATCTAAATAGATACTGTCCACCCATCTTTCTCTTTCCTGTAATGTTTCTTTTACTCTATCATAGTAGCTCAACAGGTTAATAACACACGATTTTCCATTTCTGAAACCGAACTGTCTTGCTGTTGTCATATTGTGTTCTTCTAGATGATTTACCCAAACTTTTCTTATCAGCTTTTCTAATATCTTGCTTACAACACTGGTTAGTGATACTGGTCGGTAGTTCAGTGGATTTTGTCTATTCCCTTTCTTGAGTAAGAGAACAATGTTTTCTTTCTTCCAAATATCAGGTAGTTTACTTTGTCTCAAGGATTCCTTGAATATTAAAGATAATGGTTTACTTAACTCCTTTGCACATTCATGTAGCACGCAACATGAAATTTCATCAGGACGATTTGCTTTTCTTTGTCTAATTTAATTAACTCTTCCTGTATTTCATTTTCTGATATTTGTATATTTGGTAATATGTGTGGACATGCACGTTCCATATCATCCCTCTCAAAATTATTTTCTTCTGTAAAAACCGATTGGAAATTCTTATTTAGTGCTTCACAAATATCCTTCTCTTGCGTATGGGTGATTCCCTCGTCAGTAATGGATTGTATTTTATCTTTTACTTTGGTTTTGCTTCGGAGGAAGCTATAAAATAGCTTCGGTTGATCACTACTTTTTTTTTATGATATCCTCCTCAAACTGTCTTTGGGCTTCCCTCCTTATTCTTCCATAATCGTTTCTTGCCTGTTTATAGTTGTTATATGCCCTTTTTCTATTGTGTCCTCCATATCTGTTCCACAACTAATCTCTCTGTTCTCTTGATTTTTTACATTCTGTATTAAATCATTTTTGTATTTTTTCTGTTTCTTTGTGCTGCGGAATATACTTCTGGACTCCTATTTCATAAAGTTCACAGAATTTTGTATATAACATTTTAATCTTGTCCTCTAAGCTCCTCTACCCAATCTATTTCTAAGAAGTACTTCTTTAGGTCATGGTAGTTTCCCTTTTTATAATTTAGGCTCTTTTTGTAACCTTCATTCCTGTTAATTATGTCATATGCAATCTTGAAGTTGCAATTTAGTACTGCATGGTTACTTTTGCTGAATGAATGATGATACATTAAATTGTCAATATCGTTTTCTTGCCTAGTGAATATAAGATCTAGTACTGAGGGTATATCAAGTCTTCTTTTTCTGGTGCTTTCCCTTACATGTTCCGTTAAGAAAAACTCCTGCACAAGATCCAGGAGCTTTTGTTCCCAACAGCTTTCTTGACTTATTATATCTTAAGTATTCCAGTCTATATTTGTATTAAAATCTCCAGTTAGTATGATTCTTTCCGATTTCTCCTGATTTCCTCCATTCTATGGAGTAATGCTCTTAAACTCTGAATTGTACTGTCTGCCAGATCCTCATATTTTCCTCCTTCCCATGTGTTTGCTCCGGGTGGCATGTATACATTTACTACAATACACTTTTGTGTGTATTTAGATTTGGAGAAGGCCTTCGACAAGGTACCTCATAATAGACTAATGTGGAAACTAGAGCATATAGGAGGACTGAAGGGGATCCTCCTGGAATGGATGAGAGACTTTTTGAGAGACAGACAAATGAGGACAGCAATAAAGGATAGGATGTCTGGATGGAGGGAAGTAACAAGTGGAGTCCCACAGGGCTCGGTGTTGGTGCCAGTAATGTTCCTGATTTATGTTATGAGGAACACACTGAGGTGGTTTGGCCATGTGGAGAGGATGGAGGGTGAAAGACTGACGAAGAGAGTGTATGTGAGTGAGGTGAAGGGGGGAAGAGGGAGGGGGAGGCCGAGGATGAGATGGAGGGATGGGGTGGAGAGGTATATGAGAGAGGGGGGTGTGAGTTGGGAGCAGGGCAGTGAAATGGCGGGGGACAGGGTGACGTGGAGGCGATTTGTTTGTGGCCACCCCAAACGGGATTGAGGCGTCTGGTAATAGATAGATAGATAGATAGACTTTCCCATCAGATGTATTGATCTCTACTGCAATCAGTTCTACTTGTAAGGGTATATCTAGTTCTAATTCTTTGATTTTCAGATTTTTCTTTGTTAATATTATAATTCCTCCTTCTTTTTTAAAATTCTTATCTCTTCTCCATATATTGTATTCCTCTAAGTTTAGGATGTCATTTGATATCCTAGGTGTTAATGTTGTTTCAGTTAGGCATATTATAACTGTGGTTCATTTTCTCTGATGTAATCATTCATCTCTAATAATTTAGATACAATTCCATCTACATTTGTGTACATCAACTTAATCATTTTGTTTACATGCTTGTAATGACTTGGATCTACTACCTTCCTCCTTGTCATTCCCTCATGGTTATGTACCACTTTCGAACTTGCAATCAAATCACTTTGTAAAAAATTTTATTCTTCTCCTCCTCTTATCATCCCTCGTTCTTTGTTTTTGTGTCCTCTCTTTTCTCGTTTAGTAATTCCAGTTCTTCTTGAGTTAGGCATCTTCTTATCCAAGCATTTTTGAGTTTTTCTTTTTCCATGAGTTTCTTTGCATGTTTTAGTATTTCCTCCACAGTGTTAACACTCTGGAAGGTTACCTTAAGAGGCCTTGACTTATTTCTCTCATATTTCCCTAGCCTTTTGTATTCCTCTATGTCTTTGTTACAGATTTCCTCTGATACATTCTTCAGTATACTCATTACATTTGCCATCTCCTTTTTGTCTCTTGAGATCTTGTTTTTTATTTCTTCCTCTTCCATACCTGTGATTACTAAAGATTTATTGATATCTGCTGAGTCTCTGACCAATTTAGGATTGTTTTGGATGATTCTTTTCACTTAATTTTTAGTGCTTTTTTCTTCAACCCTTGTTTCTAAGTCTTTCTTTACTTTCACCATTTCAGTATAAGTGGTTTCCACATCATTTTTGTAGCTTTGCACTGCTTCATTCACTTGTCTTATCTTCTCCTCAAAATCACTGCTCTGATCTATCAGATTGCTTACTTGCCTAATTGTCTCTGTATCATTTTTGAACTCTTCCATGATACTCTCGTGGTTGATTACTGTACTTGCTATTTCACTAACTTTCCTTCTAAGTGAACCCGCTTCTACTGTCAGCTCATCTATTGTGTCTTTCTTGTTGACTTCGTTTCCTAATTTTTCTATATCCTCCTCCTGCATATGCAACTGTTTTTTCCTTTCATCTGTTTCATTCTGAAATGCCATCTCCAATCTGTTTACCCATTCTACCAGCTTGTTATACGTCTCCATTTCAACCATTTCTTGGTAGAAATCATCATTCTGCTTTCTTCCTTTATCCCTTTTCTTTACCAAAGTTGCTTTACTAAAGTAGGTGGACATCATGTGGTACTAAGAGCACAGATTCTACTTACATTCCTTGGTGGCTAGCACAGACCAAACAAATCAGCTAACGCTGATGGCGCATTCCTTTACTACGGTACTTTGTTTATTTTGATATCTGAACAGCAGTCTTACTTAAAAACTTCCATTTTTTTATTAGGACATCATTTAGTTTAACCTGGTACAGAACTTGACTCATATAAAGATACTAATTTAGGTCACTTGGCCAAGTTTGGATAAGTTTCTGAGCGATGCAGCGTGCGTCCTCCCTGCCTGGTGCTCGGTGTGTGTGTGTGTGGTAATGACAAAAGATTTCTTTGTACAATACAATAAACTGGAAATAATATGAAAACCAGTAAAACACTGGACACATCTATAGAAAGACATCTTCATTGACTGTTTTGCTGGGCCCAATCATCGTACAGGGGTTACAGCATTAGTAAGTGACATTAAAAACACAAATCCAGTTAAAATTAAAATAACATTCATCCTGTTAAATTAAAGCATGTAAAGCCTCAGGATTTATAATGGCAGTCAAAGTAAACTTGGCAAACTCGAATAAAAATTAGGAAATATATACTTGCATGAATGCTTACTATGCCTGCACTTAAAGTGTTTTGTCTAGTCTATTCACCATGTTACGAAAAAAAAAAAAAAAAATACCGTTTAGAAGCTAAAGAGTATACCATGGAGGGTGACAAATTATATATACAGTAGACCGAGAAACAGGCCAAATAGGGAATGGATAAAGAGCTGAATATATATACCTTCATTAAGCACAGACTGCAAGGCGATTTAATCTAACTTTACGAAATCTTTAACAAGCAGTTGCTAGTATGCCTGTGAAAAATTACTTCCCGGTGGATCATTCAGGTTAATATAAGAACACCGGTCATAAACCTGTTGGGCAACTACTACAGTTACATCAAGACAAGCAATTCTTCTTCATCTGAGTAATAAGTATATTTAAATAAATTCCCACCGGATGTGGTAAATTGTGATACATTGCTGGCATTTAAAGATCACCTGCATAAGTACGAGTATTTGTCGTCTAATTCCAGCTCCATATGCTGATTCCTGAATAATACATTTCTTAATATAGCATTCCCTTTATTTTACAGTTTAATGCCTGGAGGACAGCTTGAACACATTACCGATTTTTAAGTGTTGCCGTTAATCTTACTTTTCTATTCAGAATAATGCAAAATATGGTTCCATTGTAATTTCATGTAAAATTTGCATGACAAAAGTTCTATACTGCATGGTAGTTCTGTCTGCAGTATTTCCTGCCAGTACTTTCTGGAAAGATTGGTGGGTGGGTACAGCCATTTTGTTTTTTAATCCTTGTATCTGATTCACAGAACGATTACCTATATCATAACTTACAACAGACAGCCTCGAAACGACCTGTTTGTATACACTGCCCCTTGTATTCATTTGCAAAGGGCAACTGACGGTGCATATAGGAAGAACAAACTCATAATGTAGGAAGAGTCAGAGGATCATCAGGTAGTAGGCTGACAGACATACATGCTGATACACAGACAAAAGTCCCTAACAAAACAAAAGAGAATCTTAATCGAAAAGTAGGCAAATGAGAATCCGCATGAGCTAAGGCTGCGTTCACACCAAGCGATTCGATTCGATTCAATTCATGGAGAATCAGTTGATTCGATTCATTTTGAATCAGCGCCGTTCATACCGACAGAATCAAACTGTCAGAATCAACAGGGAGTAGTGCAAAGGCTGACTTGAACGAGGATGGACGTAGACGCTCTTGGTGAAATAGAGGTGTTGCTGTGGCTGAGGCGGCATAGGCGTAGGCGTCCAACAAGAATATGGGTGCATGAAATTAATGCAAAAAGACCTGATTTTGGGAGTTTCGGACACTTGTTCCCAGATTTGATAAACAATTCAGACAAGTTTTATGATTATTTTAGGATGACCACTGAACAGTTTAAAATGCTAGTGGAGTTGACTGCACCCAACATAAGAAAACAGAATACTAATTACCGACGTGCAGTTGGAGTTGAAGAAAGGATTGCCATTTACCTTAGGTAAGAAGTGAACTGTTAAAAAGTCTGAAAGTTGGGAGAAGTAGTGTTTCATGCAGTATAAAAGACATCTTTTATTTCTGGTTATGAATACAGAATACATTAAGAAAACATATCTTTCATTTCTGGTTGTGCATAGAGTAAAAATAAGTATAAATTCTTTGTTTCTGGTTGTGAATATATTAAGAAAATAGACATCCTTTATTTATGGCTATCAATACAGTAAAAAAATAGACATCCTTCATTTATGACTGAATAGAGTAAAAAAATAGACATAATATGTTTATCGTTGTGAATGCACCAAAATCATTGTTCCACTTTTTAGGGCTAGCTCTCAGAGATAAGAGTACTCAGAATTATTATCACTAGCAGGAGATGGTAGTGGTGTATGAGTTGTGTGTTGCTCCGTCCAGTAACCGTAGTGGGTGTTGGTGCGATGGAAGAGCTTCCTTCGAAAGGCTTCATGTATTTCTATTTTGATGTCAATACTGTCAGCTGGCGACAGTTGCTTCATCAGAGGGAGAAGGCTTAACAAGAACTGACGATCTGGATCAGAGTCGTTGTCATTCTTGATTGCTGCATGCTCCTGAAGCTTCCTCAACTCCCCCACGATCTGCATATCGACTTCACTTGCAGAGTCGCAGCGAGGTTTTTTGGTAGCGAAGGGTTTCTTTGGTGTAGAAGTAGGCCGGTTGATAGCAGGTCTATTCCCCCCTTCACAGACGTCTACATTGCTTGTTGTTTCTTGAAAACCTGCATTATCAGGTGCATCCGGGACAACAAAAGTTGATGAATTGTCAGGGGAAACATCTACCGGTTCTTCAAAACTTTGGTCCCCATCAAGAGGTGTTGGTACATTAGAAGATGTTGCTCGTGGCGTTACATAGGGGATGAGAAATTCCATAGAGTCATAGAATACCCACTTCTTTGTTTTGGTGTTACCTGATCCAGATGGTTTGATACTAATCCTCTTCTTTTCTCTCATGAAATTGCTCCTTAACTGGTGCCACTTTTCCTTGCATTCAGTTTCTGTGAAAAGAAAATAATAATAACAATAAAAGGCTAATTACACAGGATTTCATCTGACTTATTCGTCCCTGTATGACCTCTCTCTCTCTCTCTCTCTCTCTCTCTCTCTCTCTCTCTCTCTCTCTGTCCAAGAAACATAGGTAGTTAATATTTTTTTAAACCTTATTTCCAGACACGTTGCTACCGGAGAATCCTTTGCTTCCCTTGGGTTCCAGTTTCGCACAGGGAAATCTACAGTGCATGAGATTGTCAAAGAAACAAGCAATGCTATATGGGAAATACTGCAGCCGCAGTACATGGCAGTCCCTGATGATCACCACTGGAGAGAGATAGCTAGAACGTTTTTCGAGAAATGCAACGTTCCAAACTGTATTGGAAGTGTCGACGGCAAGCATTGTCGGCTGAAATGCCCATTTTCTGCAGGCTCGCTTTTGCACAATTACAAAGGGTATCACTCTATTGTACTACTGGCTGTTGCTGATGCCAAGTGCTGCTTTACCCTGGTTGATGTAGGGGCATATGGGCGAAACAGTGATAGTACAGTTTTTAGTTACTCAAACATGGGTAGGGCATTTTTCTCTGGACATTTAGGTGTTCCACAGCCTAGTAACATTCCAGATACTGAAATCACAGTACCCTTCTATCTCATTGGAGACGCCGCTTTTCCTTTAAAGCCCAGTCTAATGAGGCCTTACCCTCGAAAGGACCTAGACTACTCAAGGAAGGTATTCAACTATAGGTTGAGCAGAGCTAGGAGAACTGTAGAATGTGCTTTTGGAATGTTAGCTCAGAAGTTTGGTGTACTTAAAACAACAATGGAGACAAGCGTTGAGGTATCTGAAGCAATAGTTAAAAGTATCTGTGTGCTTCATAATTTTCTTCATCATGACAACACAAGATTTCATGAAGATAATGATGAAACTAATAACCACCATCAAAGCATGAACACTCTGTCACCAACAAGAAGTACAAGGCCTACAGCAGAAGCCATGTCAGTTCGCGACACTCTGAGAGAATACTTTGTCTCACCAGGTGGAGCTGTCGAGTGGCAGGATAGAATGATCCACTGACAGGCTACTTAGTTATAGCCAGCACACAAATGATATCACATCACATCTATTGTACTTTTTATTTTGCATGTAGTATATGAAAGAATTTTTGTTAGTTGATTTTATTTTATTTGGCGGCGCAACAGCTAAGGTCATACTGCTTTATTATGTTATTATTAGCATTACCATAATAGTATCGCCTTTACTCCTACGGGGAATATGATTATGAAGGACATTATAACACAAATTCTGTTTATTACGTTATTTTTAGCATTGTCATAATACTTACATGTTACTCTTGAAACAACATGTATGCGACTTGGCATAGTGTCAGTGAACGGAATCAAAGGCGTACAGGGAAAATACCTTTTTCCACATAAGACACCCAGACAGCCTGGCGCCTGACCGTTACCAAGGTTATCTCTCGCATTTGAAATATACGTGAGTTGCCAAATGCGGCTATTTCTTTTGTACTGAATAGAAACAATCTGTATTGATTAAAAACTTAACTCACCTGTGCATTTAATTTCTGCAGCAATATCCTTCCATAAAGCCGCTATGGCATCCCTGTCCCGATGCTTAGGATCACTAGCATCATAAATAGCACGTCGCTCTCTCACTAAATTTATCAGGACGTCCGGTAGCATGGAGCTCACTCCTCCACTGAATCGCTGTGACTGATGAAAAAATGGACCATCGCGCATCAGTGATTCTGAATCGCCATGATTTGAATTGAATTGATTCGCTTGGTGTGAACAGTTCCTATAGGAATTAACATTTCGCATCAAGACGAATCATGAATCGATATGATTCTCCATGAATTGAATCGAATCGAATCGCTTGGTGTGAACGCAGCCTAAGGAAATAAAACTGCAGGCTATGGTTATATTCATACTGCCTCAGAAAGAGAAATTTGAACAACTGCGTTATTGACCCATTAACCGCAGGGCATCACTTTCGTGATGCTTGGGAACAAAGGATCATACCGTGGGGCGTTACTTTTGTGATTCGGTGTTATTTTGAATTCGCCCGGGCTTTCAAGAGGTGGCTTGTATCATTTATCAGTACTATCAGTGTCCAGCTATACTCAGTTCTGCTAATGTCACCTGTACTCCCATCCACTGTTGACAATTCAGCCATTTTTCTCCTGTCCTTGACTCCTCCCCTCCTTAACTCCCCTCCATTATCCTCTCCTCCCGCCTGACCAGCTGCACTGCGCTACACGAATGCTGGACGGATTTTTCCACTCATTTAATCCATTGAAATGTGCCCTTTGTCTTATTCTTATACAAAATAATATATAAAAGAAAGAGAAAAGGTAATTGATACTGTCATACATCTGGAATAGGCTAATTATCACCTAGGAACACCTCATGTGCACTCATTCACTAATTTTCCTTGTTTATTTCCCCTTGAAATATGCCATGTGACCTGTTCTCATAATAAAAATATATATATGGGAAAGGAAGGGAGAAGCCTAAGTGATATCTACGTGCACCTGGAATTACCTAATTTATTATGTATTGTCTAGATTTCCTGCCAATCATTTCATAGTATATATATTAGCAGCTGTCACCACGCTGACATTGGCAGCCCGTCACTGCCCCTAGGCAACAACATTCAGTTTACTGTCGTCTTTCAAGGTGAAATCACGTCGGATTCGCGCCTGTCCAATTCCGCCGCTTTTTAGAGCCATTGCAAAGGGCCCTGTGATCTCTACCCCTAACCTCATGTGGAAAGGGGTAAAGGGCTAAGTGACTGCTGTGGAACGTGAACTGGCTAATTTATCAATGAAAATGATGGACAGTGACTACGATCTTTCTCGTGACTCTAAAACAGTGCAAGTGGAAATGTAAATAATGTGTAAACAGCAAGTGAAAGCAATGAATGTAAATGTAAGTGAACAGTGGAAAATAGTTTTATAAGTTACTGCATGTGACAGTGGATAATATAGTGTAAATAAAATAGAAATGTAAATAATGTAAATAAAATAGAGAATGTAAATAGAAATGTAAATGAGTAGTAATATAAGAATACGAGTATATATACTAAGAGTAATGAAAGTGAAAGTTTCACTCTAGCATGTATGAATACTATGAGTTATGAAAGTGAAAGTGAATGTGACAGATTCACTCTCAACGCTAGTATACAGGACGAGAAAGTGAATGCCTGGAGTGAAAATAAACTACTAGTACTGAAAGAAACTTATAGATAAATATTGTATATATAAATAAGTGTAATAAAGTATTAGGAATATAAAGTGTGAGTGTGTTTATCAATAATAAATAACAGCTCCACCTCAGAATACCATCGGGGAACCAGCACGGGAGGAAAGCTCGTACGCGCTCATAATTTTCATTGCTTTCACAATGCTTTTTTTGGGGGGGAATATGGATTTTAAACTACTAGAAATTCATAGAATAGTGTTTGTAGTTATAATATCAGGCAATGGTAACCATATTACGGGGTATTGGGAAGTGTAAAGTGAAGACTTCGTTACCCAACTTCAGAAGTCTCCACAAGTCCTACGGTACTCGACGGAGGCTCAACAAACATCCCAGGAGAAAGCTGAAGGTATGTGCTATAGGCATATATAATTATAATGTTCTAGGACTAATAACTGATTTTTGGCAAATATTTTTAGAAAGTCTGTTGGAGCGCAAATATCCTAGCGGGACACGCAAGATGAGCCAAAACAACCCATCGGTTTAGGGGTTAATATATGTGACGGTAAATAAAACCCACACTAGCAGACGAAAAATATATTTACCAAACAGTTTCCTGACCACTAAAGATGTTGGCACTGTCCACAGAAACTGTTTGGTAAATACATTCTCCGTCTACAAGTGTGGTCCTATTTACTGTCTTTGATTACCAAGCAAGAGTGCTCATTCAGCCAATACAGAGGAGAGTGAGAGAGGATGATAATGAGACTGAAAGAATTTATCTGCAAGAGCGAATAACTTGGCCCCGTGACTTCCATGATTAAAGGTGAACCCCCACAGTTGAATGGTGTACTTTGTGATTGTCATTACCATCAGACGATTTTACTGGGCTTGCCAAGAACCTCTCGTAGTGAAGGAGTGAATGAAGGCTATAAAATATCTAATCATTTGAGATCGAAAATTCCACCCTATGGTGAATAAAGTCGTCTGGATGTAACAAGAATAAACGAAGTGAAACTGCATTCAAGTGAAGGAGCTAATGTTCGGCATCCAGGAGAAAAAGTTACACTGGATTATAATTAAAATTAAGTTGTGTAAATTAACAAAAGAAACGACCAGTCTCTTGCAAAACAATTATTGATATTAAGCTAAATCAGAAAAACGAATATATACCCTCCACTCTGAAATAGTTACGATATGAACTATTACTTTTCTCCCAGCAGCTGATCAATAAACAATGTAAAGAAACATGAAAAGTTAAATTTATGTAACTGCGTGGCCTAACGTTAAAGAAAAAAATCGCTTATATTACACTTCACTTGAAAGAGCCTGAAGGACCCAGTGGCACTATAAGGGGAAACATAATTAACAGATACATAAACCAGGACACTGTCCATTGTATTATGCAGTGCTCCTTTGAAGTAATACTAATCTTCCACACATACGGTACATGACCAAAAGGATCTGCCTTGAATCACTTTGCCACTTTTTCTCCTTGAATGATCTATCTCTCTATTGCCAGACACCTTAATCCCGTAAGGGGTGGCCACAAACAAATCGCCTCCATGTCACACACACCCTTTCTTATATACCTCTCAAGCCTCCATGTCATTCTTGGCCTCCCCCTCCCTCTCCCCTCTCCACCTCACTCACATACATTCTCCGCATCAGTCTCTCAGTCTCCGTCCTCTTCACATGGCCAAACCACGTCAGTGTGTTTCTCCTAAAGCCTCCTATCACACCTGCATCTACAATGCTCCTTCACATCCTCATTTGTCAGTCTGTCTTTCCATGTGACTCCACAAGCTCCTCTCAGATATCTCATTTTCACTGCTGTCACTTTGATTTCTGTCCCTCCAACAAGGTCCAGGCTTCACTTCCGTATGTTAGAGTTGGTATCACAATACTGTCATGTGATAATATTTCACTTTCATGCCCACCTCCCTGTTTCTTATCACTGCTTTCAAGGAACCAGCAACTTTTCTTCCTTGTTGTACCCTTTCAAGCACTTCACCCTCCGAACTTCCATCCTTACTCATCACACTACCCATGTACTTAAACGCACTCACATTTTCCATTTCATCCTTATCCAACCTCACTATACATTCACTGACTTCACTTCTCTCGAAGACCATACCTTTACTCTTCCCTACATTCATCTTCAGATTCCACTTCTTACACAACCCCCAAACTCATTCACCAAGCCTTGCAGCTCCCCTTCATCTTCACTTACCATCACAGTATCATCTGCAAACAACAGAGAAGGGAGTTTCCAAACACTCCCCCCTCTATATTATTTGGGCCACTCCAATATCCACTGCCCCACCTTGTATCTCTTTTATAACCCCATTCTTATACAGATAGAACAACCATGGATATGACACATTCCTGTTTCAATCCAACATTCAAGTAGAAAAATATCACTTAGGTCACTATCCACACGCACTGCAGCCTTAGCACCCTCATACATACTCTTCACAGCATTCAACAACTGCCCTTCTATTCCATATATTCATAAAACTTTCCACGATCCTGGTCTATCCACTCTGTCATATGTTTTCTCCAAATCCATGAAGGGCGCATACTTCTTTCCCTCCTCTAGAAACTTTTCCACTAGAGATCTAAGAATGAATATCTGATCTACACAATCTCGTTACCTTCCTAAAGCCTCCCTGTTCTTCTCCAACTAATTCCTCTGTTATTTCCCCGACTCTGTCAATAAGTATCCTACAATATACGTTTCCTAATACACTAAGAAGGCAAATGCCCCTATGATTACCACACACTTCTTTTACCCCTTTTCCTTTGTACAAGGGAATAATTATACCTGACATCCAATCCTCTGGGACTCTACCTTCCTCCCAGGCCATTCTGCACATCTTCCACACCCATTCTACTTCTACCTCTCCCCCATGCTTCAGCATTTCACCAGACTATCAATTTCTGGAGCTTTCCCCATTTCGACTTTTTCGTCATTGCTTCCACAAAATTCCATCCTACTGATTTCTTCCTGTCTTCTCACCTCCCTCCTTCTCCCAGCCATTCCCCAATCACTTATACTCACACTGCAAAATATAAATGCAAATCACTTTTCCTTTACTCTCTCTCTCTCTCTCTCTCTCTCTCTCTCTCTCTCTCTCTGTTTTACCGTTGCTCTTCTTCTCTTGCCATGTTTATATAGAATATTATCCATTTCTTACCATAAACAAGTCTACATAACTGACTGGTATTAAGAATTTTTTTTTTTTTTTCTCCTTTAATATTCACTCTAGCTTGATTGTGAAGTTTTCGGTAGGTGCACCAGTATGTGAAAATAATGCATAAACAGCAGTCCTATGCATAACAGGGAATTACAGGGAATTTTACACAAATCAATGCACTTCCTCTCTTCTTATCCTTCTCCCACCAACCTCCTTCATTTACTTTTCCTCATTTTATAACCTTGCCCTTCTTACCTCACCATGGTATGAGTGGTGGGAGACAACGCGGTCACAAGTGTCTTCTTCCCCTTAAGCCTTCACACTGTTACCTTCTGTTTCTCCTTCTCTTTTAAATGTAATTCTTTTACCACCACAGCTTCACCCACTCCCTCTCTGTCCCTTTTTTTAATTACTTATATTTTCTCACCCTGCGGAAGGGGGGATTGAATACTTCCCCAGTATTCCCTGCTTGTCGTAAGAGGCGACTAAAAGGGACAATATTATCTACATTCTTTCTGCTCTCTCTCTTTCTCGTGTACTTTGCCTGTCCAAACCCTCAGCCTTTTACTTTCATTTAGTTAATTTCCTCTCTCCACTGTCTGGTTCCTGCGAGCCACTGGCATTGGCTCCAGGGTATAATATTTTTTTGCCTAAGAAATCTTGATGAACTCTGGTTACGAAGCAATGGCCCTCAGTTCCGTGCAGCCCTTAAGTGGGCAGGGGGTGGTAAGAATCCCACGGTGAAAAAATAAGTTTATACATCCAAATGTCATAAAGAGAGACTTTGTAGTTACTTGTAGAGAAGTTATATATATTAGACTTGTGGACGAGCGGTTGTTATACTTGAGTAGCTTTGTAAGTAGATAATCTTCTTTCCCATTTGTCGTGCAATGACAGGAGAGGTAAAGAATAGTATGGGACTATTTTTATTTGTCTTGGAAATATTAACAAGTCTCTCACTCACGAGTGAGTATGAGTAGAGTCCCTGTCTCCCTGTCTCGCTCTCTCTCTCTCTCTCTCTCTCCCATGTTGCTAACCCCTTCTCCATGCGACCTGTCTGTTCTATGGCTAGCTTCCTTCTGAGCTCTCTTTCCTAAATTCTGGTGAAACAGGAGACGTATCACGTGTGTTCCCTGTGGTTGGAAAGTTCTAGAAGCCTGTGTGTGAGTATGTGTGTATGTGTGTGTATGGTCAACAAAGCTTTGTTCATCGGTGAATTGCTGACAACTAACTGCATCATCTCCTTACTGGCTACTTCGTAATCTGTCGTCAGCTTTTCCTCAGTGTAACTTGCAAGATCATTTCCCATTCCCAGGCTCGCATAGAGCTGTCTATCTATCTATTTATCTATCTATCTATTATGATTTGTAATTATAATATGGACTCCTAATATATGCTCGGTCACGCGAAAATGGCGTACCATCGACAGTTAATAGTCATAACATATTAATACATATTATATACACATTATAATGAACTTATAAGCTAATTAAGTGAAATACATAATATTGTAAAAGTAACATAATTGTATGAATATTGTATACATATAATATTTATAGTAAATAGTGATTATTCAGTAATATTACATTTTAAACAAGTTGTATACATATTTGAATAAATGCATTAAAAGTAAATTATTTAACTGTAATACAGTATGTACTTGGGTTATTGTAGTGAAATGAATACATGCAAGAAAAAAAAATAGTTTAAAATTAAGATTATGGTAAGAGTTATTAATATTTCATTTAAAGATAATGGTACTGGTATGCCATACATGGGTCATTCTTCTTTGTATTTTATATATATATATATATATATATATATATATATATATATATATATATATATATATATATATATATATATATATATACAAAATATGTACACTTCATTCAGGGGGGTTAACTTGGATGTTAACTCTCCCCCCACTAAATAATGACTCCAAATTAGCAATTCTTGCACGCATTCTGTGCATTGCGAACAGCAGTACTGCAACTACAATTCAGACGATTATAAAGACAGTAGGTGCTGGGCTATACACATAATATGGGTTGAACATACTCAAACTCAAATCCCACCGCTGCCACCAAATGTCATAATGAGAGACTTTGTAGTTACTTGTAGAGAAGTTATATATATTAGACTTGTGGACAGGCGGTTGTTATACTTGAGTAGCTTTGTAAGTAGATAATCTTCTTTCCCATTCGTCGTGCAATGACAGGAGAGGTAAAGAATAGTATGGGACTATTTTTATTTGTCTTGGAAATATTAACAAG
Source organism: Coenobita brevimanus (assembly GCF_032717465.1). Lineage (NCBI taxonomy): Eukaryota > Metazoa > Arthropoda > Malacostraca > Decapoda > Coenobitidae > Coenobita > Coenobita brevimanus. The sequence goes on from NC_136991.1 coordinate 17,806,062, forward strand.
TCTCTCACTCACGAGTGAGTATGAGTAGAGTCCCTGTCTCCCTGTCTCTCTCTCTCTCTCTCTCTCTCTCCTAAGTTGCTAACCCCTTCTCCCTGCGATCTGTCTGTTCTATGGCTAGCTTCCTTCTGAGCTCTCTTTCTTAAATTCTGGTGAAACAGGAGACGTATCACGTGTGTTCCCTGTGATTGGAAAGTTCTAGAAGCCTGTGTGTGAGTATGTGTGTATGTGTGTGTATGGTCAACAAAGCTTTGTTCACCGGTGAATTGCTGACAACTAACTGCATCATCTCCTTACTGGCTACTTCGTAATCTGTTGTCAGCTTTTCCTCAGTGTAACTTGCAAGATCATTTCCCATTCCCAGGCTCGCATAGAGCTGTCTATCTATCTATTTATCTATCTATCTATTATGATTTGTAATTATAATATGGAGTCCTAATACAAAAAGAACCTTAAAAATAGGAAATTGGAATGTTCAAACTCTCAACCAGGCTGGTAAAATGGAAGAACTTATTTCAGTGTTCAAGGAATACAGTATGGATATTTGTGCTCTTACAGAAACGAGGTTGCTTGGAGTAGATAAATTGAATTTGGAAGATGGTATTACTTTGTTGGTTTCTGGTAGGAATGACAGAAATCATTACCAAGGAGTAGGCTTACTGCTGCGTAGTGATGCTTGTAAAGCACTATGTGAGTTAGTGCCAAATAATGAGCGCTTGCTTTATGCACGTTTAAAATCTGACCATGGTAATATCAGTATGGTTGTAGGGTACGCTTCGACAAATGAAACTGCTGTTGAAATGAAGGATGACTTTTATGAGAAGCTAAAGGATGTAGTGAAAAGAGTGGCAAGACATGATGTGTTAGTTTGCATTGGTGATGTTAATGCAACTGTTGGCAGTAGTTGGGATGGTTTTGAAGACTGTGTGGGTAAGGAGGGTGTTTTATATGAAACGAAAATGGGGTGCAATTTGGAAGCTTTTGTTTGGCAAATGACCTTATAATTGATGGAACTATCTTTGAGCATAGAAAAATACATAAACCTACTTGGATTTCACCATGTGGTAAATACTGTAACCGGATTGACCACACTGCAATTAGTGGGAGGCGTAGGAGATTTTTGCAAGATGTTTGGGTAAGAAGGGGGGCAGATATAGGTAATGATCATCAACTTGTGTCAAAGCTTAAAATAAAACTTAAGAGAAACGTTAATGGTAATTGTACAAGAGGTAATAATTATGATTTTGATGAGCTGAGAAATAATAAGAACACGAAGGAAAAGTTTCGGTGAGAATGTAGGAATAGATTTCTAGTCCTGCAGACTTTGCTGGAATCTGACGACAATGATATTGATCAAATGTGGAGAGAGGTAAAAGAGGTTTTGCATGAGAGTGCTAAAGTTACTATTAAGAAAAAAGGAAAAGCAAGAAGGAAAAAGTGGATGTCAGATGAAAAATGGAATGCAATTCAGAAAAGGAAAGAGGCAAGGTTAAGAAGTGAAGAACAACATGTTGATGACCAGGTAGTTGAGGTACTTAGAGCAAAGTACTGGAGCTTACATTCTGAAGTAAAAAGACTAGTTAGACGTGATAAGAGGAGGCTATATGATGAAAAGGCAACAGAGACAGAAATTAAATTCAGTAAAAATGATGGTCAGAGCACAAGAGCAGCATATCAGGCCATAAAGGAGTTAACTGGGACTGAAAAGAGAAGGAAGGAAATACCCGTGCGAGACAGAAATGGTAATTTTAATAAATATTTGGATATAAAAGAAAGGTGGAAAGAGCATTTTGAATCTGTTCTAAATAGACCAGTCACAGCTGAAGAGGACATTTTGCCAGCTGAGAGAGATTTGCAGATAGAAACAGGGGATATAACCTTGTAAGAGGTAGCAAAATCTATAAAGGAGTTAACCCCCCCCCCATCCCGATGTTTTCTGGGCAGTGGTACGTCCCAGTCCCGACATTTTTGGACCTTTTTTTTTTTTGCTCAAACATCCGCTTTTGGTGAGAAACATCGAAAATTCATAGAGAAATCGCTCACCTGAGGTTAAAAATACTCGATCCATGTAGGAGTACCTCCTTACCTTACAGGGTTTTCTATCAGGCTGGCTGCAAAGAAAACGAGTTCCATGGGAGGATAACTATTCCAAACCACTCATAAACGGTATTTATTTATTTATTTGGTACGAATTTATATGTAGTACGAGAGTATTTTGATTTTCAGATTGTAATATAGGCATTATAAGCATTGTTTCACTCACTAACTCATCACCATTCATGACCTTTTTTTTCCCACATTACCTGATCATCATTTCTGACTGTTTCCTCCTCTAATGCCATGTAAACTTTGTCCTCCACATCGTCATCGATTGGGGAATCACTCTGGCCCTGAATGTCTTTATTGTCCAGGTCACTGGTAACAGGTGAATTGCCGAGACAATGGCGTGCAGGGGGGGGGGAAAGGTTATGCGGTGTAAGGCATTGTCCCTGCTTGGCATCTTATAGAGGAATAGAGGAAGGTGTCCCGTGTATACGTGCCAAAAATCACTTGCGAAAATTGAAAATTGAGCAAATTAGGGACCTTGCAATGTTGCAGCGTTAATTTAGGTCTCCGGGATATGAGTGCACATCGTGTGAGGACGTGAATTCACGTCTCCGGGACGTGGCGGAAGAACTTTAAGGCCTCAGGAAAGGATGGAATATTTCCTGAAATGCTTAAGGTGGAAAATTATGAGGTGATGAATGCGCTTTAGAAACTTTTTAATGTGGCTTGGGATAATGGTAGACTTCCAGAAGAGTGGAAAAATTAAGTGATTATAAAAATACCAAAAAAGAGAGATTTAAGTGTGTGTGGCAATTGGAGGGGGATAACTTTGACACCTGTAGTTGCAAAGGTCTTTTCCAAAATCTTGATGAACAGAATAGAGCCAGTAATTGATAAAACTTTAAAAGAAGAACAAGCGGGATTTAGAAAGGGTCGAGGATGTAATGATCAGATTTTTACAGTATGGCATCTAATGCAACAAGCTAATGAGATGAAAATGCTACTTAGTATGTGTTTTGTGGATTTTGAAAAGGTGTTTGATAGTGTTTCACGTGGAGTTATGTTGAAAATTATGAGATTCTATGGTATACCAGAAAAGTTTGTAAATATTATTAGAAGCCTGCATGAAGGTAGGCCTACTTTTTGTAAGGTAATGGTGGGTGGTTCTTTGTGTGATCCATTTTAAGTTAGGTCAGGAGTGATTTGCCATTGCTGTTTGTTTTGGTTATGGATTATGTTATGAGAATGGTTGTAAGAAGAACAGGTGCAAGAATTAACTGGAAAGAAAATAAGCAGCTGACGGATCTGGACTATGCTGATGATATTGTACTTATCTGCAGAAGTATTTACGAGATGCATAGGGTGCTTGATTGTCTGGTGGAGTGAGGAGAAAAAGTAGGATTGGTATAAATTGTGGAAAGACTGAAATTATTAATATGAACGTGGAGAACCAAATGGATTGTGTAATTGGGAATAATATGGTGAAGAATGTAGAAAATTTTAAATATCTGGGAACGATTGTATCAGCTAATGGATCATTAAACAATGAACTTGAGGAGAGGATTAGACTGACTTGGCAAGCCGTTGGAATGTTGAAATCTGTTTGGAATAATAATATGCTTTCGGTACATACTAAAGTACAAATTTACAAGTCCATGGTTAGACCAATTTTTATTTATGGGCATGAGCCATGGTACAGTACAATTGCAACAGATCAGAAAGTATTAACATTTGAGAATAAAATACCGAGAAGGATTCTTGGGGTAATGTGGCAAGACAGAGTTACAAACGAAAAAGTAAGAGATATTACGAAAGTGGAAACAGTTGATGAATATGTGAGACTGTTTTGCTGGAACTGGCTGGGGAACATTTACAGATAAGAAGGCAGTTTAATACAGGATGTGCCAGAGTGGACTGCTAGAGGATGAAGAGGTAAAGGTAGGCCGAAGGAAACCTGGTTGAGGACAATGAAAAGAGAAGCAAGAGAGGAGTGTTGGTGGGATCTGAAGGAGATGGCAAGAGACAAATATTGGTGGAGAGAGTTCATCGAGGTCCTATGCATCCCGTGGGGTGCCACTGGAAATGATTGACTGATTGACTGATTTTCTCACTAGTTTCCTTTCTAACATTTAATCCTCTATACTTTCTTTATCCTTGCTTTTCTTTCCTCTAAACCACTTTTCCACTGGTATTTCCTCTTCCTTTTCATCATTTCTCCCATTTTTCTCACCACTTGAAATTTTCACCCCTTTGGTCTAGTTCCTCTGTTTTCTTAATTGCACTCTATCTTCCAGCGTCCTTTTCTTATCCAAGTTCACACTCCTTTTTCCTCTCCTTCCCCAGACGTTCTTTCTTTCTCGGTATTTATTCCCCCATGCCTATCCCATTTTCTCCTTCTGACCTTTTCATTTTGTCATTCTCCAGTTCATCCCTCCTCCAAGGCATACCTCTCTCATTGTCTTCCCGCTTTTCTTCCATTCTTACTATCCAAATATTATGTAATGTAATTTCGCCTGTTTCTCCGTTTCTTTATTGTCCTCTCTGTCCCCTATCACTCTGTGCACTTGAAGTCTCATTCTTCTCTCGCCTGTACTCTTTCTTTCTCTCTGCTCTTTTCTATCATTATGAACATCATCCATGTGAACCTTATTAGTATCATCATTATTCTTCAGTACCAAGATGCGCATTTTAACCCTCTCAGGTGCAGGTGGTTTGAGTCGTTAGATTGTTTAACAACCTGTAAAGCGCACCATGACACGAATCGGATAAAAAAAAAAAACATACCAAAATATGACACACATTGGCGGGAAACTTGTGTGCTCCTTTGTTTGACATGATGTACATTATGGTGCGTTGTACAGGATGGTATTTGATGACTGAATTGGAGTCCGTTCATGAGAGGGTTAATTCCATTCATCCTCTTCCTCATCATTGTAACTCATAATCTGCTCTAACCCCTTCGTGGCTGCCAGCGTCGAACGTCGTTTAGTCAATAAACAGTTAATTCCATTCATCCTCTTCCTCATCATTGTAACTCATAATCTACTCTTAACCCCTCCGTGGCTGCCGGCTTCGAACGTCGTTTAGCCAATAAGCAGTCGATAAATAGCCGCAGGCATCGTCTGAGCGTGGCCTATAAAAAAAAAAAAAAAAAAAAAAAAAAAGGGCAAAAATTTTTGGGAAGTGAATGAACATTCTGAACATCTTGAATCTGCACTACCCTACACTCCCAAACACCCCACACATCAGTACACCTCGCACTTCTGTGATGAATGGACATCCGAGTTTTGCCTCTCTCCCTGCTCCGACCCCCACCCAGTTCCGCCCTCTCCAGCTCCATAGGCAGCTCACCAGTCCCGAGATCAAGGTGGAGCTGTTCCCCCATGTAGGGGAGAGCAAGGAGGACCGAGATGGGTTTGATCTGGAGATGGAGAGTATGGTGGGGAGTACTGACATGAGTGATGATGAATGGTATCATGGTATCACTCTCCTACTCCCGAGGAGGACGACAGCAACAGCTCCTCAGAGAGTGAGGAGAAGCAGCTACCACCTCGCCGTACAGCTCCACCACCATTGAACAGGATACGGATGGTGGTGAAGTGGCTCTTCACTGAAGGAGAGGAGGGGGAGGAAGGGAAGGCTGGAGCGCAGGTGCACTCACCCCGCACCGCCTCACCACCACATCCCGCCACCGCATGCACCACCTCAGTACCCTGCACCACCTCTCGCACCACCTCACCACCTCCTACCACTTCACTGCCCACCTCACCACGTATTGTTATCCACGTATTTATTGCCTGTTTATGAATTTGAACTACTCACAATCATTGCTGAATCACGTTGAAAGCAATATAATTGTGCATAGGACGTGAGCATATCACACACAGTTACCGTGTGATATTCTGAGTTTATCGTATTCTGACCGTGTAAGGTGTAGGTAAACATAAGGCTTTACCCTTTTTCCTTACCCAGGGAGAAAATATCCTACTTTCCCACACTCACGACACAGACAGCAACATGTATTGCGAAAATAACAAAGTAAAATGATAAAGAGAGGGGGGTGTCAGTTGGGAGCAGGGCAGTGAAATGGCGGGGGACAGGGCAACTTGGAGGCGATTTGTTTGTGGCCACCCCAAACGGAATTGAGGCGTCTGGCAATAGATAGATAGATAGATAGAAAATGATAAAGAAACATAAACATGTTATTACAGGGAAAATACGTTTTTTTCCCGTCTATATACATATTTATTTCTGCTTTGTCTGTCCAGTAATAATTTGACTTATTCATAGTTTTGAACCTGCATTACGATTCTGTTCTACCCATGCAGGTGGTGTGGGAGTGGCTAAAAGAGCCTCCATTCCCCTACCTCTAATAGGAGCTGACCAGGTGCTAATCCACCCGACCCTCCCCTTTCATCCCCCGTTGGAGTCTACCCTCTGGGGACCGGCAATTTTCTCCTTTAGAATTGAATATTCAACTCTTTCACTCCCTCATCTATCATACTCACAACGCTAATATGCAAAATAACTCAAAACTACCATAAACATATTTTATATCAAAAATGTGAAAAAAAATATCCATAATAATTTCTGTTTGAGCCAGTCCTAACATATGTACTGAAATCAGTCGATATCAACATATCTAATATATGCACAACATTTCAGCACCATTCATATTGTTTGGGGGGGTAATTGGGGGTAAAAAAAATTATAACAACACGTGCGATGTTCCAGCTTGGCAATACACCACCGTGGCGGATATCTATTGCCAATATCTCTGCAACTTCTGTGCTCCACTGCAACCCACAGAATGGGTCTAGAAAGCTGGGATTTGCACTGTTAGGTGCGTCTGAACTTCCTCTTCAATATGGAAAAAAAAAATCGAAACTTCAGAAAATGGCCCCAGCGTCGACCAGGGGAGCATGTAAAATTCTAGACTTACGGGCACAGAGGGGTTAACATGCTGCATGCCATCGACATACTGTTGGCAACATATGAACCTCATACAGTATAAAAGCGACACTTGGGTCTGGCACTTGGTACGCCTACAGCCCGTGACGTACTCAAGCGTCTGTTGTGTCTGGGAGGATGAATGAATGGGTTGCCAACCACTGGTCAAAACTGACATGTAGATACGAACCATATACTTAGAGGACTGTAGTATAAGTAACTACATGCACAGGTGTTTTCTGTTAATACCATGGCACATTTAGTTTTTTTTTTTGTGTCCGACTCTGGGCATAGGCTTCACAGCCTGCTCCCAAGACCCAGTAGTCCTCCTACATACCATACACCACATGTAACCACTTCAGCACTAACACCCACCATCCATATTGAAAACAAGCTAGGGATGTCTCATACAGGGCTGGTGTATTGGTATTAGCGGGGGTATTATTACGACATGTCGGTGGGTCTTCTGGGAGATCAGTAAAGTCTGCTTTTATTATTTTCAAATCCTTAAACTCTTCCCTGTCCCAGCGGGGATTTGAACCTAGGTCCAGCAGGACTGCAGGACCCCACTCTACCGACTGAGCTACCGCCTCCCTCAACTGCAGTATCAGTTGACTAATCAACTGCTACTGCAATGATAATCAAATGGTATTATGAGGTTTCGTATCATAGATTGATCCAGTGGGTGTTCACTTACCTTAAAAATCGCTGATGTCTTGCATTGTCAGCCTCTTTATCATTGATTTATTTGATACAAAAGTCATTGCCATAAACTATATGACATAATCTGCTTGTAAAATTAATACGTCATACGCAGATATGGTTACTGTCTGTAACCGCCATCATAAAAAATAATCCTCCTTCCCTTTTCTCTCATCTCTTTATTAGGGAGTAGTGTTTTACAGATAGTTTGACAATTTATAGTAATTATGGTTTGGACATAGGATTTTCCTGTGTAAAACTGATTTATAAAAATATTTTGTTTTTAATTTTATTTTTATAAAATTCCTTTTGGTCATGAATTTTTGGCCTTTTTTGTTCACTGTATGTATCAGTACAAGATTATTGTATTTGGTGGAGTGTTGCCCGTCATGTGTAGAGTGTGGCGCATCGGCAACATGACCGGTGTGTTTTGGCTGGCATTCATGGATATATGATACTTGGCACAATACACCATTATTGATTTGGAAATAATGGATTTTGCACAATATGTTCTCTATATACAGATTACAATATACTTAGTGTAGATAGCAATGCTTGCCATATTATTTGTAATAGTAAATCACTGTTGCTCCTTTACTTTGCCTTTGTTTCAGATGGTTAGTAGCTCAATGTCTAAGACAAGAAAAAGTTTTGGGATGGCTATTTCACAGTGTTTGAGAGGACCGAACGAGTTCCTCTGTAGCAAGGTTCCCATTTTTTTTTTTTTATGTGTCTAACTCTAGGCATAGGCTTCACAGCCTGCTCTCAAGGCCCAGTAGTCATCCTACACACCATTCACCTCTACATGCCACCACTTTGGAGCTAACACCCACCGTCCATATCGAATACATGCTAAGGCTGTCCCAACAGGACTGGTGTACTGGTATTAGTGGGGGTATTTTTACATGTTGGCCAGTCTTCTGGTAGATCAGTAAAATCTGATTTTAAGAAATTCAGATCCTTAAACTGCCCCAGTTGGGATTTGAACCTGGGTCCGATAGGACTGCAGGTCACCTGTCTACCGATTGTGCCACCACCTCCCCCATGTATTGCACAGTGGTGAGGAGAGCTTTGCTCTTACAGGAAGAAACGAGCAGAGAAGGCACTGACATACAGCATTACCCGGTGAAGGCTTTGACCAACGATTAAGCTGAGCTGGTGCTGGCACAGTGGCATAAATCAAATACAAAATTCACTCGACCAGTAATCATCAGTCTGAGGTCTGTGGAGAGAAAAATCGAACAGTTTTGGAACAAAGTGAGTGAAATAGTTAGAGGTCGCACGACTAAATCAATGAAAGATTTTGTGGATAAAGTTCTGGATAGGGTTTTCGATATTACCTCCTGCAACCACACCAATATACTGTGCACCCAGGAAAGTTCCCATTGTAATGATGCAAAACATTGCATGGTCAGAGCCCATGTGCAGTGCAATTGTCCCATGGCTAGTAAAACTCCAGTCCTAGAATTAGAAAGGTTATTACCAAAGAATTAAAACAGGTGAAAAGTCGGCAATGTTGATGGGAGGAGTAGACGGAAAAGAGCACAGGAAACAAATGAAGGCAATTAAAAGGAAGCAAACTGTATTACATCCCAGAGAGAGGAAGCAAAAGAAAAATGAAGAACAAGAGGTGGTATTGCTACAAAGGCTGGAAATGGAGAGGAACGAACATACACTGACAGAAAATGTAGAAGCAGAACAGGAGGACAAGTCGCCAATGGATCGGGGCTCAGCGCAAAAAATGCAGCAAGGGGCGGCACATCTGGTGGAATGGCAGTTGCGGAACAAGCTAGGAGAGTTTGCCTACTTGGTCCAACGCTACTTTGATAAACCAAGAAAAAACCTGAGTGTGTCTATTACTCCTACCTCTGCAATCTGCTCTAGATTTCTGCAGGACTTGATTGCAGCAGGCCACATACAGGTATCTCCCAGCAAAGCCTACATGGCATATGACCACAGTAAACTGGTGAGGGCAAGGAAGGAAGTCATGAAAGCAACACAGACATAAGATCAGTCACGATACAGAGATGCGAAAATTATTGGTCTGGGATACAATGGCAAAAAAGATAGGGCAAGGATTATAATTGCAGACAACGATGGAAAATCACATCCGTGGTTCATAAAGGAAGGGCATGTGATGGTAACAGAAAAGTCATCAGGGTGCTACCTGTGGCATTTTGTACCAGTGCTGCCAGTCCACCCAGAGAAGCCAGCACTCGAGGTTGCTGAGACCTTACATGAAATGCTGGTGGCTCACCAGTCCACAAATAGCCTGATAGTGCTGCAAGGGGATTCAACAAACATGAACACTGGATGGCGAGGCATTACTCACGTCCACTTTGAAAGAATGCTTGGGAGCGAGCTGTTCTGGAGCATTTGCATGCTCCATATGAATTAGCTTCCTCTCCGCCACTTTATCGCCAAGATAGATGGCCCCACCTCCTCTGACAAAGGTTTCAGTGGTCCAGTGTGCAGTCTGCTACACAAAGTAAGCCAGATGGAATTCGACCAGGAATTTAAGGCCTTTCCTAACAGCGGGCCATTGATAAAGATACCAGACAAGACAGTGGAAACCATGTCTGGAGACCAGAAACTGTCATACAGGCTGGTTATGGCAGTCAAATCTGGCAATCTTCCTGCAGATTTGCAAAACACTCAGTGTGGAAGAATATCTCATGCCAGGTGGTTCATGACAAATCAGTCTCTGGTATACATGTGCATGGGCTGACTGGAGAGAACCTGAGGACACTCGTTATCCTGGTCAGATTCTGTCTTGAGATGTATTTCAAACTGTTCTTTGACATCAAAGTGAAACACACGTTGCAGGACGAACCCTATCATATTCTTAGTCAAATTGTGATTCTGAAGAAACAGCCCCAGATTGTGCAAGATGCTGTGACATTCTGCATAAAGACTGAGGCCTGGTTCGCCCATTCCAAGTGCCTCCTTGTCTCTCTCCTGGCCAGCAGAAACTGTGAAGACAGAGTATTTGCCATTGATCAGATACTCAAACTACAGGGGAATAATGATTTTGGTGACACCAGTGTCAGGCAGTAAGTCATGCTCAAGTTGTGCTTGGATGCAATGATTCTGCATGAGTTGATACACTGGCATCCTGATCAAGTGCATGAGCCAGTTTTCTCCTGTTTTTTTATCTAAGGATGAAGTCTGGGAGTTGCAAGAGAAACCTCTCCATGTTCCGGACTTCTCAATCCAGTCACAGTCCACAGAGCGAGCAGTGAAACTGGTCACTGAAGCGGCAGTTGTGGCTTGTGGCTAGCAGGCCAAGGATGGCTTCATTTGTGCGATGACACACCACAGGGAAGCCATGCCCACTAATGCAATGAAGAAAGACCTTCTTACTTCATTCCAGTGATACTGACTTGTATTCAGTGACGTTTGTGAATGATTGGCGCAGCTGATTTGGGACATATTTGCATTGTCTATGGTAGAGTTTTTGAATTAGTGTTGTCTTTCAAGCTTAAATTTGCTTTTTCTGCTGAGAGAATAGATGACTGTTACAAGTGCTACATAACAATGGTGGTTTTTATATATGCATATTGGAAATGTATAATTACACAGAAAATCGATGTATATGTGAAAAAGATTCATTGAGATCGATTATTCGCATACTTTAATTGTAGCATTAGGACAGCGGTCATAAATCAGGAAAAAAGCATGATGAAAGTGAAAATTTTGAAAAAAGTGCAGAGAACAAATGTGTTTATAGAATCTGATTTTACTTAAGTAAACATATTGCCGAGCTCAATATTTCAAGTTTTATTCTGACGCTACACCTACTCTTTATTGCTGGAAAATTGCTCCCATCTTCCCCACCCCCACTCCCTTCCCTGAATTCCCAACCCCTCTTACTCTCCCCTTCCCCCTCTAAACAGTCAGTTCCTCACCCTTCCTCACTCCCCACTGACTGAGGAAGGTGGAGGTTGCAAAATCTGCTCTCCTCACATCTTAAACTCATAGTGGTTATCCACCTTAACCCGCCCCGTCCCGACGACGTATGGGTACGTCACCACGATTTGCATTTGCCAGTCCCGGCGACGTACCAGTACGTCGTGCAATTGCAAGGTACCTAATTTGCACAATTTTCAATTTTCGCACGTGATTTTTCGTATGTATACACGGGACACCTTCCTCTATTCCTGTACAAGATACCAAGCAGGGACAATGCCTTACACTGCATAACCTCCCCCCTCCCCCCCTCACGCCATTGTCTTGGCAAAGGACCTGTTACCAGTGACCTGGCTAGTAAAGTTATTCAGGGCCAGAGTGATTCCCCAATTGATGACAATGTGGAGGACAATGTTTACATAGCATTAGAAGAAGAAACAGCCAGAAATAATGATCAGGTAGTGTGGCAAAAATAGGTCAGGTATGGTGATTAGATAGTGAGTGAAACAATGCTTATAATGCCTTTATTACTGCTTGAAAACCAATATACTGTCATACTACATATACATTCGTACCAAGTAAATAAATAAATACCGTTTATGAGTGGATAAAATAGTTACACTCCCATAGAACTCGTTTTCTTTGGTGCCAGCATGTTAGAAAACCCACTCAGGTAAGGAGGAACTCCTACCTGGATTGGGCACTTTAAACCTCAGGTGAGCGATTTCTCTATGAATTTTCGATGTTTCTCACCAAAAGCGAAGGTTTTAGCCAAAAAAAAAAAAATCGAAAATACCTCGGGACTGGGGGATGTCGGAGGTGTGGAAAACCTCGGGACGTGACGGGTTAACCCCATAGGCCTGGGTGATGACCATAGTCGATCTAGCAAAACATGCTCTATACCCAAGGTGACGACTAGAGTCAGTCTAGCAAATTTTGAAAAATTGTGGGTGTTTTCTTTCCCTCTGCCACCCTCCACCCTCACCGTCAGTAAGGTATCTTAGAAAATAGTATATATATATATATATATATATATATATATATATATATATATAAGTAATGAGCCTTTGTGGTACAGTGGTAAAGTGTGCGTTTCTGTACAATGAAGAACGAGGGTTCGCAGCCCGCTAGGGTAATAAACTTTGGGAGGGTTCTTCTGACCACCTACTCCTTTGGCAGACAAAAGGAGTGCTGTGGTTGAACAAGTGTCGCATACTATAAAATATGCTTGCACCCAGTCAGCTTGCACGGGCCGATTACACTTGGTTCACAGACTACATACACATCCAAAGCCATTCCAAGACTACAGTTAAGGCCCTCTCCCACTTCGGCGTAAATAGGCACGATAAAGCCACGATGAAAATCGTGGCTGAAGTCGGTGATGTGTCGACGATTCTGACCAAGAATCGTGGTGTCAGCGTAATACCTGCGACACCAGTACGACAAAACGCCGAAACCTCGGCGGAGTATACGATATAACTGGCGACTAGTAGCCGACATATCGCTGATATGTCGGCGTAATGCACAAGCATTATTCTAAATTCAAATTTTAACGGTTTTTTATGGCGACTCAATGGCGATAAAGGTACAACGGCGGCGTGCTGTCGACGATGTATCGTCGATGTGTCGGCGAATGCATCGCACGCACCTCGCAGACAAAACGCCGAGGCCATCGCAGGTGCCTAGCCGTCATCGGCGTATTTAAGGCGATTAATCGACGGTTCATCTGCGAAATGTCGGCGATATATCACCGACATTCATAAGATGAAATATTACTGTCGCACAACCCGGTACATATCGTACGGTTTACGTAGGCTATGTCGTATTAACCTCACCGATGCATCGCCGATACATTGCCGATGCTTCGCCGTATGACCGTATGACATCTCAACGTTTTCTTTCACCGCCGATGCCTCGCCAATGTCGGCAATCATACGCGGTTTATACGCAGGGTAATCGCCGATGTCGCCGAGGCGTCGCCTTGTTGTTTACAACTAATCTGCGAAATTTTACAAAATCGTGGAGGACCACGACGTTTTCATGCAGCATGAAAACGTCGTGGTCCCCCACGACAAATTTCCACCTCGTGCGACGTATCAGCGCCATGCCACGAATAGACAAGATTTTGATGACGAATACCCACGATTAGGGATTTTTGACACATCGTGACTTTATCTTTCACACTTTCGCCGAAGTGGGAGAGGGCCTTTACACTTGCAAGCACTCCATGCCCTACATACAATCTCTACCAGACAGCCTAAGCCACTTGGTAGAGATACAGAGGCTGTATCGTCCCCACATCGGTCGGGATAGGCTGGTCCTGCAGTGGACACTCAAAAGGCTATTGATGATGATGATGATGATATATAAGTAATAATAATGTGAAAAATCGCGGGTGTTTTATACTTGTATACGTGTCAGTACAGTGGTGACACGTGACTTCCTGCCCTCTGCCACCTTTCACTATCATTCTGCCTGTTGCAGTCAGTAAGATATCTTTGAATATAGTGTGTGTGTGTGTGTGTGTGTACACACACTCATATATATATATATATATATATATATATATATATATATATAAAGGGAGATATTTTTGCTTGTTTGTCTGAATTCACCGTAAACAAGGATTAAGCAAGAAGTTATGAGGAGCATAGTATAGTCAGCCAAAAAAAGTCGTGTCTTCGTTCCGAACCCCGCAAATATTCGAAGAGATAAGTCGAAGCAGAAGGGATAGCTTCACAAGTCTGGCAACTGTGTCAGACCAGACTGTGATGGGGGTGAGTTGTTTGGGGGTGGAGGTGGGGTAATGAAGTATATGTGTGCTGTAGGTGTTGTTGGCGGTGTAGTCTAGCATTACACCTCAGAGTAAAGGTGCTAAATGTGATATTACACCAGATTTCATACCTGCAAATAATTAAATGTATCGTCAACCTGAACTAATGCCTAGATCGTGTAGGCAATCAAACAAATGAAACGACGAGGTGCAACCCCGCCCCCTCCCCACTTTTCTCCCACACCCCCACTGCCGGGTATCAACTAGCCATATGACATCGGACTAAAGGACAGAAAGCTGTGTTTTTACTGTATGTTTACCTTCTGAACATGGCAGGACATATACCATGTTTGGTGTGGCAGAGGCATGCGGTGCCATCACAGAAATAACGAGAAAAACATTCCACAGGTGGTTAGTGTTTTGGTAAAGGGGTGAGGGAAACTCATAGATATAAACAAGCCTAGATGCCGCATGACACTACTTTAGATGCGTCTGCCAGGCCGCCATCTTGCAACGTCTAGGCAGACGATGTCGTGTTCCTGACGATGGTCAAAGTTGACCACCATTTACCTAGCAATGCTGCAACACTGTGCTGCTTTTGGGTGTAGAAAGCGTCGGAATATATCTATAGTGACACCGATAGCATGAGCCGCTGAAGTTTCTGATTATGCAAACGTCATTAAACCGCTTCCCTATCCCACGAAAGGAGGATGGCGGGTTCCAGAAGGGAAATTTAAACCTGCAGTCCACCAAGTTAACTTTTCAAAAGAACCAGGAACCACAACCATCACCACCACAACAACAGCCACCACCATAACGACCACCACCACAACAACCTTCGCCATCACAACAAAAATCCACCAAAACCACTACCCCCTGAAGCACCATCACAAAAATAATCATTACCACAACAACAACCACAATAACAACAATCACCACCACCACCACCATCACAACAATCACCACCATAACAACAACCACCACCACTACAACAACAACCACAACTGCAACAACCGTCAACATAACAGCCACCACCACCACCATACCCACCGCCACAATAGTCACCACCACCACCACAACAACCACCACCTCCACCACCACAACAACAACAACCACCACCACCACCTCAACAACAACGCCACAGATACCACCACCACAACAACAATCACCACCACCATAACCACCACCACCACCACCACCACCACCACCACAACAACAACAACCATAACAACCACCACCACCACCATAACAACCACCACAACCAGAACAATAACAACAACCACCATAACAACAGCAACCACCATAACAACAGCAACCACCATAACAACAGCAACCACCATAACAACAACAACCACCATAACAACAACAACCACCATAACAACAACAACCACCATAACAACAACAACCACCATAACAACAACAACCACCATAACAACAACCACCACCATAACAACAACAACCACCATAACAACAACAACCACCATAACAACAACAACCACCATAACAACAACAACCACCATAACAACAACAACCACCATAACAACAACAACCACCATAACAACAACAACCACCATAACAACCACAACAGCAACAACAGCCACCGCCACCTTAATAACAACAACCAACAACAACACCATCACCACCATAACAACAACAACAACAACCACCACCACCGTAACAATAACCACCACCACCACCATAACAACAACCACCACCACCATAACAACAACCACCACCACCACAACAACAACAACCACGACTACCACCACCATAACAACAACCACAACCACCACCACCATAACAACAACCACCACCACCAACACCACCACCACCACAACAACAACAACAACCACGACTACCACCACAATAACAACAACCACAACCACCACCACCACAACAACAACAACACCAACGATAACAACAACCACCACCACCACCACAACAACAACAACAACATCCATAATAACAACAACCACCACCACACAACAACAACACCACCACAACAACAACAACCACCATCACCACCACCATAACCACCACCACCACCACCACAACAACAACAACAACATCGACAACAGCAACAACAACCATAACAACAACCACCACCATAACAACAACAACCACCACCATCACCATAACAACCGCCACCACCACCACCACCACCACAACAACAACAACAACAACAACAACAACAACCATAACAACCACCACCACCACCTCCACCACCACAACAACCACCACCACCACAACAACCACCACCACCACAACACCACCACCACCACCACACCACCACCACCACCACAACAACCACCACCACCACCACAACAACAACCATAACAATAACCACCACCACCACATAACATCTACTACCATAACAACAACAACCACCACAACCACCACAATAACAACAACCACCACCACAACCACCACAATAACAACAACCACCACAACAACAACAACGACCACCCTTACAACGACAGCAACCACCATCACCATAACAACCACCACCACCACCACCACAACAACAACAACCACACAACAACCACCACCACCACCATAACAACAGCCACCACCACTACC
Organism: Coenobita brevimanus; assembly: GCF_032717465.1. Lineage (NCBI taxonomy): Eukaryota > Metazoa > Arthropoda > Malacostraca > Decapoda > Coenobitidae > Coenobita > Coenobita brevimanus. The sequence continues at coordinate 17,823,019 of NC_136991.1, forward strand.
ATAACAACAACCATCACAACAACAACAACAACAACAACCATAACATCAACAACCACCACCACCACAACAACAACAACAACAACCACCACCACCACCACCACCACCACAACAACAACAACAATAACAACTACCATAACACCACCACCACCACCACCACCACAACAACAACAACCACCACCACAACAACAACAACCACCACCACAACAACAACAACAACAACCACAACAACAACAACCACCACCACAACAACAACAACCACCACCACAACAACAACAACCACCACCACAACAACAACAACCACCACCACAACAACAACAACCACCACCACAACAACAACAACCACCACCACAACAACAACAACCACCACCACAACAACAACAACCACCACCACAACAACAACAACAACCACCACAACAACAACAACAACCACCACCACAACAACAACAACCACCACCACAACAACAACAACCACCACCACAACAACAACAACCACCACCACAACAACAACAACCACCACCACAACAACAACAACCACCACCACAACAACAACCACCACCACAACAACAACAACCACCACCACAACAACAACAACCACCACCACAACAACAACCACCACCACAACAACAACCACCACCACCACCACATCCACCACCACAACCACCACCACAACCACCACCACAACCACAACAACAGTTACCACGACAACAACAACCACCACCATCACCACAACAACAGTTACCACAACAACAACAACCACCACCATCACCACAACCACCATCACAACAACAACCACCACCATCACCACAGCCACCATCACATCAACCACTACCATCACAATAACCACCACAACAACCACCATCACAACAGCCACCATTATAACCATCATCACAACAACAACAACAACCACAATAACCACCACCACCACAACAACAACAACCGCCACAACAATCACCATCAACACAACAACCACCACTACCAACAAAATAACCACCACTACCACCACAACAACAAAAACTACCACCACCACCACCACCACCATTACACAAAAAACCACCATCATCACCACCACCACAACAACACCAAAAACCACCATCATTATCAGCACCACACAACAAAAACTACGATCACCACCGCCGCCACAACAACAACAACCCCCACCACCACAACAATAATGACCATCACCACCACCACAACAAAAACCACCATCACCACCACCACAACAATAACCACTATCACCACTACCACAAGAATAACGACCATCACCACCTCCTTCACAACGATATTTATTTTCAGTCTGAATTCACTCTAAAACAAGCCCCACTATTAAGGCCCTCTCCCACTTCGGCGAAAGTGTGGAAGATAAAGTCACGATGTGTCAAAAATCCCTAATCGTGGGTATTCGTCATCAAAATCTTGTCCATTCGTGGCATGGCGCCGATACGCCGCACGAGGTGGAAATTTGTCGTGGGGGACCACGACGTTTTCATGCTGCATGAAAACGTCGTGGCCCTCTACGATTTTGTAAAATTTCGCAGATTAGTTGTAAACAACAAGGCGACGCCTCGGTGACGTCGGCGATTACCCTGCGTATAAACCGCGTATGATCGCCGACATCGGCGAAGCGTCGGCGGTGAAAAAAAAACGTTGAGATGTCATATGGTCATACGGCGAAGCGTCGGCGATGCATCGGTGAGGTTAATACGACCTAGCCTACGTAAACCGTATGATATGTACTGGGTTGTGCGACAGTAATATTTCATCTTATGAATGTCGGTGATATATCGCCGACATTTCGTGGATGAACCGTCGATTAATCGCCTTAAATACGCTGATGACGGCGAGGCACCTGCGATGGCCTCGGCGTTTTGTCTGCGAGGTGCGTGCGATGCATTCGCCGACAAATCGACGATACATCGTCGACAGCACGCCGCCGTTGTACCTTTATTGCCATTGAGTCGCCATAAAAAAAAAAACGTTAAAATTTGAGTTTAGAATAATGCTTGTGCATTACGCCGACATATCAGCGATATGTCGGCTACTAGTCGCCAGTTATATCGTATACTCCGCCGAGGTTTCGGCGTTTTGTCGTACTGGTGTCGTCGGTATTACGCCGACACCACGATTCTTGGTCAGAATCGTCGACACATCACCGACTTCAGCCACGATTTTCATCGTGGCTTCATCGTGCCTATTTACGCCGAAGTGGGAGAGGGCCTTTACATGCTTGACCGCTCCAAGAATGACGGCCGCACAGACTCAACGCTGCTGTACTGCAGAATGGGCGATGCGGCATCTAGTCTTATTTATATCTATGGGGAAACCTAACCACAGGTGTTAAGCAAGGTGATAAAACCAAGATATACACCCACCAGCACATAATAATATCTTCACAGTCATTCAGTTATCTATTCTGGACGACGGGAAATAGAGGGGAGATTCTAGTTATCATTAATAAACGCTGTTTTATATTATCATAATCGTGACGTTTCATTAAATTCCAAACACTCGTTATGAAACGTATTCCACCGTTATTCCGTCCTCTGTAGTATTCCAAATATCAAAGATGAATTAGACATGACAACCCATGTATATGAAACTGCAGTATATTCTGATTACATGTAAACTCATGACGATGGATATTAAGACATTTAGTGACATAAGTGATAAAAGTTGACTATAATCCTATTACCCAGTATGTTATTCCCAACAATATCCACCCCACAGTAATACATGACACCCCAAACCATTCACCCCCACCACCGTCTGGTCTGACACAGTTGCCAGATATGTGAAGCTATCCCTGCTGCTTCGACTTATCTGTTCGAATATTTACGGGGTTCGGAACGATGACACGACTTTTTTGGCTGACTATACATCCAGGCAGGCGGTGAACTGCCAAAAAAAATTGGATTTTGGTCACTTGTTTTCCCCTCCTCCCCCCATTGTTGATTGCCTACCTACCAGTCTATTGACAATGCCATCACATAGCCAAAAGTTTGTACTTTAATCTCCTGTTTAGTTTTTGACTCTAGGTGGTTGTTGTTGTTTGTTTTTTTCAAATATTTGAAAACGGGACAAAAATCACTGATTATCCCAGGCCGGGAGGGTAAGCGGCCAAGCCCCACGACCAGGCTTACGGAGTTAAAAACATTTTTTTTTATGGTGGAGGTGGGGGATTGGGAGAAGGTGGAACTCAGAGGGTTCCAGGGTCTACTACGGTGCAGAATTTCGCGTGTCCACGTAAAAACTCTGCCGTTGTTCCCCCTTAGGGCAGTGGCTGTCGTAGGGGTGGCCATTAGAGGTCCCAGCCTGCTTAAAATTTGTTTCTCTGTGTTACTAGTGTGATAAATGTCTGTGCTCTTGTTCTTTACTATTTTTTTTGTCACTGTATTTCATTAACTTTCCAGTGTAGTCAGTGTACTTTTTCACTTATCATTTAAATTCCCTCTTTTTTTTTCATTTTTCTTTCCACAGGTGTTATATGATTCATTTTGCACTGTTAGTCGTCATGGGGAAGGACACTAAATACGGCCAGCTTCCACATCCTGTGGTGGTTGTACTATCCCTGTTTCGATTCTGATCTCATGGAGTCTGCGTTCCATCTTCCTAACACAACAATCCATTGCACAGATGGTGAGGATGAATCCAGTGAAAGAGATAGCCACTGGGAGAAACACAAATACCGGACATACCCATGAACGGCTGAACGCCAAAGAAAACTGATCCATAACGAAGTTATTCTCAATGAGAAATGTTAACATACACAAGGTGGCAGAGGTAGGGTGGAAGTCATGTTGATGGGTTGAAAGATCTCATAAGTGTGATTGTGTACTGCCTCATGGTAACGAGTGGCATAGGTGATGACAGATTAAGATTTAACTGTACAATAGTCAGGTACCTTATAGAGACCACTGTCAGGCACTGAACGCACAGAAGTTCCAGGACACATGATACTAACAGAGATGGGGACAGTGAAGAAGTAATGAATGTGGTTCACATGGGCGTGATGCACTGGAATTTTAGGAGCCGAAACAAAGGAACAGGCAGAGTGTACAAAATGGCTGCAAACCAAGGCAGACTCACAGAGTGCAGTGCTACTAGGGAGAACAGCCAGAAGGTAAACAGCACAAAGTCGAGAAGTAGGTGTAAGGAAAGAACATTTGGCAAGATTGGAGGAGGTGAAAGCAATGGAAAGATGATAATGGGATGGGAGGAAATACTCAGAGAGAAGAGATGCTTGCAGTAAGTTGCTGAATAAGAAGGGAAAAGGAATGATTTGGAAGATGTTGAAGGTGATGGTAGAACGAAGAGGATTTCACCTTCACATAGTTATCCATATTATAGACTGGACTAGGCTTTGAGGATAACATGGAACAGGGGAGTTCTTTATCGAACCCATATATGACAAAGAAGGGAGATTCGCCAATGGATGCGTTGATGGAACTATTTATGGAGGCTGCAACTTGAGGTATCCATTCATCCCAGCTCGCACTGTATGATCCTAGATGTCTTAAACACTCCAAAACCTTTCGGTTATGGCACTCTACGAGGCCATTTGAAGCTGGATGGTTAGAAACAACATTGCATTTGTTGATTTTGTACTGTTTACAGATTTCGTCCAGGAGACTGTTCTTAAACTCTGTGTCATGATCTGTAATAATTGTAGTTGTAATAAATGGGCAAATTACCTGGTCAGTGAAGGCACGTGCCACACTCTTCACAGCCTTATCTGAGAGAGGCACAAATACAATATATATATATATATATATATATATATATATATATATATATATATATATATATATATATATATATATATATATATATATATATATATATATATATATATATTCATTGGACTTCATCCCGACAATACTTGTGTGCTCCACAATTGAAATATCACTCTTCCATGTATTCTTTTATTATTATATCTATGTACAATAGACTTCAACTATTGTGTGATTGCAGCTGCTAAGCTGTAGATCTTTTCCATGTGACGCCACGAGTGATGTGACTTTTGTTTACGTCGCAACATTCGATGGCAAATTATTGGAAGTCTAGAGAGAGAAAATTGCAGATTCCACAACAGTATTCCTTTGCTGTGCCTTCGGCTGTACGCCAACAAGGACTCTGGAAGTGGGGTACACTTCTACCGGTTTCCGGCCAATGAGGAAATGCGACATAAGTGGATAGGGGCCGTGAAGAGGGAGAATTAACAGCCGACGACGTACACCCAGCTTTGTAGCATTTCATATCAGGTAAGCCGATAATTTGTGAGTAGATACAGGCATATTTATCATTCTTTGTAGCTGAAGATGTCATGGGATATCCTAATTATGTTAATATCACAGTACAAGACCCACTTGGCCATGTGTGTGTGTGTGTGTGTGTGTGGGAAATGAGGGGAAGGGTCCATGTCACAAGTCTTGATTTGGTATTACGCTAGAGTTTCACCTAAACAAAATCGGACATAATCTATATTCTCCATAGCAGTGATGATCAAGAATGTTAGATGCGTAAGTAAAACTGATTAAATTACCAGTTAGGTCATACTGAAGGTTAGGTTAGGTTAGGTTAAAACTTAAATTTTTATTTTTTCAATGTCTTTGAGTGTGATTCATTTGAAACTGATATTTGTGTCATGGTGGATCACTTTAGTAGTAGTGCAGTACAGAACACAATTGAACACTTGAGTGTAAAACTGTAATATACCACTGGGAGTCTGTATGCTGAACTATGTTTTAGTTACAACTAAAGCATAATTACTAGTACTACTGTGTATAATTTTCAGTTCTATTGTGCCACTGAAAAATCCAAACTGCCAATACATGCTCCAGTTAAATGTACATTCTACCCTGAGTACAAAAACAGGCTACTTTAACCACAAACGAGAGGATAAATACTGTACTTAAATATATCATCAGCTCTTGATATTTATTTTTACCAGGTATGTACTATGACTTTCTTGTTAATGCAAAATGTGAAATCATTAAAATTATATTGTTGAAGTGTTTAAGTTGTAGTATTCATCAGCATGAATTATATGACCTTAACTTAACCCGCCCAATCCCGACGTTTTCTGAGCTTTGGTCCACCCCAGTCCCGGCTTTTTTGGACCATTTTCTTTTTTGCTCAAACATTCGCTTTTGGTCAGAAACTAAGGAAAATCACAAAGAAAGGTGTCCCTTGGGCCCAGAAATGGCTTACCTGGAGCACGTAAGTTTGACAGGTACTGCCATGCTCTATGAGTAGTCTTTTCGCCGTACGTTTTCTATGGTGGCACGGGTACTCTGAACTGATGCAGTATACGTTTATTATCATGTATTCATATGTTGGAAATATGTATACCAGAAGTATATTGGGTTTTATACAGAAAAAAATGAGAAATAAGGTATGTACTATTGTGCGACCCTAGCAAAATCGGTCGATTATGTCACCGATGGATAACAAACACCATTATTTCATCAGCTATTGTATATTTTCATGTTCCATATTACTTCCACAATAACATCATACCATTTTCAACTTTACATAATTGTCTGTACATATTTTGTTGCATTATGACAAGAATTAGCATAAAAGTAGCGCTTATTTACCAAGTGAGATCATTTTATTTCATGCTTTTTTCAACTCAGATTCTATTTTTACACCTTTTAGATTACTTATAACATAATATATAACCCACTTACATGTTATACAATTAGTTTTATAGATGTACTTGCTTTACGAAAAGAATTAGCATAAGAATAGCGCTTATTTACCAAGTGACAACTTGGTCTTTCATGCTTTTTTTTAACTCAGATTCTATTTTTTCACCTTTTTGATTACTTATAACATAACATATTACCCATTTACATGTTAGACAATTGCTTTTACAGAAGTACATACTTTATGAAAAGAATTAGCATAGAAGTAGCGCTAATTTACGTAGGTAAATCATGTCATGTCATTATTTTTTCACCTCTGAATTTATTTTCTCCCCCTTTATAGTACTTCTCACATTACATTCTGGCCTTTTCTATGTTAGACATTTGCTTTCACAGTAGTACACGATTTACAGTAAGCCTTATCCTAATATATATATATATATATATATATATATATATATATATATAGAGAGAGAGAGAGAGAGAGAGAGAGAGAGAGAGAGTGAGGTGGGATGGTGGTACACTGGGAGACAGCTTATCCCATAATTGGTGGCTAAATTTAGAGCCCTTGGGGAATTTCCCACTCCTCTTACACCGTGAACAGAATTCTTCCTAGCGCTTATTTACGTACTGACTGTATGAGGCGTCTAGAGCCAAAGGGGCATCCCCACCAATATACTGGTTTTGAGTTAGGTAGGGGAGACAACAGGCTTAACTCCTATGATTAGTGACATCACATAAGATAACTTCTGGCACATTATGGTAGAGGGGCTGAAAGTCACGTGGTTTTGTCCATGCTGCCGGGCGAACAAATCAGAGCAGGCAGGCATCTAAGCCACACTACACAAACTTTCAATTAGTGCATTCTCACTCTCTGCCACTCACGGAAACAGAGCAGCCAATCAGCAAGCGTGTGCACTGCCCGGTGTGCTAGTGTGAGACTTCCCTCCCGTATTAACTGAGGTGTCTAATTATTACGTATTGGATTTTTACCCCATTTATCGTAGATTATTGGTGACAAGATGAGCTGTTGTTATTGGGGTTGAAGGGGGGGTGACAAGATGAGTTCATCACATAGTTACAGTGAGGAGGTGGTGCCTATAACCTCTCGTAAGTGTCAGAAGTGTGTGGAGAAGTGGAAAAAGGTAGAAAGGAAGAGGAAAAGAGAGTGGTGAGGGGAGACAGCGGGAGGGGGCGTGGCACCGAGGAGGCAGAGTTGGATGTCGTTCTCCTAGATGACGACCCCACCATTTAACCCCCCACTACCCCTTCTCAATTTACTTAAGCACTACACTACTTTTTTTTTTTTAGTGTTATTATTTCAATCTATTATGGTAGAGGAAAAATAATAACTGCATTGATTTCAGATTTAGTTGTCAAAAACGTGAAATTACAGTAATAATCATTCGTTTATTAATATTCAGTGAACTGGAATCTTCAGTTAATAAATTTTTGTACATTAATACATTCGTTGATGTTTTTTCTGCCATGTTTTTAAATCCCTACAATATGTTATTATGCCCATTTATAAATTGGGGGTTTGGTTTACTGCCTATTTTGTGGTTACGGTTATTACTGTTTTGTTTTTTTGGCTGTACATGTAGAGCATAGGCGCTGATGATCATTTAGATGTATAAAAGGTCTGTTTATTGCCTTCTGGTTATGACGTTGCCATAAACACAACTTTAAAGCGTCATAACTCAAAAGTACATTTTGGCGCCGATGCCCCTTTGGTTCTAGACGCCTCGTATGTTCTGTGACTTTCAACTTAGACTATTTTTCAACTTACTAACTTTACAGTAACTATACAACTCCTATGATTAGTATCACATAAGATAACATGGCACTATTATGATACTGAACGACACTTTATCGCGTATGTACAGGCCTTACCACACTACACACACTTTCAATAGTGCCTGTTATTATGATACTCACGGAAACATGGTTGCAGGCAGAGAGCAACGTTGCACTCCACACACTCGTACCTAGTGTCTCTTCTTTTATAATACTTCCAATATAACATATTACCGCTTTACATGTTAGACAAGTGCTTCCATCTTCTGCTAACTCACACCACGCCTAACACGAACACCACGTGGATGTGTTGCCTCCCCCACACCACTCTCGCTTTCACGAATCTGTCTGCGCTCTCCCGCCCCAACACTTTCAATTTCTGCTGCCCTAACCATCCCCACACCACTACTTCCTGCCACAGAACACATAGAAGGAACATACCTGTGGAACAGTCGCAATGTGACGTCTGTCCCAGTCCCACATGGCGATTTCTTTTCCTTCCCCAGCCAGGAAAATACGCCACCATGTACTGCTTCCTCGTCCTCGTCCTCATCTGATGGTATGTGTTGCTGCCTAGATGCAGCACATGATGCAGGCTGGCCGTCCCCTGCTCTCCTATATGTTATATATTTGACCTTCCTTGGGGAAGGGACCTCCTCATCACTGCTGCTGGTTACCTCCTCAGGCTGCATGTAATCGACATCGAGGGTGTTGTCGTCCAGTGGGGAATCATTATCCCCTGTAAAGGTATCCAGGGCAACTTGTATCTCCTCGTCTGACAGCCCATGACGCGCCATGTCTGACCTGGGTGACTGCTGACAGGTAAGTGGATGATCACAGGGTCAGGTGGGGTTAATCTGGGTCTAGGGGATTATCCGCCTGGCAGCGAGTAGGTGAGGCTTGTGTAGGCGGGCGAAACAAAAATCAGGCGCGAATTTTGAAAAATGTGAAAATTATGCAACTTGCAATGTTGCCGCGTTAATTCACGTTGCTGGGACATGAGTGCACATCATGTACGGACGTTAATTCACGTCGCTGGGACGGCGCAGGTTAAATTTGTGCCAATGTTATGTTTCAGTTGCAATGTTAAAGTTAACTTGACAGTTTTGACATACAGGCTACTGTCAATTATGGATTTTATATTAACCTATTTTACACACAAATATAGGCTGTGTGTATTTATCTAGGCCTATAAGTACTGAAATTTCCAAAATAAATTTTTGGCAAATTTCCAGAATTACACATAACTCACACTGAAGCTTAAATTTCATTTTTCAGTGTTTTATAGTGTGATTAATTTGAATCTAAAATTCATTTCTGTTGGAAATTACTTTTTTTTTTTTTTTTTACACCAAACCAACGTAACCCAACCAAGCTAACCTAATCTAACCTAACCAAGGACCTAACCTGAAGATAAGAAGAGGGAATAACTACGGTAAGCCAACAGGCCTATGCTAGAAAGCTCCCACAAAAGTGTGACTGATCTACCCTGCTTACAATAATCCATGCAGGCCTATGCCAAGCAGCTCATATAGGAGTGTGACCACAAGAATGTCAAATTCTATAAGCAACCTATACCTGCCATATGCTTATCTAGCCTATGCTTGAAACTTTTTAGAGAGGAGGCAGCAACCACGCCACTTGATAACCTAATCCATTCAACTACTCGGTTCACAGTCAGTGTATACAATCATTACCCCCTTGGCCCCACATCAAAAATTTACTGATTACCAAGATGCTTTACATGTCCTGTATGTCAGCTGCAGCTAGTTATATTACACATATACAATAAGACATGTCTGTTTACCTTGAGGGATGCCCCAATAACCTTTGACGGGGTGTTCACCAAATAGTGATAGAGGTTGCCATATCTGAGATATGGTTTCGGTCCCCAGTCCTTGAAACTGGTGAAATTCTCACTAGATATGGTGTAAGGATCCAGCCTCAAATACTTCATCTTGTTCCTGTACATATCTTGGTGGTATTGATCCAGATTTCTGCATATATCTGACAGTTCCATCTCTGACAGCCCTATCTGGACAGCCACGACTGCAACGAGTTTGCCGTCCATTTTAGAGTCGTAAACAAAACCATGTGATTTCTGTGACGTCACTGGAAAAGACATATACTGTCAATATTACTGATTGCTTGGAATACTATCTCAACTATATATATATATATATATATATATATATATATATATATATATATATATATATATATATATATATAATATATATGTATATATATATATATATATATATATATATATATATATATATATATATATATCCACAGTATACATATTACTATTCTATTTACATATTACCTGATTTGTTACTTAATTCGTATGGCCATGTATATAATGTATTTCTTTTACTTCATACTACTTCTACTGGACCATTCTACCTTATAATCATTAACATTGCAAGTAATGTTATACCTAGTAAACTCACCCCCTCAATAGTTATATAAATAAACCCACTATATTATAATGACTCATTGTGTCAGGAGACACCATTTCAATTAAGTGGAGGAGTATTGTAACCATACTGTGTTACTGTAACCATATTATGTAACACTATATATATAATCATACATTCATAATGTCTTAAACTTGTGTACATGACCAACTGTGCATGTATCAGCTGATTTCATAAATTGCAAATGCAAGCGCTGGCTCCCCTCGCTCTGCCCTCGCTCAGTGGGGCAGTTGAGGGACTGACAGAATGGGTTGGACCTGTGGTGATTTTCTCCTAATAAACTTCCGTTATACATCACTCAGGACCTCTGGAGTACTCCTAACTGGGGAACAAATTGGTGACAGAGGTGAGTCTGATCTCATTTACATCACCTCCGTACAGCCAGTCTGACTTCGCTTGTGCCGGTGTTCTGTACTTGCTCCAGTCTCTCAGAAGGCGTGGGTTCATATCCCACTGCTGCCACCAATTTGTTTCACCCCCTCTTGTATCCCCAGTTAGGAGTAATCCAGAGATCTTGAGTGACGAAAGTTTATTAGAAGATTACCACAGGTCCAACTCATTCTATGTCAGCCCCTCAACTGCCCCACTGAGCAAGGGCAGAGTGGGGAGAGCCAGCTTTTTTTTTTTTTTTTCACCCAACGTTGGACCAAAAAAAATTTTCTTTTTTAAGCCAGCTGTTTGCTTTTGCAATTTATGAAATCTGCTGATACATGCACTATAGGTCACACACACAGGTCTAAGACATTATGAAGGGATGGCTATATGTGTTACATAGTATGGTTACAATAATAAAGTATGATTACAATGTGGCCAGGATGAATGCCTACGAATATGCAAAATTCCGTGTTCCTAGATTAAAAACCATAAGCGTGCACAAAACTATGGCTAGAACAAACGTGGACTCGCTCTCCCCCATGGTGGGGAGGGGACTATTGCCGTCTTATCCTGCCTAAAATATGGCCCCAGTAAAAATCTACCATCTCGCGAAATTCATATTCTTAGGTTTATTTTGGCCAGACATAATGATTTTGGCTGAGATCACCGGGACCATCTTTCCATTCTGTATGGGCATTCACCTCAAAACCACCCCAGCAAAGCAGCCCTAGTGAGATAGGGTTTTTTTTTTAATAGGTTAGGATGACTGTTAAACACATTGGGCATGTTTTCACAATGAACCTATGGTTAGTTCTGAAACGATGGGGTGAGCGTCGTTCCTGGCTGAAGGTTCCCGGTGGTGAGACGAATACGCATACAAAATAGTAATATGTCACCAGGACGGCCCTCTTTGTGGTGGGTGACCTTCATGGGTCCCACCATACTTATAACCAAACTTAATTGAAGTTCTACCATCGAGTAACATTTTTATTCATGGGTACAGTAATAAACTGATTTTGTCTAACTTCTGCCTGATCACCTTCAAGAATGTACAATAACTCAGTACCTGAGAGACGCAGGTAAGAAGAAGCACTATATATGACTATATTTAGTTCAGTGTTATAATTACTGCTTAGTGAATGGAAAATAAAATGCGTGGCTTGAAAAACAGTGCCCCCGAAGAATACCATAGTATCCCCGACGACAGGGCAAGCCAAGAACAGCGTAGTGTGCCCACAGATATGCCGACACCCCCACACGGACCCCACGGGGTAGCCGCCACCAGCCACCACCACTCCGGGCAACAGTGACACATCTCAGCACGGGCCGTGCGCCCCTGTGACATGCAACCACCACGCCGCCGCCACCGTAGGAGAAGGACACTACCTTCGCATAGTGGAATTGCTGAGCTAGCTAGGGGTGGAGTTAGAAAATAAACTCCAGACAGCGCCCCTCTGGTAGAGACGATCTATGGTCGCTCCCAAAGTGTTTCAGTAGAGACGATCTATGGTCGCTCCCAAAGGGTTTCGGTAGAGACGATCTATGGTCGCTCCCATAGTGTTTCGGTAGAGACGATCTATGGTCGCTCCCAAGGTGTTCCGGTAGAGACGATCTATGGTCGCTCCCAAGGTGCTCCGGTAGAGATGATCTATGGTCGCTCCCGTCCTCGTGAGACGATCTATGGTCGCTCCGAGAGTGTCGTGGTAGAGACGACCTATTGTTGCTCCCTCCCTCGTGAGATGATCTACTGTCGCTCCGAGGGTGTGCAGAATAGAGAGACGTCCCCACGGCAGGAGACTGAGGCCCAGGCTTCCTGTCCCAGAGTGACCCAGATAGGCCTCTCAGCCTCCCCTGGTCTCTGTTCCCTACGCCTGGCTCTAGAGCAGATGCACCTGACGGACCCCAGTGGAAGTCGCTGCCGCAGCCCTCCCCTGTCGGCGCCCCTAGACGCTGGAGACCGCACCCCAGTCTTTCTCGGTTCTCCCCAGGACACCCGGGCGTGATCTCTCTACGCCCCCACGACGCCGGGACCTATGTCAGAGGTTCTTGGAGCTAGTCGGCCCCAGTCCCGAGGGCCACACGCCGGAGCCAAGTCCGGAAGCCACGGGGAGTCCAGGACACGAGAGGACGCCCTGACGAGCTGTCCCGTGCCCTCTCGGCACGCCCCGCATTGATGGTGCCCCTAGCCCAGCGGGATCACCAATGACATGTTCCTGCCTATCCCCCTGATGAATACGTGTGATATTGTAATATGAGCGATTTAGGTTAAGTGTGATTTTCCCCTAATGTAAGGATTGTGCAGTGATTTCATATAGTGAATATCGGGGTAAACCAGATCACAGCGAGAAGTTAAAGGACGAGAGTGTGGAACAAGATCCGATTGACTATACGTGTGAGTGACATCTCTGTTATACAATTAATAAGCCTGTGCCTATAAAGACACCCCCATTACTGTGAAGGAATATTGTGAAGGGAAGCATTAATAGTATTCTCTCCTTCCCCCACGCTGTGGAACAAGATCTGATTTACTATACGTGCGAGTGACATCTCTGTTTTACAATTAATAAGCCTGTGCCTATAAAGACATACCCCCATTACTGTGAAGAAATATTGTGAAAGGAAGTATTAATAGTATTCTCTCCTTCCCCCACGCTACCTATAAATCTTGTTTACCACCCGCTCGCACTCTCATATCTCAAGTAAGTGTAAATCAAGGATAAAATCAATTATCAAAGTATTTTGGCTAGTGGAAACCATATAAACTTCACGGCTAATATCTGCCGCCTTCTAGTATTACCATAACTATCTCCTAGCCGTCACAAGTCACTCCCCGCACCTACCCTATCCCCTCCCCGCACCCCCGCGCGCACGCCTATATTTACTGCACTTCTGATACAGTTGGATTGTTTGTGTTGTCATTAGTATCAGAGAAGCCAGTATCCTGCGAGATACACATATCCTAGATAAGGTTTTATATTGCTATATATTGTGCTGTAATATTGCTGGTTTGTCCTGTGTCTGACTGTGGTAATATATGGTAAAGGGTGTTGCCTAGAGTTTTTGTGTCCTGCCTCTCTATTGCACTAGCTCCGGTCTCGAAAGAGGACCCCGCTCCACGTTAGGTGAAATAGGAACGAGGAGTCGAGCCTAATTTCACCTAGCATTACAGAAAATATTCATTTTCATTCATTCATTGCCAGACGCCATGTATCCCAGACGGGGTGGCCAACGGAAGGTAATAAGAAGGGAAGGCAAGAGAGGGAGATCTATGAAAGGTGTGACTGGTAGCGGAAGTAATAAGAGAAAGGAGAATGAAAAAAAAATGTAAGAACGAAAGGTGAAATGAAAGACGTACAGTAGCAAAAAACAAGGAAAAGGAATAGTGAGAGAAGAGACTGAAAGATGTATGTTTAAGTGGGAGTTATTAGCTGAGGATAATGAAGACAAAGAGACGGATGGTGACTGCTAAGGAAGGCAAGGAAAAAAGATGGGTAGCAAACTGCATGTCAGTGAAGGAAGGAAGGAATGATAAGGAAAATTGATAAGAAATAAGATAGAAAATAACAACGTTTCGGAAGTTGTAAAAAAGTTGAAACAAAGTAAGGAAAGACAATGGTAAGACAGCAAGAGAAGGGAAACGAGAGAGAGAGAGAGTCAGTCAACAAAATAGCCTAAGGCAATTTGGCAGCTGGCACCACTTGACTTGAGAACTTCCCCTTCCCTTCCTCCATTCGCCTTTCCTTACCCCCATTCTCTCTTCCCTTCCCTCAATATTATCTCCCTGTCCCCTAACACTTCCTCCACGTTTCTACCTCCCCCCCCCTTTTCATTTTCTCCTCCTGTTTCCATCACTCCTCCACTTATCTCTTCTTCTTCTCGTCTCTCTCTCGACCCTCTCAGCCTCCCTTCTCTCATCTTTTCGTCTCTCAGTTCCTCTCACGCGCTCTCTCAGCCTTTCCCTCCCATTCTTTCCTTTCCTCTCCCTTTCGTCTCTTCCCTCTTCTTAGTTCTTCCTCTCTCTTCTCTCCCATCCTTCCTCCTCGTCTCCTCCCCATTTTCTCTCTTTCCATAATCTTTATTATTACCTCCTTCATTTAACCTTCTCCCTCAGTTTTCTCCCCGCTCCCTCTGCTTACCCTCTCTCCTCCGTTTCCCGTATCTTTCTAGTTTGTTCGTTTTTCTCTTCTGAACAGTTGCTCCCTTCTCTGCTTCGCAGCCACTTCATTTGCTTACTGTTTCTTCTCATTTTCTCGTTTCTCTTCTCATTCTTCTTCCTAATTCCTCCATTCTCCCGTTCCTCACCCGTGCTTTCCTCCTCCTTTTTCTATTCATATCTCATCTTCTTTCCTCGTACTCCTTTCTGCTCATATTTTCACATTGTATTGCTCCTCATTCGTCTCATATCCCATGCTTCATGACAAGTGTTTAATCTATTACTCTGTACATTGTTCTTTTCTTTCCCTTCCACTTCGCATAGATTCATTTTTTTGACTTTTCTCTCTCTTTTCACTATTATTTTTTCTCCTAGTTACTTCCCTATTATATATTTTATATCTTTTTTATCCTTCATCATTAATTCTCTCGCTCTTTCATTCGTTCCTCTCTCATTCTTTTTGTCCAGATCTCTGTTTCCCCCTCTCTGTCTTTCTCTTCATAATTCTCTAACATTTCTTAGCTTTTCTTTTTCTACAGTTCTTTTCATCCTCGTTTTCGCTTTGCTGTTATTATCACTTTAATTAACACCTACCCAGTTTTTCTTTCTTTTCTTTTCTGCACTTTTTTTTTTTTTTTTAAGTCTCTTATTCCTTTGACTTTTTTTTCATGTCGTCTGCCCTCTTCTCAGTTTTCTTCTCATTCTTCCTCCCTTATTATTCACAGACCCTCTCCTTTATTTCAGTCACATTTCTCTTTCTCTTCCTCCCTGAACCTTCCCTCTTCCTTTCTGTCTTCTCCCCCTTCTTCCTCCTGTCCCCTCTCCGAACGTTAGCCTCTTATTATAGCTCGCTTAACTCTTGTGTGGTGTTCGGGTCTGTGGGACCCGTTTCCAATGTTAACCAAAAGAAAAATGATGCAGTTTATTATTATTTCAACTTCAGACTCCTTGGCCTTGGTTCATTTTCTGTGAAGAACATACAAAATAACACATTTTCAATTACTTCACACTGTACACCCCGCCTACATGTTTATATTACACGTGGTGTTCGGGTCCACTGGACCCGAGGGTAATAAAAGTGTAGAGATGCTGTGTCCCTTCACTCTGTCCTCCTCCTACATGGCCTGCTGTTAGTGTGTGTGTGTGTGTGTGTGTGTGTGTGTGTGTGTGTGTGTGTGAGAGAGTTTTTTCTCTGCTCCTACTGTTTACGCACACGGTTACAACAACGTTACATTTCAAGCACTGAAACCTGTCTGCTCCCACATTCCCGCACATTTTACCTTCTGTCTTGCTGGAACCATTCTATATTTTAGTACTCTCTCTCCCACCTGCAGATTGGGGGTGGAACACAACAAATTAAAAGCTTTGCTTGTGTGGCTCTGCATTGCAGTCGATCAATATAGCGAAAAGGGTCTCCGTGCAGAGGGCCTTAGAGATGATTTCCGAAGAGATAGAAGCTTGGGAAGATAAAGAATAGGAAGATATTTTCAATTTTGAAGATCGCATTTCTGTCAATTCAGAGTCTGAGAGTGAGTGAAGAAGAGGATGAAAATGACCTTGAGCCAGCTCCTAAATGAGCCCGTACCAGCTTCAGGCCTCCTGCAGCAGTCAGCCACAGGACCAGCTCATCAGCAGCCAGTCACAGGCCCAGCTCATCACCAGCCAGCCAGAGGATCAGCCCATCAGCAGCCCACTGCAGGACCAGCCAGAGGATCAGCCCATCAGCAGCCCACTGCAGGACCAGCCAGAGGACCAGCCAGTCAGCGGACAGCCCACCAGCAGCCAGCAAGTGGAGAAATATGGATGTCAAAGAATTGTGAAATTGAATGGTATCTTTGCCCAAAGAAAGAGCCACCCCGCAGGGCTGCCAATTTGATAAAGATGCATCCAGGGCCAACACGGATGGCAGTTACTCACGTGCAGGATATCGTGTCTTCTTTTGAACTTTTCATCCCGGATGACATCCAGAAAATCATTCTGGATTTCACTAAAATAGAGGCAAGGCGTGTTTTTGGAGAGGGGTGGAAGGAGATGGACCAAACCCAATTACGAGCATACTTTGGGTTTCTTATCCTTGCTGGAGTTTTCAGATCTAAAGGGGAATCCAAAGAATCCCTGTGGGATGCAGAAACTGGCAGAGAACTTTTCCGTGCCACAATGTCTCTGGAAAATTTTTAACATTATTTCCAGGATTATCCGCTTTGATAACCGCGAGATGACAAACTAGCTCGATGGCAGAGAGACAAGCTAGCGCCCAACAATACAGTGTGGGACAAGTGAGTGCACTGCCTCCCCCTGTTTTACTACCCTGGCCCTAATGTCACTGTTGATGAGCAGCTGGTGCCATTAAAGGGCCGCTGCCCCTTCAGACAGTACATACCATCAAAACCTGCAATATACGGAATAAAGATCTGGGCTGCCTGTGATGCTGCATCATCATATGTATGGAACTTGCAAGTGTATACAAGGAGGCCAGATGGAGGAGTCCCTGAGAAGAACCAAGGGATGAAAGTTGTCCTGACATGACACAAGGACTCAATGGACACAACATCACATGCAATAACTTTTTTACCTCATGCAAGCTGGGAGAGGAGCTCCTAAGCACATTATTATTAACCATATATGCTGTCTTTATTGTCTGCATTTGGGATAAAGGAAACATCTGGTATTTTTACAGAAATTGTTGTGGCTGTATTGATTTAAAAACCCAATAATGCGGTGGGTCCACCAGACCCGCAAACATTGGCTGTGTAACAAAAACATGAACACCACACAAGGGTTAACTGGCAAAACAGGGGTCGGAGAATTATCTATGCAAGTGTATAAGAAAAATAACTGAATAAATAACACATTGATTGGGACGAATTTTTCTCAGATGTGTTTTCCCTTGGCGATAAGCAGAATAAAATACCCCTAGGGTGACATTGAAAGAGTTGGCGGTGGACAGAGAGGGAAGGAAAGGTGCAAAAGGAGGAAGGGGTATATGCTCAAGTATGTGGACTGTAGTGCGGGGGTGGGAAGAAATTTATAGTTGTGTGGCACCGAAGAGAGAGGGAGGGAGAGGAAACTGTCGGTCCTTTAGGAAAAGAAGATGTAATAAACTGATGAAAGGCACCTTGTAAGGGTAGTCGGAGGTGAGCTTCCTCAAAAGGCTAAGACTGTCAAATGAGGAAGACATATAGGAAGGGAAGGAAAGGAGTGAGTGCTCTAGGAGCCAAGGTCTCCAGAGGAGAAGTCGGGAGAAGGGGAATAACCCACAAGAAGGGAGCAGCGACCTCCTGGCAGGGAGCAGACCAATGTATTCAAGGAAGAGTATAAGAAGGAAAAACGAAACTTGTGAGGGAGCACCGGCTATCGTGCGTTTTCTAGGAACCGGCTGTAATAAAGAGGCTTAGTGTTCCAAGAGGCCGAGTAAGTACAAGGGTGACTTATTCAGGGAACTGGGTCGTAATGTAGAGGCCGAGATCTCCAGGGCCTGTTGTGAGTAGGTGGGTCCGGTGTGGCTAGAAGATAGTGATGGAGAGGAGAGAGGAATGAAGGAAGATAATGAGGAAGAAGAACGGGAAAAAGAGTACTTTTTTGTTGGGTATGGAGGAGGCACGAAGTTGAAGGTGGAGAGAACGAAGAAGTGAGGAGAGAGGACTAGCGAAAGGGAGGAGAAATAGAATATTCGTTAAATAAGCTATGCAGGGAAGGAAGAGGTTTGACGGCAGCTTGGAGTGAGTGAGGGAGTGCTGCGAAAAAGGAATTGTGAGTGAGAGGATTCTGAGAAAGATTGGAAGAAAAAATCTGAATATAACCCTGAGATATTTAGGTCAATAACACACACACACACACACACACACACACAGAAATTTTCATAAACTTACAAATTTTGCACAAAGACGGAAACGCTTATCCCTTTCTGTCTATGAATATATATATATATATATATATATATATATATATATATATATATATATATATATATATATATATATATACAAGAGGATGAGAAAAAGGCAGAGTATAAGAGAGAAGTGGAGGAACGATTGGGCAAATATGAAGTGGAGCAGATGGGAGACGTGGAAGGTGTGTGTAAGATATTTACAGAAGAAATATGTGCAGCATGTGATGTGGTGTGTGGAAGGAAGAGAAGACGGAGGGGGGTCCAAGGAACAGCGTGGTGGACTGAAGAGGTGAAACAGGCTGTGGCACAAAAGAAGAAAGCATACAATGAATGGATGAGAAATAGGGGCGTGGAAGAAGTTGAGAGGCGGAAGAGAGAGTTATATGTGGAAAGAATGAGAGAGGTGAAAAGATTAGTAAGAGAGAGTAAGAAGAGAGTGGATGAGGAATTTTGAAGGAATTTGAGTGTAAAGTGGAGGGACTGTAAGAAAATGTTCTGGAGAGAAGTGAAAAGAGTAAGACAGGGTGGAAGTGAAGTTAGCAGGGGAGTGAAAGATAAAAATGGTAGATTACTAGTGGAGAAGGGAGAAAAAGTGAGCAGATGGAGAGAACACTTTAAGGAATTGTTGAACGTAGAGGATGGAAGTAATGCGAGTATAAGTGGCTGGGGAATGGCTGGGAGGAGGGAGGTGAGAAGACAGGAAGAAATCAGTAGGATAGAAGTTGTGGAAGCAATGAAGAAAGTTAAATCGGGGAATGCCCCAGGAATTGATGGAGTGTGTGGTGAAATGCTGAAGCATGGGGGAGAGATAGTAGTAGAATGGATGTGGAAGATGTGCAGATTGGCCTGGGAGGAAGGTAGAGTCCCGGAGGATTGGAAGTCAGGTATAATTATTCCATTGTACAAAGGAAAAGGGGAAAAAGAAGTGTGTGGTAATCATAGGGGCATTTGTCTTCTTAGTATAATAGGAAAAGTGTATGGTAGGATACTTATAGATAGAGTTAGAGAAAGAACAGAGAAATTAGTTGGAGAAGAACAGGGAGGCTTTAGGAAGGGAAGAGGTTGTGTAGATCAGATATTCATTCTTAGATCTTTAGTGGAAAAGTTTTTAGAGAAGGGAAAGAAGTTGTATGCAGCTTTCATGGATTTGGAGAAAGCATATGACAGGGTGGATAGACAAGGATTGTGGAAAGTGTTAAGAATATATGGAGTAGATGGGAAGTTGTTGAATGCTGTGAAGAGTATGTACGATGGTGCGAAGGCTGCAGTGCGTGTGGATGGTGAACTAAGTGAATTTTTCTCTTTGAAAGTTGGGTTGAAACAGGGATGTGTCATGTCTCCATGGTTGTTCAATCTGTACATGGATGGGGTAATAAAAGAGGTACAACGTAGGGTAGTGGATGTTGGAGTGGCCCTGGTGAGAGAGGATAGTGTTTGGAAACTCCCTGTACTGTTGTTTGCAGATGATATTGTGTTGTTGAGTGAAGACGAAGGGGAGCTGCAAGGCTTGGTGGATGGGTTTGAGAGAGTGTGTAAGAAACGGAATCTAAAGGTGAATGTAGGGAAGAGTAAAGTGATGGTCTTTGAGAGAGGTGAAGTTAGTGAATGTACAGCAAGGTTGGATGGTGAGGAATTGGAAAATGTGAGTACATTTAAGTATTTGGGTAGTGTGATGAGTAAGGATGGAGGTTTGGAGGGTGAAGTGCTTGAAAGGGTACAGCAGGGAAGAAAGGTTGCTGGTTCCTTGAAAGCATTGATAAGAAACAGGGAAGTGAGCATGGAAGTGAAAAAGTTACTACATGACAGTATTGTGATACCAACTCTAAAGTACGGAAGTGAAGCTTGGACATTGTTGGAAGGACACAAGTCAAGAGTGAGAGCAGTGGAAATAAGTTATTTAAGAGGAGCCTGTGGAGTCACCTGGAGAGACAGGCTGACGAATGAGGATATAAAGGAGCGTTGTGGTATGGATTTGGATGTGATAGGAAGCGTTATGAGGAACACACTGAGGTGGTTTGGCCATGTGGAGAGGATGGAGGGTGAAAGACTGACGAAGAGAGTGTATGTGAGTGAGGTGGAGGGGGGAAGAGGGAGGGGTAGGCCGAGGTTGAGATGGAGGGATGGGGTGGAGAGGTATATGAGAGAGGGGGTGTGAGTTGGGAGCAGGGCAGTGAAATGGCGGGGGACAGGGCGACTTGGAGGCGATTTGTTTGTGGCCACCCCAAACGGGATTGAGGCGTCTGGCAATATATATATATATATATATATATATATATATATATATATATATATATATATATATATATATATATATATATATATATATATGCAGGTTTTGAACATCTGCTCCTGCATCAGACAGTAAATTTGCATCTATTCCATCTTCCCGTGTGGCCTTTCCTTTTTTCATACTTTAAGAGGAAAATATACTCCGTGTGGTGTTACTTCTGGTATTTCACATCTGGCAGCTGAATAGTCAGTTGCTGGATATATTGTCTTGTATGCATACACTTCTTTGTAATATTCTTTCACAATTATCACATCTTCTCTCTCCACTAAATGTATTCACTGTTTTTGTCCTTCCGTGATATAATTTGTTGCTTTCCTAGTACCATTTTACCTCGGACCTGTTTTTTATATTTTCCCTTTCTGATCGTTTCTTTGATCTGATCCTCGTTTCTCTTTCGTTTCTCTCTCTCTCTCTCTCTCTCTCTCTCTCTCTCTCTCTCTCTCTCTTGTTGACAAGCATATCTAATTCTTCTCTTTCTGTTCCATAATTTAGTTATTTTACTTTAATTTCCTCTCTTCTTATAAGTTTCAGCATCTTTTTTTTAAACTTGTTGGCTTTTGTTATATTACCTTTCCCTACTACCATCACTGATTCCCTGAATAATGTTATAGTCTATCAATCAACTCATCAACGTCACTGTCAGTATAACCAAGAGCCTGAAATATTTTCTTTATTTCTTAATGGAAGGCAGCTTTTTCTTCGCACAATTTTGAGGGCATATATATATATATATTTTTTTTGTAATAACCTTTTTTTTTTTTTACTTCTGAAATCTGGCTGTGCAACTCAGCATTGTTTGGCCATTTCCTACATTTGCTTTGTTGATAAACGTTATGTAACGTTAGTGATTGTGTTGTTCTTAACTGCTCCAAGGAATAACCTACTGATCGAAAGTGCTTGAAGGGTGACCAGTCTACCCTGCCTGATACAGGTTCAAGAGACGACTCCACCCAGTACCTTAATTTTTATATGTCACTGCTGCCTGTTTCTAGCAAATATATAAAAAGTAAAAAGCAAACAAATAAATAAAAATAAGTCAGGCTGCATTCTTAACTCTAAAGTAAAAAAGGGCTCTGTATTTTTTGTTAGTTATTTTTTTGTCAATATCTAATGTTGAATCCGGCACCTGAACTGAATTTTACATCACACTTTTTTTTTTTTTTTTTTTTTTAATGGTTTCTAAGTGATTGCTATGATTTTGACCTCCATTTCTTTCTCAAATCCTTCCTAACTTACCTAACCCTAACCTACCTTAACCTATCCTAAACTGCCTCTACTTATCCAGCAGCCAACTGTTGGAGTGTTGGTTTAGCAAAACGCGGGCACCGACGCACCGTCATACTAGTCAAATACAGTCTTAAATCTCAGACCTATCACAGGTACACCCGCGAACCAAAGTTTCGGTACCCCCCTCGATGGAAGGAAGTGGAAGTCAGGGTTAGAGAGAGGGCAGGTGAACGGACAACCGTCAGTGGTACTTTGGAACTGAGCTACGAGGCGAATAGTGAGAAACCTAATGACACTGAATTCGAAACATTTCCATGCTATTCACCTGCAAAACATTATGCGTTCGTAACATACATACTATAACATATAACATAGACTACTGTGTTATCATGGTGTCCTGTGATACTGACCCATCTGTTTCGGATCCTCATCACACAAATAAAGTACCGAGCCAGTTGTATATAAGTTGCAACTTGTCATTATAACTGCAGTCATAATTTTTGTGAATGTTATCCCTGGATTGTCTATAGCTATAATAAAGAATGATTGTAAATTTAATGTTGATTTTCACAGTGGTTGTGCGGATGGTTATATATGTGGCAATTATTTTATGTGGACGACTAAACCACATTGTGATGGACAGCGGAGAGCATTCGCCAATTATTTACTATAACCAGATGAAATTAGATGCAAACAACACAATATATTATGAGACAACGAAGACACAGCTGTGGTATCCTGCTCCGCCTTGTTATCAAGGCCTTAACTGGGGCTTCACCTCATACGTGCATTATTTTCCTTCAGTCTCTGCCTCTTTTATTACTCATACTTCCCGGTATCCTGTTACTGCGAGTCGTCATATTCCTTGGAGGGTTTCTTGTCGTCCGGTCCTATAACCCGTACTGTATTACATTATTCCTCGCATCATCACTCCCAGACAAACAACGTTAGCACAAGACTGCTGAATCTGTTAATACCATTATTGCCACTGCCTCTACTATTCCCCCTTTCCCCATTGTGTCTACTGCAATTCCCCTCACAGTACTACTACTGCTACTCCTATTACTACTCCACTATAAATCTGTATAATAATACATATGATTGTCCTTATGTCTGTGTATCTGTTAATCATATTGTCCCTGTCCCACCGTCGACAACTCGTCACTGACCCGGCACCGCTACCCCAGTTGCGTTGCACCCCACCCCCCTCTCTCCCACCCGCCATGAGCTCTATTCCTCCCCCACTCCGAACCATTTTACCCCTCACCTCCTTCTTGGGCCACCAGGCCTGTTGTTTACCTTTTACCGGTGAATATACGTGGCATGCATTAATAAGAATAATTATAAAATTGACAGCAACAACATACATCTGCAGTATTCCGAACATTACATAATAATAAAAGTCGCAGACCCAAACGTGCCTATATTACGGAGCTCTGATATATTAACCACAGAACCGACCACAGACCGTTCCTATCATTGCCACTGGACTGTACCTGTAACACTTCACCATAGTAATACAACCCACTGAAGTCCTTTGTGGGATCACTACACACGTTTGGGAAAAATAACAGCGCACAACATGCCTACAACCCACTAAAATACACCTGTGACGTTTCACTGACATCCATTAAATTGCCTAGAAGTTAGCGGATAAACACACACACGGTTGGACATAGATTGAGGCCGAATGTCTCGCATCGGTATATGACAACCTGACAAAACTATTACGATCCTGCTTTGTAGGTGTCATCATAATTATAATAATAATAATAATAATAATCGTTGTAGTAGTGGTAGCAGTAGTAGTAGTAGTAGTAGTAGTAATCATGTTAATATCCATGATACAGAGGAGGACAAACACCATAATCTCCCTGATAAAACAAGTGAAAACAGCTGTGACATATAAAACCAACCAGTGCCATAATATGCTGTAATGGTAGGGTTATAGTAATACTAAATTAATGTTTGACCGCAACCCAACCTTCTGTCATGGCAAACAGATTCTGCATTGCGTCGACACATGCTATTCCAGTGTGTGTCCTTCTCAGTATCGTGCCTAATAACATGTGATTAATTATTATTATTATTAATATTATTATTACTGTGATGACACCTGCAATGCAGGATCACAAGAGTTTTATCAGGTCGTTACATACCGGTACCGATGCGAGACATTCTGCTTCTGTCTGTCTGTGTCCAGTAGTTTGTTTGTTTGTCCACTAACTTCTCCTAGGCTATTTGATGGATGTCAGTGAAACATCATATGCTTATTTTAGTGGTTTGTAGGCATGTTGTGCATTGTTATTTTTCCCGAACACGTGTAGCGATCTCACAGAGGACTACAGTGGGTTGTATTACCATGGTGAAGCGCTATAAGGGAAGATGCAGTGGTAATGATAAGAACGGTCTGTGGTTAATATATCAGTGCTCCGTAATATAAGCACGTTTGGGTCTGCAGTTAAGTGTAATGTTAGGAACAATACAGTACACATCTACGATGTTGTTGTTATTATTATATTATTATCGCCTACCTTTAGAAGGCGGAGCGATCATGTTTTTAACTGCATCTGTGTGTGTGTGTGTGTGTGTGTGTGTGTGTGTGTGTGTGTGTGTGTGTGTGTGTGTGTGTGTGTGTGTGTGTGTGTGTGTGTGTTCCTATTATATCTCATGAACGGCTTGAGCTATCAACATGAAGCCTTCAGCGTATCAAGATATAGCCAAAATCTTAGAGGAGTTCGAAAATGGCAACTCGGGGTCAGAGTCAAGGTCACCAAACTAACAGCTAAAGGTCAACTAGTTTTTATTGCCTGCCTTTAGCACCATTAAATCTCATGAATGGCTTGAGCTATCAACATAAAACATTCATGGTATCAAAATATGGCCTAAAGTTTGGACTTGGCAAACAGAATATTTTAGAGGGCGATTACCGCTTAGCTCTCAAGTGCCTTCTTTTTTGTTATTAATGCATGCCACGTATATTCACCGGTAAAGGGTGAACAACAGGCCTTCTGGCCCAAGGATGAGGTGAAAGGTAATGTGGTGTCGGAGTGGGGGAGGAGTAGAATCCATGGTGGGTGGGAACTGGAGTAGCGGTGCCGGGTCAGTGACGAGTTGTCAACGGTGGGACAGAGACAATAATTATGATTAACAGATACACAGACATAAGGACAATCATATTTATTATTATACAGATTTATAGTGGAGTAGTAATAGGAGCAGCAGTAGTAGTACTGTGAGGGAAATTAGACACGATAGGAAAAGGGGGACTACAATTGTAGTGGCAGTGGCAATAATGGTATTAACAGATTCAGCAGTCTTGTGCTAACGTTGTTTGTCTAGGAGTGATGATGCGAGGAATAATGTAATACAGTACGGGTTATAGGACCGGACGACAAGAAACCCTCCAAGGAATATGACGACTCGCAGTAACAGGATACCGGGAAGTATGAGTAATAAAAGAGGCAGAGACTGAAGGAAAATAATGCACGTATGAGGTGAAGCCCCAGTTAAGGCCTTGATAACAAGGCGGAGCAGGATACCACAGCTGTGTCTTCGTTGTCTCATAATATATTGTGTTGTTTGCATCTAATTTCATCTGGTTATAGTAAATTATTGGCGAATGCTCTGCGCTGTCCATCACAATGTGGTTTAGTCGTCCACATAAAATAATTGCCACATATATAACCATCCGCACAACTACTGTGAAAATCAACATTAAATTCACAATCATTCTTTATTATAGCTATTGACAATCCAGGGATAACATTCACAAAAATTATGACTGCAGTTATAATGACAAGTTGCAACTTATATACAACTGGCTCGGTACTTTATTTGTGTGATGAGGATCCGAAACAGATGGGTCAGTATCACTGGACACCATGATAACACAGTAGTCTATGTTATATGTTATAGTATGTATGTTACGAACGCATAATGTTTTGCAGGTGAATAGCATGGAAATGTTTCGAATTCAGTGTCATTAGGTTTCTCACTATTCGCCTCGTAGCTCAGTTCCAAAGTACCACTGACGGTTGTCCGTTCACCTGCCCTCTCTCTAACCCTGACTTCCACTTCCTTCCATCGAGGGGGGTACCGAAACTTTGGTTCGCGGGTGTACATCATAAGTGAGGATATGTCTCATACATTAATGAAAGAGTGTGTACTTAATAACAGTGAAATAAAAGTTCCTACAGTTCAGACTGGTCTGTTTACATCCACACAACCAATCAGCTAAGAAGCTAAACATTCAAGTCTGCACAAACTTTTCAACTTATGACATTATTTATAATAAGCTATGATAATAATAATAAAACATTGAACTTGAATAATTTTCATATTACAGTACACTAATATACTTAATTAACAATATCTGAGACTGTAAAGTAAAACTATATAATTTTAACTTTATGCTCTTATCAAAGGAAGCATAGCTTGCGGGCCAATACAAGGGATAACTATACAGTGCATTATATTTCTTGCGAGTTCTGGTGTATGTAATAAATAATTTAACAATTATTATTATATGTTTATTATCAAAGGGTGCCATTAGTCTTATAGTACTGATATAATCGATAATTTTAAGACTACACTTCACTTTGGGGAAGGCGTTGGCTCAGGGAATCGGAAAGAAAGTATCAGGAAAAAAAGTAACAGTCAAAAAGTAACAACTTTTCCTAGGTTAGGTCAGGTTAGATTAGGTCAGGTTAGGTTAGGTTAGGTTAGATTAGGTCAGGTTAGGTTAGGTTAGATTAGGTTAGGTTAGGTTAGATTAGCTCTTTCCCTTACGTTTTTTACTGTTACTTTTTTTCCTGATACTTTCTTTCCGGGAATCGTTGGCTCAATCGGTAGAGAGGTGGCCTGTAGTCCTAACGGACCCGGGTTCAAATCCCGCTGGGGCAGGGAACAGTTTAAGGATTTGAAAAACAAATCAGACTTTACTGATCTACCAGAAGACCCGCCGACGTGTAAAAATACCCCCGCTAATACCAATACGCCAGTCCTGTATGAGGCAGCCCTAGCATGTATTCAATATGGACGGTGGGTGTTAGCGCCGAAGTGGTGACATGTAGAGGTGTGCAGTACGTAAGAGGGCTACTGGGCCTTGATGGCAGGCTGTGAAGCCTATGCCCAGAGTCGGACACATTAAAAAAAAAAAAAAAAAAAGCTTCACCTGATTACTATTTGGCTCTCACTCACTCTTTCTCTCTCTAATATTCATATTGTCATGGTACATAGGCCCACGCATTTGACAATCCATAAGTAGTATATAATATTCTGAGCTCAATTTGGCACCCCCCCAGGTGCTACGCCCGGGGAAAGATGTCTCCCCCTGCCCCCCATCCCAAGCTACGCCACTGTATTCAGTTTATTTAACATCTTGATCTGTGATTTGCCGACAGTGCATGTTCACTTTCCGTGGCACACTGCCCATAAGCACAGCAGGCAATGTGGTTGGACCTCTAGTGGATGATCATGAAACAGAAACACCAGTAAATTTGTTGCCATTATATATGTATATACCAATATATATATATATATATATATATATATATATATATATATATATAGATATATATATATATATATATATATATATATATATATATATATATATATATTTATATAAATGAGGTGCTACCCAAAAGCTCCAGTACTTCGAACAGAGGAAGCCAGCCATTTGCAGTTTTGCCTTTTCCCACTAAAAGGAGTCAGTGGCACCCCTTGTGCGTCAGTGTGGCCACGGCCATGTCTGAGTGGACGTGTTGTTGAGCTACGCTTATTACTGTAACGTGATGTGTAGGTGGTTTGGTGGTTTTGCTATAGCAACCCTCACAGAACAAAGAACCTGCATCAAGTTCTGCTGCAAGATCAACAAGACGGCTGCAGAACCTCACCAGTTGCTTCAGCAACCCTTTGGTGACAATGCCATGTCCCAAAGCATAACATTTTTCTGGTACAAGCAGTTCAAGGAAGGATGAAAAAACGCATCAAGTTCGCAGCAATGACAAGTCGATGTTGATTGTTTTCTTCGATATCCAAGGATTTGTTCACAAGGAATTCGTCCCACCCAGTCAATCTGTCAGCAGAAAGTTTTACTGTAAAGTTTTGCAGTGTCTGAGGAAGAACATCCCCCGCAAACGTCCAGAACAGTGGAAGAACAAGGACTGGCCCCTACATCATGACAACGCCCACGCCTACACATCAATTGTTGTCCGGCAGTTCCTGGCTTCCACTAACACAGTAATCATTCCCCACCCACCCTATTTGCCTGATCTTGACTCCTGCAACTTTTTCCTGTTTTCCAAGCTGAAATTACGACTGAAAGGGCGTCGATTTGACTCGATTGAGGAGATCCAGACAGAATCACAGGAGTTGCTCAAGACCATCATGACTGAAGCCTTCCAGGGACACATGGACTTGTAGAAAAAATGCAGAGACCACTGTATACATGCCCAAGGGGACTACTTCGAAGGTGAGAACTAGGAGGTAAGGTAACTTATTTTACTACAATATTCAAATTACTGGAACTTTTGGGTAGCAACTCGTGTGCATATATATACATATATATATATATATATATATATATATATTGTTACGCTGTCCGCCTTTCCGTTCCCACGGGTGCAGCCGTTACAGCTGGGCTAGGGGATTATGCAGTATGTATCCGTGTCATTCGCGGAGTTTACATTAACGAGTGTTACAAGTTCTTTTGTTTCTTTCGTTCCTGCCACTGAAGGCAATTTTATTTAATACCATGCTGAGAATGCATTTGATTATTTTGATTGTCTTGTGTGAGCTACCAGTATATTTAATGATGTTTTGCTTGCATTAGAAGTACCAATTTATTGTAGAGAGAGAGGGGCACGAATATAAGTTCTTATTAATTAATTTGATTCATGCGTTCGTGCTTGGCTGCACACGAGCCAGCCTTTAGCAGTATCTTCCCAACTAGCTTCCGTATCGTGCGTGTGTGCACACTCTCTCTCTCCCCAGTCATTTTTATGCCGAGCTGGCATTTTTGTTTAAGTTTATTTTTACTCATTTGTTTGTTGACTGAGGAAAGTAGTTATTTTATTTTGTTTTTGTAACCGTGTTGTCTTTGGAGGGCCAGTTTGGCTCACCGTGGTCCTCTCGCTGCCTTTGTTAACGTTCCCCAACACACGTACATACAGTACACACACACCCCTAACCCCTACACAGTTAATCCCATCTCTTTGCACAAGGCTAGTGAGAACCATCGTGAGCTATTAACTGCGTTCCCCCTTGGACACGGGTTAAGTAGAAAGTCGTCACCACCGGAAGTAAGTGGGAGGTGTTCCTGTAGACTGTCTCGGGCGGTATTACTTCCGGTAGTGACGATAGTAGGCTAGATCTATAAGTAGGCTGTTCCGTTACTATCAAAGTACAGAGTGTTGCGTTCTTAAGTAAGTACTTTTCCGTTGCGCAGTTTTTCTCTAGTTTGCGGAGTGTCAGTGCCGGGGTCTGCGTTATTTTTGCAACGCAGTGGAGGCCGATCATCTAAGGCTGCCTTGTCGTCTTTATAATAGCCCCGGGCTGGCGCTACCGTAACAGTGGCGACCTCGCATCAGGATATCCTAACAGTGCCTTCTTCTTGCTAGG
Source organism: Coenobita brevimanus (assembly GCF_032717465.1). Lineage (NCBI taxonomy): Eukaryota > Metazoa > Arthropoda > Malacostraca > Decapoda > Coenobitidae > Coenobita > Coenobita brevimanus. The sequence goes on from NC_136991.1 coordinate 17,853,506, forward strand.
ATATCGTTACCTTGGCGTTCTCTGTGCTTTGAGGTGAGTTGATGTGTGTTTAGTTTCTCAGTCAGCATTAGTATTTCATTATTCAGTACTGCCATTGAATTGTCGCCATGGAGTCACGCGTGTCTACACCAGATCGCGTACGTGCTGAGTCACCTGTGGATATGGAAAATATGGAACAACGAGAGGCACATAGCAAAGGTACTCCCCGTGTGAGCCCTGAGTTTGACTATGGGGCTGAGCTGCCTCGTTTCGCTACCCCACTATTACCATCTATGATGCCGCCAAGCCAGTTTAGAGCAGTTCCCCCAGGTATGTCTAGTGCTTTCCCTGGAGTTGTTCATTCCACTGCCATATACCCTGGAGCCTTGTCACCGGAGGCTCAGTTGCAGTTGGAGTTGAAAAAGATGGAGATGGAGATGCAGCGTGCAAGAGAGAAAGAGGAGATGGAAATGCAGCGTGCAAAAGAAGAGAGGGAGATGGAAATGCAGCGTGCAAAAGAAGAGAGGGAGATGCAGCTGGAGTTGCAGCGTGAAAAAATGCGATTTGAGCTGGAGAAGACTCGCTTGGAGGTGACTGCTAATAGACCAACTTCAGATACCCAAACCTCAGGCCGTGCAGAGGATAGGGAGAGTTGGTTCTCAAGGAGTCTAAAATTAGTGCCAGCATTTGATGAGTTGAAGGTGACAGAATGGTTTGTCAGGTTTGAAAAGAAGGCTAGGGAGTTTGAGTGGCCCAGGCAGCGCTGGGTGGGCTTGGTATCTAATGTGCTGAAGGGAAAAGCCTTGGAAGTGTATAATAGGTTGAGCCCTGAGGATGTAGATGATTATGATGAATTTAAAACAGCTATCCTGAAGGCATATGAACTTAGACCAGAGGCTTATCGGTTGTTGTTCCGTGGTGCTCGGAAAAGGCCTGCTGACACCTATATGGCCTACGCCAGGTATCTGGAGGAGAGGTTAGACGAGTGGTTGCTGAGTGAGAGCGCCACTTCGTATAACGAGGTGCGTGAACTGCTTTTGATGGAACATTTTACCAACATGGCTGACAAAGAAATTGGTGTTAAAATTAGGGAGAAGAGATTTAAGACCGTGAAGGAAGCAGCGACGTGGGCTGATGACCGGGTGTTTGCCTTGCGGAGTATGGGGGTCAAGTATGCTAATTTTCAGCATTCCAGGGAGAGGACTGTGAGTGGCCCTGCCTGGGATAAATCTCCCGTGAATCAGTCCAAGGGAAGTACAGAGGAGAAAAAGAATTCAGGGAGAAAGAGCCCTGTATCCAGTTCGAAGCTACTTTGTTACTTTTGCAAACAGAGTGGGCACATCAAGCCTAACTGCCCTAAGTGGAAGGCCTCCCAAAATGCCAAACCAGTGGCACTAGTTGTAGGTTCGAATCAGGTGATCGAGAGGAGTTGGGAGAGTGGTAACGGTGAGGGAGAAGTCTGTGGAAAGCTGGAGTGCAGCCGGCTGTGCTCGCTGCCAGCTCAGGCTGAAAGAGTTACCCAACATGCTACGCCACCTCCGGATGAACTGCCTCAGAAATCGTCCCTAGACTGGTGTAAACCTTTTATGTGTCACGGCACAGTGAAAATTCATGGGATCAATTATCCAGTTACAGTGGTTTGTAGTACCGGTACACAACAGTCTGTGTGCAGAAACGTGACTGGAGGGCCTGTAAACTCAGGGAAGTATGTGCTGTGTAGAGGCATGAACGCAGATGAATACTATGATTATGTTCATGTGGAACTCGATTGCCCTATTGTTCAGGCTGCAGCTCAAGTAGCTGTTGTTGATGTAATGCCAGTGGAGGGGGTTGATTTTCTACTGGGGAACGACCTGGCTGGGGAGAAGGTATTTCCATCTCTTCCCCCACCAGTTGTTGTGGCAGAGAAGTGTTTTGACGCCCCAGAAATTGGTATTGAAGTTGATGCAGAAGTGGAAGCCATGTTCCCGGTCTGTGCAATTACAAGATCTATGGCACAGGTTGCAGCCCGGGAGGAAGAACTGAAGTCACAGGTTCTTGGGGTCGACTGTGATGAGGCAGGGCCACCAATGGAGGAACCTAGTGAGCAGAGTGTTGCTGTGGTGGGTGAGGAGAGTGGGAATGTGTGCATTGGCGCCGCCCCACTTTCCACTCAGGACACTAGAGGTGGTGTTGAGTGTGTCTGTGTGGAGACTGAACCCAGCCCATCGACTGAATTAGGAGAATTTCAGGACGCTGGGGTCGACTGCGAGGATGCAGGACCTCCGTCAAACGCGCCTGAGGAACAGAGTGTCACTGTTGAGGGTAGAGGTGATGATGTCAGTGTGGAGTCTGGCATTCCTCCCCCTGTCGAGTGTACTAGAGGTGACGCTGAGATTGATCGCCCTTCGCAATCCAGTGTCCCGACCAGTCCCATATCTCGGTCCTCAATAGAGCTGGCGGGTGTTGGGCCAGCAGAATTGAGGGTGAAGCAACAAGGGGATGTAACATTAAAGCCCTTGTTTGCTCGAGTAGGGGAAGAAAGAAGTATGGAGTGTGGTAAGGAGGAGTTCCTGATTAAAGACAATATTTTACATCGCCGATGGACGCCCACTGGCGCCACGGTGGATGGAGGAGTGGGTGAGTTAGTGCAGGTGGTGGTGTCTGTGCAGTATAGGGTGCCGTTAATACAGTTAGCACATGAGGGACCTTTAGCAGGTCACTTGGGAAACAGAAAGACAGTGCAGCGCTTAAGATATAACTTTTGGTGGCCAAGTATGCCGGGACAAGTTGCTGCATACATCAAGGTCTGTCACACGTGTCAGGCAGTGGACAGCCGAGTGTGAGCAAGCTTTTACTACTGTTAAGTCTCTGCTGTGCCACCACTCTATATTGCGTGCACCAGATTTTGACAAATCTTTTGTGCTGGCAGTTGATGCTAGCCGAGTAGGGGTAGGAGCAGTGTTGATGCAGCCGGATGAGGGCCAGGTTGAACATCCCATATCATACTTCTCAAAGAAGTTTAATAGAGCCCAGAAGAACTATTCCGTCATAGAGCAGGAGTTATTAGCGATTATCCTGGCCCTGCAACACTTTGCTGTCTACCTGCCCCCTTTTGGCCCTGTGATCAAGATTTATTCAGACCATCATCCCCTGCAGTTTTTGAACAAGTTTAAATTTAAGAACCAACGTTTGACCCGCTGGAGTTTGCTTTTGCAAGAGTACAATTTAGAAGTTAGGCATATTAAAGGGACTGATAACGTAATTGCTGATTGTTTATCCAGGGAGGGGTCAGGGTCTTGATTCGAAAATTTTGATCCAGGGCTCAAAATTTTCCCTTGGGGAAGGGCGTGTTACGCTGTCCGCCTTTCCGTTCCCACGGGTGCAGCCGTTACAGCTGGGCTAGGGGATTATGCAGTATGTATCCGTGTCATTCGCGGAGTTTACATTAGCGAGTGTTACAAGTTCTTTTGTTTCTTTCGTTCCTGCCACTGAGGGCAATTTTATTTAATACCATGCTGAGAATGCATTTGATTATTTTGATTGTCTTGTGTGAGCTACCAGTATATTTAATGATGTTTTGCTTGCATTAGAAGTACCAATTTGTTGTAGAGAGAGAGGGGCACGAATATAAGTTCTTATTAATTAATTTGATTCATGCGTTCGCGCTTGGCTGCACACGAGCCAGCCTTTAGCAGTATCTTCCCAACTAGCTTCCGTATCGTGCGTGTGTGCACACTCTCTCTCTCCCCAGTCATTTTTATGCCGAGCTGGCGTTTTTGTTTAAGTTTATTTTTACTCATTTGTTTGTTGACTGAGGAAAGTAGTTATTTTATTTTGTTTTTGTAACCGTGTTGTCTTTGGAGGGCCAGTTTGGCTCACCGTGGTCCTCTCGCTGCCTTTGTTAACGTTCCCCAACACACGTACATACAGTACACACACACCCCTAACCCCTACACAGTTAATCCCATCTCTTTGCACAAGGCTAGTGAGAACCATCGTGAGCTATTAACTGCGTTCTCCCTTGGACACGGGTTAAGTAGAAAGTCGTCACCACCGGAAGTAAGTGGGAGGTGTTCCTGTAGACTGTCTCGGGCGGTATTACTTCCGGTAGTGACGATAGTAGGCTAGATCTATAAGTAGGCTGTTCCGTTACTATCAAAGTACAGAGTGTTGCGTTCTTAAGTAAGTACTTTTCCGTTGCGCAGTTTTTCTCTAGTTTGCGGAGTGTCAGTGCCGGGGTCTGCGTTATTTTTGCAACGCAGTGGAGGCCGATCATCTAAGGCTGCCTTGTCGTCTTTATAATAGCCCCGGGCTGGCGCTACCGTAACAATATATATATATATATATATATATATATATATATATACATACACAGTAATCCCTCCACTATCCAACGTAATAGAGCCAAAGGCATGTCCGGAAAGTGGTCCCATCCGGATAGTGGTCACCTGCTTACTGGACTGGTACTTCAAGGCCCCTAATCCAGCCAAACTTTGAAAGCCGCCTAAATAACTCCCTACTGGACATGTATAGCACCTATTTAAGACCGTATTCACACCAATAATGGACATAAAACATGAAATAAATGAAAAGGAACCCATGAATCAGGAATTAGAAGTGACTTTACCACAGCCAGGGTACTTACAGCATGTCTATGGCCACCTTCTTAAGGCTTTGGCAGTGGTGAAAATGCTCTTGAAGCACGTACAGTAATCCAGTGTTGTGGTGCACTTATAGTCTAGTCCGGTTTTCAGGTATTTGGACAACTCCAGGCATTTTGGAGTCAAAGTTGGCAGATAAGCTTTTCTAGGGTGTTTTTTTGTGCAGAATCCATTTTTGCTGTTTGCCAAGCTGTATCTCTCAAGCTGACACCGTCAGACGGGTAAATCCAAGATGGCCACCTTAAACTCAAAAGCATCATTTTTACAAGTGGTGCCTCGTCCGTATATCATTATGACGACCGTAAACCTTATTAAAACCCACTATAAAGTCACTGTACATTAATTATTTTATTGATATTACTTTTCTTTTAATTAAGTAATAAATATAAACATAAATCCAGGATGGTGGACAACACATTTATCATAGTGGCAGTGTGTTTTACACAGTGTCATTGTTGGGCGTCGACATTGCTACAATTGTCATCGGATGTTCTACATTTGCATGCTGCTGTACAACGCAAGTGGGACTTTTTACATTTGCAACATGCACTCATACATTGGTTGGCGCAGTTGCAGGTGATCAGTTCCACACATGAGTCTGGGACTGGGGGTAGGGACATCAGCGTTGGCACCAGTGATACACCTTCCATCCTCCATCGCATCGTCTCTGGTTGAGGTAGTTCTGGATACTGTTCATTTGCCTGTCGCCACACAGCTGTTTGATAGTGAGCTCTTTGGATGTGAAACGAAAGGGCATCACCAGTTGGAGGAAGAATCTCTGGAGCACTGGAATTCACGAACAGGATTTCACGTGCCTTGTTGACTGTTGTGACGTTGGGGACATTGTACAACTTACAGATGAATAATTCAGCGTTCTTCGCTGTCATCGAGTTCACCTTGACCTAGACCTTCAAGAAGGCAAGAGTGTTCTTGAAACACTTTCCAGCAAGTTTTCTTTCCATGCCTGAAGAGGTACGAAGTTGTGTCACTACCAGTGATGGCGTGAAATGCTGTAATGGATTTCATCTTATCGTTATCAAAAGCAAGGCGTTCCACAATGGTGTGTATAGGAATATACTTCCTGTTTGCAGCTGTTCCTGCCTTCAACCAAACTTTGTCACTGGGCATTTTGTGGAAATGTGCAAGTAGTAATACCAGGACATCTGTGTCACGTGCAGCTATCACAATGCTAGAGGCTTGAATTTCTGTACAATGCAGAATCATTCTTGTATCTGCCTCTTCGTGCTGAGCTTTGAGTTTGTCTGTGTCCACTTCTGGATCTGCTGATTCCACTTGTTCTTCATCGACGAATCCTCCAGATACCACAACAGTTTTGTTTGCTGAAACCTTCAGCATCAGTTGTTGTGAGAGGAAATTGGCCAAGTCTGCCTTGTTTTCAGTGTGTGCCATGAAAGTATCCCACTTTGCTGGGAGTGGAACATTCCTGCCTTCAATCAAACGTTGGATCGCCACTGATGCTTGACCACGTCGTGTCCTTGTTCCCTCTTTGATGGATTTCTCGTAGTATCTGTCAAACACTATATCAATTCGTTTGAACAGTGGCCCACCTTGAAAAACAGCTCCAATGAACACGTCAGCTAGGTCTCCAAATGTGGCTGCTTTGGGTGGTTTCCCAATGGAACAAACCATTGCTTGACCATCAGTTATGAGTGTTGCTGTTTCCCCAAGGTCTGCAGCACCTATGCTGGGAGGACATTGTATTCCTGAAGTGAGTACTTGAGCCAAGTCTGCTTTTGATCCAGATTGAAGTCTACCATTTGTCTCAGCTAGAGCCTGGGGGACTGTTAAAAGTTCATGCATCATTACTTCTGACAGGTTTACACGTCAGCCACTTTCGTAGGCAGTGATCAGGCGCTGGATAATTAATTAATATATTTTATATTTGAAGCGATTCTTCAAAATATGCATTTTCTAGAAAAATGGTGGCCATCTTGGATTTTGTCTGCTAGGAGCAAAACCGCACGAGATACAGCTTGGCAAACAGCAAAAATGGATTCAGCACAAAAAAAAAACCTAGGAAAGCCTATTTGACAACTTTGACTCTAAAATGACTGAGGATTTTTATACAGCCACATTTTCCAGATATTCCACTAGTCTATTACAGTAATTGTTTGCACTGTGAGTTATAATTGTTTAACACTGCACCTTGTTGATTGCACCATGCCAGATTTAACCGCCAATTTCAACGGTCAAGTTTGCACTCTGCAGTTAATCCTTTTTACTCTAAATTCTAATTTCTTAACACTGCACAACACTCTAAATTCCCGTGTGTTCTAGTGGCGAGGTATTGCAGTTTATTCACACACAAAAAAAACGAGTACGTTTGGCATCCACTACGATAAACATCCACTCACCATCGAAGTTAAGCAGTCACTGTTGTTGATGGGGAAACAGTTGCCAGATCGCAACAGTCACATTACCAAACCCCTCCATTTTCATTACCAAATTTAACTCTTCATTACCAAATTCGTAAAGCTAGCATTTATTCTTCACTAATTACATATACGAGTGGAAATACATGTATTCACTCTCATAATTAACGGCATGTTGATTATTTTCACGCTATGTAGGCTTGCAGATTAATCAGAGAGAGCAGACAATCCACCATCTCCATCCTGTGTATCCTCATACATGTGAAAAATCCATTTGGTAATGCATTATTCTGATTCATTACCAAACGAATTATTCATTTCCAAATTGGCCCACATTTGGTAATGAAAAATACCAAATGGCAACCCTGAAAGGGGAGGGGAGGAAGGAGGAGGAAGGAAGGGGTGAAGGGGCTATGGTGTAACAGCTGCTCGGCACCGCGCGGCAATTTCAAATTACCGGGGGGAAAAAGTTGGATTTTTTTCGAATTTTTTGCGATTTCTGGGCAATTTTGGGAATATAGATCCCTGGACCAAAATGTCCGGTAAGTGGGGTGTCCGGAAAGTGGGTGTCCGGATAGTATAGGGATTACTGTGAATATATATATATATATATATATATATATATACACATATGGAGCGTCTGTGGTACAGTGGTAGAGTGTGTGTTTCGTACACGGGTGAACCAGGGTTTGAGCCCCACCAGGATAATAAACTTTGGGAGTGTTCACCCAGCCATGTACTTCATTGGCGGACACAAGAGGTGCTGTGGTTGAACCAGTGTCACATACTATAATGTATGCTTGCACCCAGTCGGCTTGCACAGGCCGACTACACTTGGTTCACAGACTACACACACATCCAAAGCCACTACAACACTACAATTACACTTACAAGCACTTCTCACCCTACATACAATCTCTACCAGACAGCCTAACCCACTTGGTAGAGGTACTTTGGCTGTATCGTCTCGACTTCGGTCAGGATAGGCCGGTCCTGCAGTGGTTACTCAAACAGCTGATGATGATGATTATATATATATATATATATATATATGTATATATATATATATATATATATATATATATATAGATAGATAGATAGATAGATTGATAGATAAGAATACTCAGGGCCAGATTAACCCTGGTGTGGCCTGGTAGGCAAAGCAGACAATTGGCCTGCAACATATAGATCTCTTTTTTGCGTTACTTCCAGTGAAATTTTGGCATGAGTCTGCCTTGTTTTTTGACAGCCTGATGGCTGATGGCCCTTATTAGGATGCCCAAAGCGTATATTTATTCCGCTCTGGAAGTCTGCATGGACTGTGACAGGCCGTGGTCTGGTAGGCAGCTGTCCGTTTTGCCTATATCTGGTAATCTGGCCCTGTATATACTAGTAGAGGGAAACTACTAGTACAGCTGTTTAGGGAGGTGATGCGGTCAGTTCCGGATCTGGCTCTTTGGGGTTCAGTGGTCCCCCAAATTACCTAAGCTGTGTATTATTTTTGGCCATTAATATCACCCATGTCTATAATATTTTAGTGACATGTACCTCTCTCTCTCTCTCTCTCTCTCTTGGCGATACTTTGACCATTGGCCTACAGCAGGCAATGATAATAAACTAATGGAAACATTTCAGGTTTGGTTATGAAGCCACCAATTTCAGTTGGTATAACATTTTGCAGTGTTTTTAATTTTCCTTACAGTATCTCTTCACTTTTATTCTCATACATTTGGCACCAAATTGAAGAAAAAAGCTGCAGAACTTGTGTAGCATTGGTTGTTTCACTAAAGTTATTGTAAGTATTTTTGGTGATTTTTTAATGATTCAGGTCTGGCGGACTCCAGGTTACTTGAGTAGGGTAAAATTTTAAGGTTTCCTAAGTAGGGTTAATACGATTAAGACCAAACTTGGTAGAACGGTTGAAAATAAGAGAAAAGTGGTTCGATTATAAGAACATTCATTCAAAGATGAAGGTCGCTGGCCAAAAAGATCAAGGTCACTGGCCAGTGTTAATATTCGATCTGTATATCTGTTTGGGAACAAAAGAAATAAAACATTTTTAGCTAAACTCGTTGGAAAGGATGAGAAATATTCAAAGTGCTGACCAACTGTTTGTTAGAACAATAGGTCAAAAGTCAAGGTGATATAGTAAGTAAAAATAAGAAAATATTCGATGTGGACTGATCTCTTTTGAAGGGTTTGGGATTTTGCAGTGGTAAAGGGATTCGATATTAACGACAAGCATTAAAGATTAGTGAAAGAGGTGAAAAGAAACTCAGGCAACTTTGATCCTCTTTGGGCTAAACTTGGTGGAAAAATTAAGAACCAGACAGAAATGAAGATATTATGTTTTGAGAGCAATTGATATAGTGTCGAGGTCACGGCAAAATAACATGTTTGGCCGTTAGCTTAATGGGTGGGCGCTGGAACTAAACTAATTGAACGTTCCTTCACGTTTGTAGTTTTCTCCTCTTTCAGGTGTCCTTCATCCACCTTTTTTGTGTTTCTTCCTCTTCCTCTTTATTCGCTTTCTAGGTTCCACTCTTTTCATTCTCTATATCTAACAACCTTTTTCTCATTCTCTGCTTCCCTCCCTCCTCTGATTCTCGTTTACCTCCTCCTCCCCTCTCTTCTCCCTCTTCTGTCCCCAATAATATTCCCCTTGCTTCATCCTCCTTACCCTTTCTTCCTCGTACCCTCCCCCGCCTGTTTGGTTCCCACTTGTCCACACAATACTCAAAATTATGTCAACTTCCCATGCTGTGTGTGTGTGTGTGTGTGTGTGTGTGTGTGTGTGTGTGTGTGTAAAACATAGTATATAACAAATGATCGTGGGCCCTTCGGGCCCCTCGCACTTGCTCCTGCGGAGGGCTCTCGCGTTTATGTGCTGTTCTAGTGTAACGCTGTCGCTTGGATTTTTTGCAGCTAACCAACTGATCGTGTTATTTGCAGCTCCGGGAACGGAACCCGAGTTGTCCGAACGCAAGTCGAAATACTTTAGTTGTACCTGTGGGCAAAACATTCTACGGAGATCCTATGCCGGGAGCCAGAAGCGGCGTTTTTTCGGTCAAAATGTGATAGCTCATTAAATATAGTACAAGTTTTTCAACCGTAATGGAACCAAGTTTTTTCACATCAGCGATTTTTTTGCGATTTCTGTGTTAATTTTGGTGCGATTTGAATGTGTAGTTTCGGCTGCCCAAAATACACACACACACAACACACGGCTAGTGCTATAGTATATTAGATTTCCTCTCCCCCTTAGCACCCTTTTGTCCTCCACTGTGCATTTCACCCCAGGATGGGTTTTATTCCCTTCTTTTCATTATATTCTCTTCTTCATGCGCTTTCTATTCCTCCCTTTCAGATAATTTCTGGATATCTATCATACTGTTCATTTTGCTTGTCATTTCTCTGCCCATTATTCCTTCCCATCTTTTCTTTCTTCTCTCTTTTCCTCTGTCGCTGTTTCCAATCTTCCCTACCCCTTCAGTATCTCCCCTCCTCTTCCCCTCTGCATCTCTCTCCCTCTTCCACTGTCCCTCTTCTTCCTTTTCCTTTCCCTCGGATCTTTTTTTTTTTTTTTCTAATATTCGACCTCTGTTCCCTATCATTATTAATACCCTGAATCACTTCCGTCTTTCGCCTCCGCTGTTCCCTTTCCTCCGTTTCTTCCTGTTCCAAAATTTCAATGCCTTCCCATTCTTCTCTGTTCTCTTCTTCCCACCTCCTGCGTTTGTATTTTTTTCTCACATACATATTTTCAGTTTCTCTTTCCATCATCATATCAGTCTTACTTTTTTCTAACTTTATACCCCTCTCACTTCTCTTCCTCCACTCACTCCATTCACATTCTCTACGCTACTTTCATTCTTACACCAACAACACCCTTGAAAGTCTACTTTTAAAACTGTTCTAGTCCAATCTGCTCTCACCGTTAGGAAGCTGGGCAGATGGAAGTAGAAACGGAGAATGGATGGAGAGAGGGAGGTGAGGAGAAAGAAGTGAAATGGAAAAGAAAGGAAGGTATGGAAAAACAGTCTGGAAGAATATTTAGACGACTGAGAGAGAAAGGATGATCGGGAGGGGGAAAGAACTTTGATAGGGATTTAAAAGATATGTTAAGGAAGGAAAGAAAAAGAGGGAGGGAGACAGAAAGGAAAAAGAAAGGAGGAATTGGAAAACTATAAAGAGGGAGATGAAAGTAGCTAAGAAGGACAAACGGATCGAGAGGGATGAAGAGGGAAAGGAAATTGCGTTAAGAGAGGACAGAAGTATAGGAAAGATAGCCGGATGGCAAGAGAAAGGTTAGAAAAACATGAAAGTGAAAATTATTGAGAAAGAGATAAAAAGAGCTAGACATAATTAGACCGAAAATTAGACGGATCCATAGATATATAGATAGATAGATAAATAAGCAGGTACATAGAGGGATATATAAATAGGAAAGAAGAAGAGTGGAAGAAAGGAGAATGACGATGTCCCGGGGTGGAATGCAAAACGGAGGAGGAATGAGGTAGTCTCAGGCAGACGAGAAGAGAGAGAGAGAGAGAGAGAGAGAGAGAGAGGGCGGAACTGACATGGAATGGAAGATCAGCTTAGAGAACAGTTGAAAGAAAACTGGAGACTGGAAGGAAAATTAAGAGTAAAGAAGGAAATATAGTTTAAAGAGGCATGTACAAAAATATGGAGGAGGGAGGGGGTAAGGGAGAGTGAAAGGTTCTGATGGACGGGGGAAAGGGAGGAGCACGAGGTATACTGAAGGAAGAGACACTGAGAAGGCATGAAGGCGAGAAATAATAGTGAAAAAATACGGACACTGGAAAAATGAAGACCTCAGTAACGAAAAGGAAAGCAATGTGATACAAGGGAGGTAACAGATAGCAGGAGTATATGACCGTAAATGGAAAGAGGCACTTGTTAACAGACTGAGAAAAGGGTGAAGGAAGGGAAAATAAAATAATATATAAATAAAAGAAAATCAGTTAAGAAATGGGAATATAGGGTGAAATAGAAGAAAATATCGAACATATGTAAGTTATATATATACCGTACTTGTCGGAAATAGGGAGAAAAAAAATAGGTAAAGCTAAAGGATGAGAGGGCAACGCAGAAATAAAAGGATATCCGATGTCAAAGCTTGAAGGGAAGGAGAATGAAAAGATGGGAATGGAGATACAGATACAGGAGAGTAGAAAGGAACTGTATTACCCATTAAACTGCGGAGAGAGAGAGAGAGAGAGAGAGAATAACGGGGAAGGTTAAGAGGGTGATCAGGTTGCGGAGGTCTACGGGCATTTGGAGAGAGAACGAGGAGCGGGAGAGTAAGAAAGGACAGAGAAAGACGAGTAAAGCCAAAGAAAGAGTGAATAAAGGAAAAAACTAAGGACAATTAAATGTATATGACAAAAACAGTGAAAAATAATGGATATACCACGAGGTGAAAGACGTGGATGATAAGATAAAAAAAAAATGATAATATATACGAGAAATGGGGGACCTACTCGATAAGGAACGATATGGAGAGAGAAAAGCATTAAGTGTGAGGAAAAAGAGAGAGAGAAACAAGAAACGACAGAAGAGGTGATGGGAGGGGGAGAAGAAATGAAGATACAGAAAGAAATGAATACTAGGAGATGAAAGTTTGGAGGGAAAAGTGGTGATAGTTGTGATGGTGATAGTTGAAGTGGTCGTAGCTGTAGTGATGGTGTTAGGGTTGGTCAGAGTTGTGGTTGTGGCGGTAAGAACGGTTTACTAAGACATCAGAAAACTTGTTCCGTTTTTGTACCAATTTCATTCATATGAGTGACAATATTAGTAATTTATGATGAACGTTCAGCAACCTATCCTGTGCCTCCAGTGCCAAGGTAAAGATTTCTAATTGTGCATGACATGCTGACAAGTCAAGATGTCCCTTAAAAAAAAAAAAAAAAAAAAAAAAAAAAAAAAAAAAACCCGAAGAACCTTATCGGCGACATCAAGAAAACCTAGCTTTACACATTATCTTCCAACAGCGGCACTGTGAAGTATTTACAGAGAATGGTATACTCTGGCACACCACTACAGCCGATGTGTACACCAGGAAATCTCCAATCTTAGTACCATTTCTGAGCTTTGGTGGAGCATTGGCAACATACATGTAGTAAGTAAAGATAACACAAACAATCCTGTAGCACCGAACACAAGGCAGACTCATAAGTTCAATAATTCACACATCACATCTCAGGTAAGGCTAAGGCTTCCACTCCTTCTTTCGTACCGACAACACGAGCAGACTCTAGTGAATTCGTGCAGCAACAAAACCATGCACTTTTTTTTTTTTTTTTTTTTTTTTTTTTACAGCCTTGTTCATCTCCATGTGTCACAAAATCATCCAGACTCTTTGAGGTAGTTGATAGAGACGTGGATGAGTCAACCATTTTGTCATTGCTAGAGGAGGCCTCATGTGATACTGCAACAACATTCTCTACCTTTCACTCTATTGGTACCTGTGGAGCAGGAGTTACTGTAGGCTGTGTCACCGAATTCACATGTCAGTGGACATAGAAAGCATTTACTTTAATATTACCGTAAGTGGCTCTCAGTTCAAAAGTGTTGAGTTATGGTGTCAAAACTAATCAAAAAATCTGCAGTTTTTGCAGATGTTTTGATATATTTGCGACATAGAACTCAGTTGTGATGGGATCTACTAAATCATCAGTATCTAAAAGCTTCCTTGCCCTCCACGTAAAATTCTGTGCCGTCAACAGAACAAAGCCAAACGTCAGGCGTTTCAGGTATTCAAACTATTCATGTTTTTTTTTTTTAAATATTTCCAAGGGAATATTCAGTTATTATGTTTACAACAGACCCCAAATCCATGAATTATGATGTAAGAGTTCCTCCACAATTACCTAAGACAACTACACCTAAGTGAGACAGGGGACCAATCTGGTGTATGGGGACCTCATTATTAGGTAGGTCAGACATATTTTGTACCATTTTGGAGGGTTCTGTTGGTTCTGCCACGGGGTCAACTCCTGATTGCTTTTTGGCAAGGCGCTGGAAGAGTGATAACGACTCTTATGGTAAATGCAGTACGTGCTACCACGTGACCGCAAAATGAGTTGCTATTGTACACACTAAATGGTGACTGCAGAGGTGTCCTACAGTTACATCCGTGGCCGTGTTCATCTTCAGCTTTCTTATGACTGTGAACTGCTTGATTACCTGAGAGCTGAGACAATACCATAAAAATGCTTGTCCTACTGTGAGATATGGCAACAGTCATGAGAGGGTCTATCTTGGGGCACAGGTCTTGCTCACAATATAGACAGTGAATGTGGCATTGCATGAACATTTTGTTTATTGGGTGAGCATGAACCGTGTCCCTGACCCTGGGACTGATAGGCAGGCACAGGAGTGGATGGGTGAACTGCACAAACAGGCTGTGTTGGTAAAATGCTACGTTTCTATTCTATCTGTCCAGTAAACAAGGGTAAGTCATCACCAGGAGAAAACTGAATCTATTTCAGTGTCCAATCCATCCTTACTACGGTGATTTAGGAACCGTAAATAGCTGAACAGCAACGCAACATTGTCTAGAGAAAGACTGGTTTTACAAGCCATCAGTTTCCACCCATGGACTTCTTTTGAAAGGTCTTCAGGGACCTCAGTACCGGTGGCAGCGGCCCTAGCAGTTGCTTCCAGTAAAGCATTCTTCTCTGGAGGGGCGCACTTATCCTGTCGCATATTTTGCAGCAGTCGGTTAATACTCACCAGACATCCAGCTTTACTGTGGGTGCAAAAGAACTCTATGATTTTAGCACAGTATTCATCGAGTATAGTAAATTTATCCAGAAATTTAGATCACACCAGAAAATCTACTCTTGAATTGCATTTCTCTACACGGCTTCTGAAGTATGCAATCTTGGTACGGTCTGTTATAAGCCCTGTGTTTGTAATTTCCGACTGGTCTTTACCAACGAAATCATAAACAGCAACAGCAGTATCCATACCTGTGAGTTTTGAACATGATGCATTTTCCAAAGTATAAGTCTGTGGAACCGGGTCATATTCATCCTGAGTAGCTATGGTGACAGAAGAATTAGAAGGGGTGGGAGTGGTGTTAGGAGCACTAATTTCATTTACGGCAGCAATAGAAGTATTGGGAGTGGAAGAAGAGGGTGGTGAAAGTGAACATCTGTCAAAAGATAAAAGGAGAAATGTATGCAGTATGTGGGGGTTGAAAATGAAAAATCTACCCCGGAATAATTCGTTGAAGTAGCAGATACAGCTGTTTCATTTGAGGGAAAAGTTTGTGATTAGGCAAGTGAAACAATTTCTGGTTTAACATAGGATTTTCCGCTTCTCAAACTGTCAAGAGAGTGTTCAGTCCTAGTGGAACCTGACTCATCCTCAGATGATAGTGGATCATCGCTCATCAGTTTCAGTTAATGTATATTTATTTAAAATACGGGAATGTCATGAATAACTAAGTTGGGAGAAAGGGCCACAACGAATATATGAAAACACAAAGTGATAAATTTCTTACAGAAAATAAAGTATTATGTACAGTAACAATTAACAGAAGTAATACATTTATACAGAAAATAATTTCAAGTGGAGAGTTCATATGGACGGGAGGGTAAGGGGAAAAAATCAGATATGAGGTTTGATCTGGGAAGGATATTATAAGCACAGCAGTGCACTAAGCAGCGTTAACACACCTTTCAAAAATTTTACTGTAAAAGAATAATATTATTGGTAGTCCAGAAATAAAACTACCTGGTGATGGGTTGCAGTTACATATAAGTTATGCACTGAATAATCCACACTCACCACAAAACCTTACAGAAGATCGTACATTACCATACATCTCAGTGGGTATAAAGCAGGAAATATAAGAACGAATCGGTGTGCTGGTACGTCCACAGGTAAATCTGATGTGAAGATTACACGTACGAACGCAGGCGGGTACACAGAGCTGTATGCACACCACTGATGGGGTGGCTCAGGGCATTATGTTGTCCTTGGGATGAAAGTGCGCTGGCTTGGCATCACACACGCACACACGGCTGGGGCTATGATTCACCACCGTCCCTCGGTGTGAAGAGAAGATCCTCACAAGGGCAAGAGGCAAGGCAGCTGGCAGGAGGTGCGGCAGGCATGCTAGGTAGGGTTGGTATTGCATGAGTGTTGCACTGGCAAGGTTGACGTTACAGCTCCATCACCCCACACCTCCTAAGGAACGACAACTCTTATTGGGTGAGATGGGCTGAGAGGGGAACTGCAATAATATTCTGAACTGGCCACAGGAGAACTATGAAAAACAATCTGCATCAGATAAGTGATGAAAAATCTCAGAAGAAAGTCCCAGAAGACACGCAAAAATTGCAGGGCACGACACAGACTGAGTAGGAGGTGTAATAAAGTTGTCAGACTGCATGAAAAAACTTAGGGTCTTTTTCTCAGTTGCCACGATTTTATAACAGCAGTTGCGTAACAGGAGTAGGTAAATGCTGCAGTTGTAGGTCGAGAAACTCCCTACGCGATGGCTTCTTGATTTATTAAGCTTCGAGCTACAGATGTGTGTGTCATAGGAAGATGTGTCTGCTGTTGTCATTGCTTGAGAACGGAGCAATAACAAACGGTGGTCACGAGTTAGTCACGTTTTGCATAACTCTGATTTAGCCACAACAGGCTTCTTATTTATGTTGCACATTCCTACAGGTTCATCATTCAACTGGCTATACATTAAGGCATAAACATCATCATACAACTAGCTGTACATTAAAACACATGCATTACATGTGTGTGTGTGTGTGTGTGTGTGTGTGTGTGTGTGTGTGTGTGTGTGTGTGTGTATGTATGTATGTGTGTGTGTGTGTGTGTGTGTGTGTGTGTGTGTGTGTGTGTGTGTGTGTGTGTGTGTGTGTGTGTTTGAGAGAGAGAGAGAGAGAGAGAGAGAGAGAGAGATCCAATAAAAACTAATTGGAGGAAGTGAGAGTCAAGTTAGAGTGTGAGTTAGTGTGTGAGCAAATGAAAGT
This sequence comes from Coenobita brevimanus, assembly GCF_032717465.1. Classification (NCBI taxonomy): domain Eukaryota; kingdom Metazoa; phylum Arthropoda; class Malacostraca; order Decapoda; family Coenobitidae; genus Coenobita; species Coenobita brevimanus. The sequence goes on from NC_136991.1 coordinate 17,870,549, forward strand.
GAGTTGAGTTGTGAGAGTGGGAGGAAAGGAAATTCCATCAGACTCCCAAGAATCTGAGAGTTTACCTGGTCACCTGTTCCTTTGTCTGTCTTGCCCTTTTTTTCTTTCTTTCTCTATTTTTGTAAGTTTTTTTTCCTCCTACTTCATTTGATTATCCAATCCACCTGTTCCCTCCCTCACTTTACTCTTCCCTCCTTCCTTCCTTCATTCATTCCCTGTTGCCCATCATTGTTTCATCCTTCCATTATCCTCCACTGTCTACTTTGTATTCTTCCTTCCTTCTCTTCATTTTCTTTCGTTTCTGACGCAACAACTACCCAGTCTGATACACCCCATTCCTATTCCCTCTCTCCATGATTTCTTCCTATTTGTTCATTTTTATTTTCTACTAATTATTCCCTTCTATATTTGTTCTTTCTCTCTTCACGTCTCCATCCCTCCTCTCTCCTTCCTTTCCTCATTACTCTTGTAGTGAACAGCTATACAGTGAGGGGAAAATGAGTTCATTTGAGTTGTGTTTACTTTTGGTATTTTCCCAGGGTAATACTAACCACAACACAGTCTGTCATTCTTTTTGTTGAGGGTTGTTAATTTAGTGGCAGGTTGCTATGTGAGGGGAGGAGGTCAATACTGTTTAGTTGAAAATGCTTATTTAGTCAACTTCCATGTCAAATGTCTGTTGGGACAAACAGGAGTTCTACATCCCTGTAACCCATGAAATTTCTCATCCGTGCCTGCCCGCATCCAGCAAACCTATTTATATAGGTTGCTGTTGTACAAAACTCCAGCCCACGCCGGCAAGGATTTGTGTGGATGCGGACCTGCTGAAATGGTTTGATTGTACTTGCGTAGAGCGTTTTTGATTAGCGGAAAAGTTGTTTGGTTGATTTTTTTGTACATGAGTGTGGTGAGGAATCCCCACAGAGAAAGGAAAAGAAATGTATTATCATGCTTCGCCATATGCGAAAGCTCTGTCTCGGCCGTGTTGCCTGTGGGCCAGTTCCACTAAAAAATGAGAATAACTCCCCTTTGTCTTTCATATTTATCTTGCCTATCATCTTGTCCATGCAATTTGTGGCCTGCTGTTCTAAGCTTATTTCATATAATCTTTTAATCCGCCGCGTGCTGGCTATTTTTAGCCCTCTGGGTCACCCCAGTGCCGGCCATTTTTCAACTTCTTTTTTTTTGCTAAAATGATAGATTTTGATGTGGAAACAACGAATTTCGCCATTAAAATGCTCACCAACACTCGAAAATGAGTTTTATTGAGTCCTGCATACTCGTGTACAGGTACAGACGCTCTCACACTCACCACGTACGTGAGAGAAAGCCGTTTTCTATGCAAGGTATACTCAGGTGTTTATGCCAGGAAGGTATAGCAATGTTCAGTACATTTTTCTGATCACTTATTACTTCAGCACACTGTATATCACAATTTGCATATCTTTCTCACTGTGAATGCATTATCTTACACTTACTTTAAGATAGGTACAACCTGACTTCATTACATATAGTCCTGGCACTTACAAGAAGGTATTTACAACTTGACTTCACTATATAGTCCTTACACTTACAAGAAAATATTTACAACTTACACTTACATGAAAATATTTTCAAAATGCCTTCACTATGTACAGCACTGGGTGAGGCACACAGGCAGAGTGAGGCAGAGCGAGCGTGAGGGGGGGAGCGAGTGAGTGTATGGCAGTGACAGCCTGGGGGATGGTAGAGGGACAGTTACCTTACATGCCTGCCAATTTTTACCCGTGAATCTTAAAAATTGCGGTCACAGAGAAGTTATTTATTTTAGACCGTTTTAAAAAGGCACTGGCACTGGCCGTGGCATAATGTCAGACCGTTTTAAAAAGGCACTGGCATGCGGCGGGTTAATGGAGCGTCTTTAGAGCATCAGTAACCATCTGCAGTTCATCGCATTCCTATTGTTCTGATCATTAAATACGTCATCTCTCGCACAGGTTATTATTCTGGAACCAACCAGTCCTCCTGTTGGCTGCCACTGCCATGATGTTGTCAGTGGCTGCCACACCTTGTACCTTTCTGGGACTGTCAAGAGGCAGTGTTTATAGCACCGTAATGGTTAACTGGTACAAATAAGACTTAATAACGCTGATGTAACCGAATATAGAATTCAAAGTATGATTTTTACTGTCAGAATGTAGTGAGCAAAAATATCAATACTGTACCAGAGAGCGAATAAGGAAGAGGTTAGCATAAACAGAGACGTTGTGCCCGTTTGCAAGGGTTGGAGATCAGACGACAGGGAAAGTGAGGATTAGTTATGTTGTATTTGGCATATTCCTGCCACACCACCTACCTTGTATCCTTACTTCACTTCCCACCTTATATTCTTATCTCATCCCATACTCCTATTTCAGATACCGCTATTCATTCCCTAACTTCTGTTCCTTCCTCACTCCCAATCTTAGATCCCTACCTATCTCTGTCATACATTTCTCCCGCATTACCTACCTAATGCCTCTCTGTATACCTCATATATTACCTCTCTCCTCTCGTACTCCCAACACATTCTCTAGCCCTCTTCAATTCCCATTCTCTCCTCACTCACCCCTCCTTCCCTCACATACCTTTCTACTTCCCTTCAATTTCTCATCACCCCCTTCTCTCCCTGATGTCCCTCTCACAACTGAATTAACTCCCTTTCCACTTACCCCAACTTCCTCCAGTCTCCCCACTCTCCTCCTCCATCCCAATTCAGTGTATTCAGCCTATCGCAAACTTTGTACCTTTCTCTCTTCATCTTCTTCTCTAATATTTTCCATATGATGCATTATTATTTTTTGTTATTTATTTGTTTTTCTTTCCTCTGTTCTGTTATTAAAAAAGAAAAAAGACAAGAGAGAGAGAGAGAGAGAGAGAGAGTATCTCTTGAAACAAGTAACTGCGAGGAGAAGTGTGTCAGGCACAGAAAAACACATCAAACAAAACTTATACCAAATCGAGAATCAGAGAGTCATTATGATATTTATCATCTATACCTCTTCTCCCACCTAAGGATGGGGTAAGGTAGGGTTCACTGAGGAAGAATAAACCCAGTCGAAGATCCATCCGTAAGTCTGCCCAGTTAAGTGGGCCACACTCTCATCCACTTAACTTTCAGGCCTCCAGACTCATGGTTCCACCTCACAGGAATAAGCATCCCGACTTTTGTGCTTGACGTTACTCATCAGCAAAAGTATATCCGATGTCTATGACATCTCTGACCAAAAGCAAAGGCGCCAAACCTTTGTCATACACTCCTCCAAACGAAATTCTTGCAACCAGCTCACCTCATCAACATTCATGCCACATCTCACACATCCCTTTACCATATCTTCCCACCTTCTTGGCCAAGCACTCATCCTCACACTTTTATACTCTTACAGATACGCTCTTTTTACCACCCTATTCACATTCTTCATCTCTATAGGACCATTTCTGTGAATGGTGCTCACAGACTTCCTTACTCCACATCTCTCAGGAATAACATTATTCCTTATTCTAACCTCTCCTCGCAATCTACACACATATTACTCAGTAACTCAGTTTCCACCGCTCTTATCATTCATTTCTTTTCTGTGCCACACTAAAGCCTCACACCTCTACATAACTGTGAAACTGCTTCATGCAAGCGTCTTATGGTCACAACACTCAGATTTCTTTCGTATCGACGCCTTGATTGCACCATTCACATTCCCTCCCTGTACTATTGTAGGACTACTTTCTACTCCTTTTGCACATTTATCTCTCATCATTCCAAGGTGCTTAAGCTCTCTCGTCTGTAAACGACGAAAGTTAAATGTGTCAAGGAAGTAGAAAGTAGAGTAGCAGGGAAGGAAACTGGTCTGTGTTAAGAAAAGCTGATACCGAATCAGTTCTTTGAGTGTGGTGACTGAGAGAGTTTTACACTCGAATTTTTAAAATCTCTTTTCATCACAAACACATTTTACTCTTTGTAACCGACTTTTTCTTACAACTATCGTTTATCTTATCCACATTTCCTGTACTTTTGAAGTCCGACATTCACAGATATCAACAAAACTTTATCCACATCTGTCATCTGCATGTATGATAGGCCTATACTCCACAT
>NC_136991.1:17879656-17969656 GCF_032717465.1 Coenobita brevimanus
CCTACCATCTATCAACCTCGTACACTTCATCACTTTACTCTTATTCTCATTTACTTTCAATTTCCTCCTTTCACACACCCTTCCAAACTCCTCTACCAACTGTCTCAATCTCTCCTCTGAATCAGTCACCAGTGCAGTATCATCTGCAAACAGCAGCTGCTTCAGATTCCACTCTCCACCATCAACATTCACCAGACTCAGACCTCCACCTAAAACTCTTGCATTCACCTCCCTTACAACACCATCCATGTAAATATTAAACAACCACGGCGACATCACACATCCCTGTCGCAGCCCCACTCTCACGGGAAACCAATCACTCACAGCATTTCCCACTCTTACACACGCTCTACTATTTACATAAAAACTTTTCACCCCTTTTAGTAACCCATCAAGTCCATACAATCTTAAAACAGTCCACAAAGCCTCCCTATCAATTCTATCATACGCTTTCTCTAAATCCATAAATGCCCAAAATACATCCTTGCCTTTCGCTAAATACTTTTCACACACTTGTCTCACAGCAAACACCTGACCAACGCATCCCCTCCCTCTCCTAAAGCCACACTGCTCATCACTAATCACTCCCTCTGTACCCTCTCTAACTCTCATAATTAACACTCTACCATACACCTTACCTACAACACTCAACAGACTTATACCCCTGAAGCTAGTACATTCATACTTATCACCCTTGCCTTTATACAAAGGGACCACACAAGCACTTGCCCAGTCAATTGGCACCATACCTTTCTCAAAGCACACATTCATCAATCTTACTAACCAGTCAACATTAGTCACTCCACCACCCTTCAGGCATTCCACAGCACACCCATCCATACCTGCAGGTTTCCCTGTTTTCATCTCCTTTACTGCCTTCTCCACTTCCTCCTTCGTGATCAAAGAATCATTCAACTCTCCCAACACATTTATTCTTTGCACCCTTCCATCCGCCACAATCTCAGCCACCCTTTCCTCCTCTACATTTAACAATCTTTCAAAATACTCTGCCCATCTCTTCCTTACTGCATCCATCTCAATTAACATCCTTCCATCCTCTGCTTTTACTCGTTCTTCCTTCCCAGACTCTCCCTTTCGCACCCTTTTCACCTCCTTCCAAAACATTTTCTTATTCTGTTGAAAATTCTCTGTCAGCCGCATACCCCACCTCTCATCTTCTGCCACTTTAGCATCACGCACAGCCCTTCTTGCTCTATTACTCTTTTCCTTATACCTTTCATATGACATCTCATCCTTCCTCTGCAGCCACACTTCATATGCACGTCTCTTCTCAGCCACAGCCATACTTACTTCCTCGCACCACCATTCACTTCCTTTTCTTACACCACCACCCACACGTCTCACACCACACACCTCTTCTGCATGCCCCACCACAGCACTCTTAAACAACTGCCATTCCTCCTCCACGCTGCCGTTTTCCCGATCTTTCACTGCATTCCACTCATCTTTCAATTTCTCCTGATACTCTATCTTTTTCTCTCTTTTATCCAACTCACTCACTTTCAAAACCTCCCTGCCACACCTAACCCTCCTAGCTCTCACCCATCTCTTACCTACTCTTAACTTTCCCTCCACCAGGTAGTGGTCAGACATACCTCCATCCTCCCCTCTCAGAACTCTCACATCCAACAATCTTCCTATTACATTCCTAGACACAACCACATAGTCCATCAAGGCTCTATCAACAACCCTTCCACCCTCCTGTCTCACCCATGTATACTTATAAATATCTTTCTTCTCAAACAGCGTATTCCCAATCACCATCTCTCGCTCAACACACATCGCTATCATTCGTTCCCCATTTTCATTTCTTCCAGGCACACCATGCATACCAACTACGCCTTCAACTGCTACATTTCCCACTCTAGCATTCAGATCTCCCATCATTACCACATTCACATTCGCTCCAAAACTCTGCAGACACTCATCAACATCATTCCAGAAAGACTCCCTCTCTTGTTCATCCCTTTCACTACCAGGTCCATATGCACTCACAAACACCCACAACTCACGTTCAAATTTCGCTTTCACCCACATCAGTCTCGATGACACCTCCTTCCATTCAATCACACATTGCTGTACTTCCGGACTCACTAACAAGGCCACACCTTCTCTTGCCCTTCCTCTATCAACACCTGACAATCTTCCATTCACACTTCCAAACATAGATTCCCCCTTCCCTTTCATCTTTGTTTCACTCAAAGCTAACACATCCAACTTTCTTCTCACAAACATTCTCCCAATCTCCTCCCTTTTAGCCTCAATCGTACTACATCCACGCACATTCATAGACCCAATCTTCAGGGTTCGGGGATAACTCCATCCCCCATCCCTTTCTCTGGCCTGTCTCTTTTTAGGAACTAAAAAACAGAGGAGGGGGTCGCTAGTCCCCTCACCCCGCCCCTTTTAGTCGCCTTTTACGACACGCAGGGAATACGGTGGCAGTAATCTTCCTAACACAGCCTGGCCGCAGAGTATATATATATATATATATATATATATATATATATATATATATATATATATATATATATATACATATATATATATATATATATATATATATATATATATATATATATATATATATATATATATATTTATATATATATATATATATATATATATATATATATATATATATATATATATATATATATATATATATATATATATATATATATTTGTGGTAGGTGGTGGCGACCATCATCCACTCCCTTGATGTAGTGCTGCCTACTCCTTCCTTAGCATTTATCATTCTTTTTCTGTGCCTCCCCTCCTCTCTTCCTATTTCTCCCATCTTTCCTGTCACTTCTTATTGCTTTCCTTTCCTTTACAGGTGGCTTTACATTGAGTGACAAGCCAAATGGTTTCCTGTAAGCCAAGAAACCATTTACAACGCTGGGTGGTAACCATATAACCAAACCATACGTGTTCCCTACGTGTCAGCAAGTGGGTTGGTGGAGGGTTAGTGCTCCTCCCCATAAAAGAAATAACTCAAAGTCAAATGTCCACCTCTTACGGGATTATGGCGTCTGGCAATATATATATATATATATATATATATATATATATATATATATATATATATAGATATATATATATATATATATATAGATATATATATATATATATAAATATACTGTTAGTGTATGTGTGTGTGTGTGTGTGTGTGTTTTTGTGTGTGTGTGTGGGCTCCCAGATAGGCATATTTCAATTTATGTAGATTGGTTCTGTCTGAATGTGTTCTAATTGAAAATTACTGTTCTACTGATGTTATAATAAAGGGCATTTCCACAAAGTATCACGTTTCACCGCAGGAACAGCTTTCCTTTGGGATGGTGTTTTGACGCCTAAATCATTGGTTGTCAACAAAGTGAAACCAGTTCAGACACAACACTTATTTAACCAAATGCTGAACATCATTGCATGTAACTGTCATTTTCTGGCAACAGGAGGAGCGCTTGAAAAAGGCCCTTATTTCAGTACACTCTGTCTGACCTAGGGGTAATAGAATGTAATATAATATAATCGTGTGTGTGTGTGTGTGTGTGTGTGTGTGTGTGTGTGTGTGTGTGTGTGTGTGTGTGTGTGGTGCAGCAATACTGGAAAATGGATTTTGAAAAAACTTGGTCGGATGGGTGTAACTGGATCCCAGATTTGCCACTCTGAATTCCATGTTGATTGATGATTTCTAAGGAGGGTATTTGGTCCCTAATACTTGTCCCATTTGTCTTATGTTATGCTCACGTGTACTAGGTGGCAGGGCATTTCTTTGTGTTTCCATAGGTCTTTGGAGAGAGAGAGAGAGAGAGAGAGAGAGAGAGAGAGAGAGAGAGAGAGAGAGAGAGAATGTACAGCTCCGGTCAGAATTTGGTGATACAGTCAGCACTACCAACGCCAAAGCTTCTGGAGTTCAAAGTTCGAGAATTTCGACTCACGTGTCTCACACACACACACACACACACACACACACACACACACACACACACACACACACACACACACTGAGAGAGAGAGAGAGAGAGAGAGAGAGAGAGAGTATACATCTAAGGCATGGTAACGGACATTGAGGGAGCGTCTCCCTATCTCATTACAATCACGACCAATATTTCTATGAAATATGTAATCCACATACTTCTATATATGCAAAAGACTAGCGATTATATTATTACGTTATTCCCATGTCACATGAATTAATGTGGTTAGGCAACACAGTATTATAATAACCCAGAATACATCCTATACATCCCCCCTGGGGGTAGGGGGGTTTTCAAGAATACTCCCCCAGTATCTCTGCTTGTCGTAAAAGGCGACTAAAAGGGTTGGCGGTGGGTTAGTGCCCCTCCCCGGAAAACAACTAACTAAAAAAACAAACAAGAAGCCTCGGACAAGGACTGACCAAACGATGACGACCCAGGACCGGACAAAGGACTTGGTAATGAGTTCATGGAATGTAAGAGGAGCGAATGATGAGGTGAAAGAGAGAGAGATTGTCCAGGTGCTTGAGGGTGCGAAAGTGGATGTATGTGGAATAACTGAAACAAAATGGAGAGGAGAGAGTGTGAGAGAATGGGAGTATGGATGGGGTATATATGCAGGAGTAGTGAGAATGAGATGGCAAAGGAAGGAGTATGTATAGTTGTGAGTAAAAGATGGAAGAAGAGCATAAGACGGTATGGATCAGTTGGGTCAAGGATTGTGTGGGTAAAGTTGAAAGTTGGAATACAAGTGTGGGCGATTGTGCGTGTGTATGCGCCAACGCAAGATCGTGCTAGAAGAGTGAGAGAAGAGTCCTGGACAAATGTGGAAGTGTGCATGGAAAAGTTTGGAAGGAATGAGAGAGTGTTTTTGATTGGTGATATGAATGGTAAAGTTGGGAATGTGAAGGTGGATGGAATAGTTGGTGAGTGGGGTGTGCCTGCTGAGATAGATGAGAATGGGAGTGCGTTAGTGGACATTTGTGCTGGGAGGGGGTTGGTGATAGCCAATACCCTCTTCAGGCATAAAATGATCCACAGGTATACATGGCGAGTGATGAGAAGGGTGGGTGGTGAACTGAATGAAAGGAAGGCAATGATTGATTATGTGTGTGTGGATGAAAGGATGCGAAGATGTGTAAAGGATGCAAGAGTGTATAGAGGTTGGGGGAGTGGACTTTCTGACCACTACTTGGTGGTGGCCAGAATTAGAATGCAAGTAAGTTGGAGGTATAGAAGAAGGGAAAGACGAGAGGAAGGAGTAGTTGCAAGGAGAGTGGAAAGGTTACAAGAGGAGGAGAAAAAGACAGAGTATATGAGAGAAGTGGAGGAATGATTGGGCAAATATGAACTGGAGCAGATGGGAGACGTGGAAGGGTTGTGTAAGATATTTACAGAAGAAATATGTGCAGCATGTGATGTGGTGTGTGGAAGGAAGAGAAGACGGAGGGGGGTCCAAGGAACAGCGTGGTGGACTGAAGAGGTGAAACAGGCTGTGGCACAAAAGAAGAAAGCATACAATGAATGGATGAGAAATAGGGGCGTGGAAGAAATTGAGAGGCGGAAGAGAGAGTTATATGTGGAAAGAAAGAGAGAGGTGAAAAGATTAGTAAGAGAGAGTAAGAAGAGAGTGGATGAGGAATTTGGAAGGAATTTGAGTGTAAAGTGGAGGGACTGTAAGAAAATGTTCTGGAGAGAAGTGAAAAGAGTAAGACAGGGTGGAAGTGAAGTTAGCAGGGGAGTGAAAGATAAAAATGGTAGATTACTAGTGGAGAAGGGAGAAAAAGTGAGCAGATGGAGAGAACACTTTAAGGAATTGTTGAACGTAGAGGATGGAAGTAATGCGAGTATAAGTGGCTGGGGAATGGCTGGGAGAAGGAGGGAGGTGAGAAGACAGGAAGAAATCAGTAGGATAGAAGTTGTGGAAGCAATGAAGAAAGTTAAATCGGGGAAAGCTCCAGGAATTGATGGAGTGTGTGGTGAAATGCTGAAGCATGGGGGAGAAATAGTAGTAGAATGGATGTGGAAGATGTGCAGATTGGCCTGGGAGGAAGGTAGAGTCCCGGAGGATTGGAAGTCAAGTATAATTATTCCCTTGTGCAAAGGAAAAGGGGAAAAAGAAGTGTGTGGTAATCATAGGGGCATTTGTCTTCTTAGTATAATAGGAAAAGTGTATGGTAGGATACTTATAGACAGAGTTAGAGAAAGAACAGAGAAATTAGTTGGAGAAGAACAGGGAGGCTTTAGGAAGGGAAGAGGTTGTGTAGATCAGATATTCATTCTTAGATCTTTAGTGGAAAAGTTTCTAGAGAAGGGAAAGAAGTTGTATGCGGCTTTCATGGATTTGGAGAAAGCATATGACAGGGTGGATAGACAAGGATTGTGGAAAGTGTTAAGAATATATGGAGTAGATGGGAAGTTGTTGAATGCTGTGAAGAGTATGTACGATGGTGCGAAGGCTGCAGTGCGTGTGGATGGTGAACTAAATGAATTTTTCTCTTTGAAAGTTGGTTTGAAACAGGGATGTGTCATGTCTCCATGGTTATTCAATCTGTACATGGATGGGGTAATAAAGGAGGTACAAGGTAGGGTAGTGGATGTTGGAGTGGCCCTGGTGAGAGAGGATAGTGTTTGGAAGCTCCCTGTACTGTTGTTTGCAGATGATACTGTGTTCTGTACTGTTGTTTGCAGATGATACCGTGTTGTTGAGCGAAGACGAAGGGGAGCTGCAAGGCTTGGTGGATGAGTTTGAGAGAGTGTGTAAGAAACGGAACCTAAATGTGAATGTAGGGAAGAGTAAAGTGATGGTCTTTGAGAGAGGTGAAGTTAGTGAATGTACAGCGAGGTTGGATGGTGAGGAATTGGAAAATGTGAGTACGTTTAAGTATTTGGGTAGTGTGATGAGTAAGGATGGAGGTTTGGAGGGTGAAGTGCTTGAAAGGGTACAGCAGGGAAGAAAGGTTGCTGGTTCTTTGAAAGCAGTGATAAGGAACAGGGAAGTGAGCATGGAAGTGAAAAAGTTACTACATGACAGTATTGTGATACCAACTCTAACGTACGGAAGTGAAGCTTGGACATTGTTGGAAGGACACAAGTCAAGAGTGAGGGCAGTGGAAATGAGTTATTTAAGAGGAGCCTGTGGAGTCACGTGGAGAGATAGGCTGACGAATGAGGATATAAAGGAGCATTGTGGTGTGGATGTGGATGTGATAGGAAGCGTTATGAGGAACACACTGAGGTGGTTTGGCCATGTGGAGAGGATGGAGGGTGAAAGACTGACGAAGAGAGTGTATGTGAGTGAGGTGGAGGGGGGAAGAGGGAGGGGGAGGCCGAGGATGAGATGAAGGGATGGGGTGGAGAGGTATATGAGAGAGGGGTGTGTGAGTTGGGAGCAGGGCAGTGAAATGGCGGGGGACAGGGCGACTTGGAGGCGATTTGTTTGTGGCCACCCCAAACGGGATTGAGGCGTCTGGCAATAGATAGATAGATAGACATGCTATGAATGTATAGTCATAGCTAGGAAACATTGACAGGTAACATTTTATAATACTGTATGCCTTGCCCATTGCAATTGACGTTTTAATTTCAAACTACAAATGTGTAGTTAAATAGATGATGAAAGTATAGCACACCTGTGTCCCGTGAGTAAGCTATGAAACACACGGATGGTCGGGTCTCCTTACATTTTGTTTAAGCTACGGGTTAATCATATAAGTGACGGATGCGACCAGAACGTGGATAAGCGTCTTATTTTATATTATGAACAGTAAAGTGAAATCAATAAATTGTTTTCTCTCTTAATAATATTATAATCGTAATAATAAACACTCAAGGGGATGAAATACTCAGTTTCTCTGGTATTTACTATTACCATACGTAATATCCAGTCCACCCACCATTTTTCACAATCACTTTCTGTAGCCTCAGCGTTAATGATGCCAGAAACGTTTGCATCAGATCAAGAATTTCGACTCGCGTGTCTGACACTGATAGAGAAGGAAGGAGGTAGGAAATCATCTGAGATTTCTTTGTATCATACAGATCTGGGGGTTACCAGTCCCCGGGATAATACGATATGAACAGGAAGGTGCAAAACCTGGAGTTGAGAGGCAGCATCATCGCTCTGCGCTATAGTGGGCTGTCTATACAATACGTGCTATCGCTCAGCAACTTGGCCCGGCACCAAGGATCGTCGCCAAGTGGATTATGAGGTGGAACACAACGGAAACATAAACGACCTGCGTAAGGTCTTTAAGTTCTATGTAGATACTTGGATTTGTTATAGTAGGAGTACACAGGGGCATCCACAGGATTTTTTGTAAGGGGGGGCAAAATAAGAGTATTAGGACTCCATATTATAATTACAAATCATAATAGATAGATAGATAAATAGATAGATAGACAGCTCTATGCGAGCCTGGGAATGGGAAATGAGCTTGCAAATTACACTGAGGAAAGCTGACGACAGATTACGAAGTGGCCAGTAAGGAGATGATGCAGTTAGTTGTCAGCAATCCACCGGTGAACAAAGCCTTAGTGACCATACACACACATACACACATACTCACACACAGGCTTCTAGAACTTTCCACTCACAAGGAACACACGTGATACGTCTGCTGTTTCAAAAGAATTTAGGAAAGAGAGGGCAGAAAGAAGCTAGCCATACAACAGACAGGTCGCAGGGAGAAGGGCTTAGCAACTTGAGAGAGAGACAGAGAGAGCGAGACAGAGAGATAGCTAGCGGGACTCTACTTTATACTCCGCTCTGTGTGAGAGACTTTGTTAATATTTCCAAGACAAATAAAAATAGTCCCATACTATTCTTTACCTCTCCTGTCACTACATGACAAATGGGAAAGAAGATTATCTACTTACAAGCTACTGAAATATAACAACTGCTCGCCCACAAGTCTAATATATATAAAACTCCATTACAAGTAACTACAAAGTCTTTTATGACATTTGGTAGCAGCGAACGTATATGAACCTCGTCTATGAATCAACAGTGAATTCCTACAAAATATCAAGATTGAAAACAAAAAAATACCTCTCACAACCAACAACTCGACCAGCTCCTGACAATATTCTCTCCAACCAGCCCCCTCCGTCTCCCCGATCATCATGCTGATGCAGAGGTGAAGTGATCACACGACGCCTTGCAAGTAGTTTAACAAAATATTGATACGATCTTGCAACTTCTACGACGAACCAACGAACTACAACCATCTACAATCAAATACAATTAACAACTCTACGAGTCGTCTGTATAACCTTCTACACGCACCTACAAGTAGCGGCAGTCTTCATCCTACAACGAGTAAATCACAAGAAAAAAATACCAAGTCCATATTCACAACTCATCTTACTCACTCATCTTCACTCAAGTTACTCATCGCTACTCATTTACTCACCACAGCCACCAGTGTGGGAAGCCGACGTCACCATGTGCTGAGATGACATCACAACGCGAGTCTGCCATGCCAAGCAACGTGCGACTGATACCAGGCACCTCTCCCCCACTACTCATTACTCATTATTCACATAGCTCCTACTCATACTCATTTATTTTCACAGTTAAGTTGGAAATTTGACGTTCTATGCTGAGGTTTGCCTGGGACAGCTGTTAACCACCACAAGCACCAGGCCATGGAATTTCCTGAGTAATATCGTCCATCAACACACCACTAGAATTATCAAGAGATCTTTAATCAAACCTGTATTTTTCTTCCGAGATCGACTTTTGTATCGACACACCTTTACGATCTGTATCAAGTGGGTAAAATTATACTTACTCATTTCTTCTCAGTGCTAAAATTAGCTATATTCAACTTATTTATGCATCTATTTTGTTAGGACATAAATAAACAAGAGGCGTATTTCATAACACCATATCTTAATGAGAGGAATATTTTCGCCACCACCCACGTTAATACCAGATGACACACAATTTGCCACAACAACAGACTCACAATTAAGAGAGCCCCAAGGCAACACACCAGATGACATACAAATTGCCACAACAACAGACTCACAATTAAGAGAGCCTCAAGGCAACCCACCCCTTGTACAAACCTCACCACACACTAAAGATGAAGAAACAAATACGGCAGTTTCAGATGATGAGTGGGAAACCCCCTCTGATGTAGAAAGTGCGGACTTTGCCGCTGCCTTGCACACGTATGCCAATATACTTAACAGGGTTCACCGGTCTGGTCGTACCTATTCCACCATTCCCTCACACAACGATAAACACGTCCAAGTTGAATTAACAGAGCAAACAGTAAAAATGAATCAAGAAACAAATACCGCTGATCTAACAACCACACCTCACATGTTTGTGTATCACGAGGATAAAACTGCCCCAAAATTCTCTGGCACAGACAAAGATCGCATTGATGTCATTTCATTAGTCAGTCAGTGCGAACAAATGTTCATCAAGTGCCACATACTAGATGAACAAGAGAAAATTGCTATTTTTTCATCTTGCATAAGCCAGGAAAGATGTCCAGCGAGCAACTTGCTTCGCTCCGACAAGCTCCATCGTGCTAGGACATATGATGAATTTAAAACTGAATTTCTGAAGAAATTTTCTGGAGGTATGAACTTCTTGCCAGGTATAATTCCAGAATTACATAAAATTGTAGATCTTGTAAGGGAACACACTACAAACCATGTGCTCAGTGAAATAACTGCTGATGTCTCCACAATCAAGAGAACATTATTAGCTACTTTGGAAAATTCTAATTGGATAACAAATGATGGAAAGATGTCCCCAGACCTCGTCGTGGACATCATTGGTTATGTAGCTGCCTTGTGTAAATTACCTGATAGGACCCTTAAGATCGCCAAGACGATCGCGTACACCCCAGGAATGTGCTTGCTAGACTTAATGAACGAGGTAGAGATGCAGTGCAGTAAAGTAGGTGTGGTCGACACACATGCACATTCTGGTAGAATGAGGGTACCTGAGACAGTATCAGCTGTGAAAACATCTACACCGACCCCAAACAGAGAACAAAATCGATTGCGACCATAAATCAGGCAGACCAAACAAGCATACGTGACAAGGTCTCGTTCACAGACGCCTTCCTACAGGCAGTTTCATAAGTTTTCGCGCAGCCCGAGCAGGTCTCGCGCCATAAACAACACTTCTTATGGGAAATCACATCGTAGGTCACAGTCAAGGGATAGGTCCATTCTGTCATTATTGTGAAAAACCAGGACACACAAGGTATGAATGCTTTATCAAGGCAAAAGAGGACAAACAGAAGACACAAGGATTTGGTCCTTACTGTAGGCATCATAGATACCAAGGGCATTGGACCAGTGATTGCAAAACAGTAGAAAAAAATGTATCTATGTTCAAATCTGGGGAAGACCAAGTCATGACAAAAAACGAACAAACGTAAAGAAAAACAAGGCTAAACTTCACATAGGAGGCATGTTGGGAAATGAGTGTATCTTAATACCAGCTGTATGTGAGGATCAAAACGTTTCCTTATTTTTAGATACAGGCTCTCCAGTGAACTTAATAACACATGAAGAACTAAATAGAATTCTTAAAAATAAAAAGAAAGTAACTTTTCTGGATGAAGCTGATTTAGATTTATACACAGTAGATAGACAAGAGATTACAGTGAAGGGTATGATAAGATTAAATATCAGTTTCACAGAAACTACAAGACCATTCTCTGCATTTTTCTATATCGTTGAAAACTTAGCAATTAAAGCTCATATGTTACTGGGCTTAAGATCCATGAGAGCTGAGAACATAACTATACTCCCACAATTGAATGGAATAGACTTTGATAATGAATTCATAGAGGAAATAACTTCAGAGCCCTCACCAATTGGTAGAAGAGAGCCAAAAAGAATTGGTAATATTAAAGGCTTAAACAAACATACACAAACAGATGAGTGTATAGATCCACTCCCACCACCAGCCCCATCCTCCAGAATTAGTGACCCAGATAACAGTACTGATTTATAAATTTTTCCAGCCCATCTCACTAATGATTTAGTTATACCACCTAATTCATACATGAAGGTTACCATAAAGAGCAAATTACGGAATAGTACTGTTCTTGTCTTAGAAGAATTATGTAAAGTGAAGGGATTGTCAGTAGGAAACGCATTATGTCATACGAACGACGAAGGGCAAACTCAGATATTCATAATTAATCACATGAATGGGGAAGTTCAGTTGAAAATGGGAATTTGCATAGTTAATATTGAAAAATGTCCCGCCCCTGTGAAGGAAATAGTTATAGCTGGAGTAACAAGTGAGATAAAATCTACGGATAGAGAAAGAATAAAAGAGAATTTAGTTCGCTCAGGTGAATTTGATGAAGAAAATGATTTGTTAACCCTGCTGGAAACACACAGGGACACCGTAGCATTGCCCGGAGAACAATTGGGGTGTACTAACTTGATTAATCACATGATTAATGTGCACCTAGAAACACCACCAATTTTCGTACCAGCTTACCACATACCACACTTCCAACGTACACTTGCAAATCAGTATGTCGATTAAATGTTAAAACTTGGAATTATTGAGCCTTCAGTCTCCCCGTGGAATGCCCCCTTATTCTTCGTGCCCAAACGAAATGGAGAAATGCGTGCAGTAGTAGATTACCGTAAACTAAATAATCACACAATCCCAGACAGATTTCCCATGCCATTGCTAAGCGATGTTCTACAAAATATTGGTCCTGAGAATATATTCTCGACCATCGATCTCCTAAACGGCTACTATCAGATTCCAGTATCTAAGGAGTCACGTAAATTCACTGCCTTTTCAACAAACAGAGGCCATTATCAATATACAAGAATGCCAATGGGACTGAGGACAGCCCCAGGCACATTCCAGCATCTTATGAATTACGTATTGTCCGGAATTTTAGGACAAGGAATATTTGTTTATCTTGACGATATTATAATCGCAACGAAGAATATTACGAGTAAGGATCATCTCAGGAAATTAGACTTACTCTTACAAAAGCTTAGTGATGCTGGTTTAAAAATTAAACTTTCTAAATGCAAATTTTGCTTTAAGGAAATAAATTTCTTAGGCCACAAATTAAGTTCTGATGGTATTCACACCACTGATGACAAAATACAGGCAGTGAGAGATTTTCCTGAACCCACTACGACTGACGAAGTTAGACAATTTTTAGGTCTGGCTGGGTACTATAGGTCATTCGTACCACAGTTCTCTCACATAGCCTTTCCTCTATTCCAACTACTCAAAAAAGATGCTGTATTCCAATGGGAAGAAGAACAAAAAAGGGCATTTAACAATCTAAAAATTAAACTAACAAATGCACCTTGTTTAGCATATCCAGATTACACAAAATCATTTCTTATTTGTACAGACGCATCAGTTAAAGGATTAGGGGCTGTACTGATGCAGGAAGATAAAAGAGGAAAGAATCAACCAATTGCATTTGCCAGCAGACAAACATGAGGTGCGGAGAAAAATTATTGCACTACAGACTTAGAGGCACTTGCAGTGGTTTTTGCATTACAAAAGTTTCGAGATTTGGTATATGGTTACGAAATCCACTTATTCACCGACCATAAACCACTGGTGGGTATGTTTAAAGAAAAACTCCTTTCTGGGAGGAGAGCAAGATGGAAATGTACATTTGAAAACTACAATGTACAAATTCATTATATACAAGGTAAAATGAACATAGTAGCTGACGCATTATCTAGGAACCCGAACACAATTCAGGTCGCGGCGTTAGATCTCAAAGGAAATATCCCAAACCACGAGGATATCGCAAAGGCACAAAGACTTGACCCAATATGGTCTAAAGTAATATACAAGTTAGAAAGTGGAGATGACAAACAATTACCCAAACTGCATGTCCCACTTGAACAATTCACAATGGTCAATAATACATTATACAAAATTAACTCTAGACAACCAAAACGCCAAAGAAATACTAACCAGTTGGTAGTACCGAATGACATGATACCCCAAGTATTACGATTGATACACGACAGCCCGCATGCAGGACATCCTGGAAAGGATAAGACATTCAACCAAGCCCAGCTATTATATTACTGGCCTTCATTACGAAAAGATATAAACAATCATATAGACAGATGCGAATCATGTGCGAAACACAAAGGATACCCAATCACACTTGCACCGATGGGTAATTACCCTGTACCACATCAACCATGGGACGTTGTCGCTGTTGATTTACTCAAGATGCCATTATCATACAATAATAACCTATACTTATTCGTAGCAACGGATCATTTTTCCCGTTATGTCATTTTAGCTCCAATTAAAGATAAGACAGCAGAGACAGTAGCAAAGGCAATAACAGATAATGTAATATGTCGCTTTACTACCCCAACGGTACTAATAAGTGATAATGGAGGAGAATTTAATTCTGAGATCTTACAAGAAATATGTAAACAATACAACATCAAAAAGGTTAACGTTTTGGCCTATCACCCAGCATCGAATGGGTTGGTAGAGAGACAAAATAAAAAAGTATTAGATGTGCTACGACACATTCTCAGTGAAAATTATGCAAGCTGGGATGATTGGATTCCCAGAGTAGAAGCCTCAATTAATGGGTCTATAAATAAATCCATCGGTGACACACCACATTTCATTATATATATGGCACAGATAAAAAATTACCATATGAGCTCCTAGAAGGTGACAGCATGCCTATATACAATTACGATGATTACTCTATACTCCGTTTACGTGAATTCCAGGATATTCACAAAAGAGTAAAAAAACAATTAACGATGTCCAAGGAAGAAATGACGGAGGCATTTAACAAGAAGGCAAAAGATTCACCTATCAGCTTAGGAGACATTGTTTACGGTGTCATTCATACGAGAGACAATAAATTATCCCCAAAATTTGAGGGCCCATACAGAGTAATTAACATAAAAGCAAACAAAGTTTTAATTAAGTCACTTTCAAGTGGCGAGGAGAAACAAGTTCATATTGACCATTTAAAACGAGTTTCAAGGGAATTATCCCATAATTATTCAGCCTCGGATACAACCGAACAGGCGAACGTACGTCAAGAAACCAAGCAAGAACACAACAATGATTACAAAAAGAAATTAAGGTCATATCCCAAACAATCGAACATAGGTGCAACTGTTCCAATCAAATCTACAGTACATCATTTACGATAATTAAATATCGATTTAAACTCCTTCTATAAATGAAATAACAATCAACCGTAACGCACATCATCACTATCATCGATCACAGCATGATAGGAAATTAATAGATTTTTTTTTTCGGTAGGTTACGATGAAGGGACTTATGCTATGGATTCTCCTCTACATAGCAAGAGGATATGCGCACTTAGACCCCCAACACATAGTACGACAAGGCTGCCTCATAGCTCCAACGGCCACGACTACAATCATTAAGGACGTCATGAGTACTGAAATAAGTCTAGATTACTTGTATGAATTACCTACTTATCTAGACAGACTTGCGACGCCGATGCGAACTCTGGACTTCATGATAGGAAATTATGTTTCACAAGCTCATATCCCATTCCCAGGCTCGCATAGAGTTGTCTATCTATCTATTTATCTATCTATCTATTATGATTTGTAATTATAATATGGAGTCCTAATACTCTTATTTTGCCCCCCCTTACAAAAAATCCTGTGGATGCCCCTGTGTACTCCTACTATAACAAATCCAAGTATGTACATAGAACTTAAAGACCTTACACAGGTCGTTTATGTTTCCGTTGTGTTCCACCTCGTAATCCACTTGGCGACGATCCTTGGTGCCAGGCCAAGTCGCTGAGCGATGGCACGTATTGTATAGACAGCCCACTATAGCGCAGAGCGATGATGCTGCCTCTCAACTCCAGGTTTTGCTCCTTCCTGTTCATACCGTATTATCCCGGGGACTGGTAACCCCCAGATCCGTATGATACAAAGAAATCTCGGATGATTTCCTCCCTCCTTCCTTCTCTATCAGTGTCAGACACGCGAGTCGAAATTCTTGATCTGATGCAAACGTTTCTGGCATCATTAACGCTGAGGCTACAGAAAGTGATTGTGAAAAATGGTGGGTGGACTGGATATTACGTATGGTATTAAAAAAAAAAAAAATACAAAGAAGAATGACCCATGTATGGCAGACCAGTACCATTATCTTTAAATGAAATATTAATAACTCTTACCATAAGCTTAATTTTAAACTATTTTTTTTTTCTTGCATGTATGCATTTCACTACAATGGCCCAAGTACATACTGTATTACAGTTAAATAATTTACTTTAATGCATTTATCCAAATGTGTATACAACTTGTTTAAAATGTAATATTACTAAATAATCACTATTTGCTATGAATATTATATGTATACAATATTCATACAATTATGTTACTTTTACAATATTATGTATTTCACTTAATTAGCTTATAAGTTCATTATAATGTGTTTATAATATGTATTAATATGTTAGGACTATTAACTGTCGATGGTACGCCATTTTCGCGTGACTGAGCAATATATTAGGACTCCATATTATAATTACAAATCATAATAGATAGATAGATAAATAGATAGATAGACAGCTCTATGCGAGCCTGGGAATGGGAAATGAGCTTGCAAATTACACTGAGGAAAGCTGACGACAGATTACGAAGTGGCCAGTAAGGAGATGATGCAGTTAGTTGTCAGCAATCCACCGGTGAACAAAGCCTAAGTGACCATACACACACATACACACATACTCACACACAGGCTTCTAGAACTTTCCACTCACAAGGAACACACGTGATACGTCTCCTGTTTCACCAGAATTTAGGAAAGAGAGGGCAGAAAGAAGCTAGCCATACAACAGACAGGTCGCAGGGAGAAGGGCTTAGCAACTTGAGAGAGAGACAGAGAAAGCGAGACAGAGAGATAGCTAGCGGGACTCTACTTTATACTCCGCCCTGTGTGAGAGACTTTGTTAATATTTCCAAGACAAATAAAAATAGTCCCATACTGTTCTTTACCTCTCCTGTCACTACATGACAAATGGGAAAGAAGATTATCTACTTACAAGCTACTCAAATATAACAACCGCTCGCCCACAAGTCTAATATATATAAAACTCCACTACAAGTAACTACAAAGTCTTTTATGACAAGAGAAATCATACATATATGTGCAGTTTTATCAAAATACACATACTCCAAATAGGCAAAGGCATTTACTTACATTAGTTACATGACTTACATCAAATGCATTGTGACAGAATGCATGAATCGACTCAAATCACTTAATCATCCTTGAACAAGAACTGAAGCCGTCAAATTCCAAAGGGGGGGGGGAACTGCTCTCCCTTGCCCCCTTCCCCTCTGGACGCCCATGCCAGTATACATAAGATACAGTGTATGTGAACAGATATAAATATTTTACCTATGAGGTTACAGTTATTATATTGAAATTTTCAATATATAGATATTTATATTCTACGAAAATACATATTATCTATGATTACATCTACAACCATCAACAACTGTCTTGTGACCTGCATTGCTGGTTGGTGGTGGGGTAGTGTAGGGTATCAGAGGTTTAGTCCTGTCAGTAATGGGGTTGGAGTAGAGAAGGGTATGTGTTAAGCTGTTAAGCGTGCTATGATGGTTAACTGTTGTTCACGGTAACGTATGACTTACAGTAATATTATAGTACAGTAGTAGTTCATATTTACATGTTATCTATGTTTATTTAAAGCATCCGAACCTGGCTGTAGCAAAGACGTGAGCAAAACGCATTGTAGCTCTGGCTTCCTCTTTAGTCTTCTGATAACCTTATCATCTCTCCCACCTTCCCGTTCTCAAATGACCATGTTATATGAAATGCAAAGGAGATGATTAGTTTTTCCACATACCCTTTGACTACAAATCCATATCATTGTTTTACACATTAAGCATAGCTGGTGATTAAACTATCGATTACATTTAGGATCCATTAACATTACAAAAAGATTCGTATTATGCGCCATATCTATGTTACGTAATTCCTCTTCCACCAGTGTTAGCGAAATAGGGGTGAGCATTGATAAAACAGGTAAGGGATGAGGAGAAAATATATGGGTGTATAGAGTAATATAAACAGTCGTGTTCACACGTTCCTCTGTCGGTAATATCAATAAGGAAATTCTCCAAACTGGTTAACAGTGTGTTGTCAAACTCTCGTGGATACTATGGACGTGACAGCGTTAGCACGTGTAGTAACGTAGTCCATTCGTCGAGACTGATACAACCAAGCTCCTGTATATGGCAACATCTCCCCACTGAGTGGCTCTGACAAGGTGAGAGAGTGACGTTCGCCCCGTGAAACGATACTGCATATGCTGATCGTTCAGGTTTCACGGAGTCGGACGGATGCACTAAAATCTTACATAGTCATTAGGAAAGACCCACGCAAGCTATAATAGTAACGTTTGAGAACATCTCAATAAATGCATCACAACCTCGTTGGGTTTACAGCAAACTCCATTTCTTAGAGAGAACAGGAGCCCTAAGGAGGACAACACTAGTAGAGGATGGGAACATTATTGTGGCAGCGGAAGCTAACAACCTTACCAACACAGCGGCAATAAGGCATGACTTGCAGTTAGAAGTGTCAGCCAGAACTGTAAGGAGAAGGTTACATCGCGCTGGAATACACCATCGCATCCCAGCTCAGAAGGAACAGCTGACGAACCAGCACTGTGCAGGAAGACTGGCTTTTGCACAGCTCCATGTTGGGCAGGATGATGACTTATGGGGCAGAGCCATGTTTACAGATGAGAAGCATTTTTCCTTTAGTTTCCATGGGAGAGTCTGGCAGAGTCTATTGTTGGAGGAAGGATAATACACGGTAAGATATGAACTGTCGACAGTCTTGCAATACATATAGCTTAATTGCAAATTAATAATCATAGATTTAAATACTGTAAAACGTATTCTGTTGCTGAGAGTGTGATTGTGATGCAAATGTGACCAGAGTTTGCATGGTTGTTTTAGTTTTTTTGGTTTATTGTGACTCCGCCTTGGCGGGATGAGGCGATTAAGGGATCACATGCTCATCACATTTACACTCCAAACACCTTTTACTGTGACCCAACTTTGTGTCTCTTCCAAAGCACATGGAAAAAAAAAACAAAAATGGTCGTTTCATACGCACACGGTCTGGGTCACCAGCGTCGTGACACCCCCCTTACCACTTAGCGTCGTCTTTTTCTCTCCCTTCCACGACTTTAATTGTACACACTGCTCTCGAGTGTCTGCCCTTTCCTCTCCATCCTTCTTTCCTTCCATCCTCTTCTGTCTTTCTTTCCTTCGTTCTTTCCTTGCTCTTCTGCCTACGGATGACAGTACACTCCCTTTTCTGTCTTTCCTTCATTCTTTCCTCTTCCTTCTGCCTGTGGGTGACTCTACGCTGAGTGACAAGCCAAATGGTTTCCTGTACACCAGGAAACCATTTACTATGCTGGATGGTAACCACGTAACCAGATTTTGGCGCCTGGTGGTGTAGTGGGTAATTATGGAACTCCAATCGGATTGAGCCGGTGTACTCTTATATCCAAGGGGTGGTTGGGGTTTAATGCCCACGTAATGCCATTAAGGGATGTAAGGCTGGTCACTCTCATCTTAAATGTCAGGACCAACTTGCCTAGCCCCGGGCTGCTACGCTCCTTATGGGGCAACATAGGATTGGATGATATATATATATTAGTGAGAAAAATGGTGGGTGAACTGGATATTAAGTATGGTAATAGTAAATATCCCCTTCAGTGTTTATTATTACGATTATAATATCATTAAGAGAAAACAATTTATTGATTTCTCTTTTCTAATCATAATTTAAAATAAGACGCTTATCCACGTTCTGGTCGCATCCGTCACTTATGTGATTAACCCGTAGCTTAAACAAAATGTAAGGAGACCCGACCATCCATGTGTTTCATAGCTTACTCACCGGACACAGGTGTGCTATATTTTCACCATCTATTTAACTGCACATGTGTAGTTTGAAATTAAAACGTCAATTGCAATAAAATGTTACCTGTCAGTGTTTCCTAGCTATGACTATACAATCATAGGATGTATTCTGGGTTAATATAATACTGTGTTGCCTAACCACATTAATTCATGTGACATGGGAATAACGTAATAATAAAATCGCTAGTCTTTTGCATATATAGAAGTATGTGGATTACATATTTCATAGAAATATTGGTCGTGATTGTAATGAGATAGGGAGACGCTCCCTCAATGTCCGTTACCATGCCTTAGATGTATACTCTCTCTCTCTCTCTCTCTCAGTGTGTGTGTGTGTGTGTGTGTGTGTGTGTGTCAGTAACGCGAGTCGAAATTCTCGAACTCTGAACCCAGACTCTTTGGCGTTGGCAGTGCTGACTGTATCACCAAATTCTGACCGGGGCTGTACATCTAAAGTTTGATGTCTATTACTTTGCTGATGCTAAAAACAATTTATTTTTTGTAGCAGAGAATGGTGGTAGATGTCATGGTGGTGGTGGTGATAGCTACGATGATGATGATGATGATGGTGGTGGTGGTAGCTATGATGATGGTGGTGGTGGTAGTAGCTGTGGTGGTGGTGGTAATGTTGGTGGTGGTTGCCTTGATGCTGGTGGTAGCAGGATAATCATGGTGGAGGTCGTGGTGGTGGCAGCTGTTTGGTAAAAGTTCTCATATTGATAAGTAATGTGCAAGCGAAGCGTGGTTAAGAGACAGCCCTAATTTCGACAAGTACTAAACCACCCCACTGGGTGACAAGGTTCTCTCTCTCTCTCTCTCTCTCTTCCAGACAAACAAGGACAGAAACATTTGTTTTCAGCAGT
The DNA here is from genome assembly GCF_032717465.1 of Coenobita brevimanus. Taxonomy (NCBI): domain Eukaryota; kingdom Metazoa; phylum Arthropoda; class Malacostraca; order Decapoda; family Coenobitidae; genus Coenobita; species Coenobita brevimanus. The sequence continues at coordinate 17,900,523 of NC_136991.1, forward strand.
TTCCTAAAAAGGCATAGTTCTTTGCAATAATAAATACCGTTATATCATTAGGCTGTATTTCTCATCCCAGCTTGGCCAGTGACACTGCCATTTCTCACACACTCCCATTCCAAGGCCGTCTCTATGTGAAGGCCTGGGTATGAGTCTGGTGCCGTCATAGGATGAGTTGGATCGCCGCGCCGCCACTCGCTTGGTACTGTTGCTCTTACTACTTATCTTATTCCTTCGTCTTACATTTATTGACTACTTTCTTATAACTATTTCTGTCAGCATTTACCTTTGGCAAGTATGATATTTTTCGTTAGGTTAGGTAACACTGACACTCTAAACGAAATTAATAATGCTGCTGAAGCTTAACATTTTTATCCTTAGGAGTGATGGCAATGGGTGTACAACTGCTATATGAAGGGAAACATTGAACTTTAGAGAACAGAAATAGTCATATCTAGTTTACTCTGACAAAACAGAAAGAAAAGAAACAAAGAACAAAAACGAAAACTTCTATAGTTCAATTTGTCAAATTTGGTATCACCTAGAATGTGTAGGGATGGCACCAGCTTATTTTAAGGTATTTCAGAAAGCTAACTATGTTTGGTTTGGTGAACAACTTAAGTATAGCTACTAACTATCAAGGGTTACTCTGCTGTCAGTGCCTTGCTGAAATCAACTACCATTTCCTTAGCTTTGTGGGCACTGAGCTCCAAGAAGTTGCACTTGAACCATTTAGTAAAATAGTCTAGTTCCTGCCTGCAAATAAGATAACTGTTCTTACAAAGTGAAAGTAATGCAGTACAATCAGCATACAGTAGGCTGCTTAAAAGGCCTACAGGAGTTATGTACACATCTACAATCACTTGTACCATATAAGAGTAATCACAAGTCGTGATAGCACACAACCTTGGGGGCCCCTGTGTTCAGAACTGACTGTTTTGAATTTTTACCCATAAATTTCACATACTTGTACTGGGGTATGTGAAATCATGAATCCACAAGATATGAGTTGACCTTCACTGAAATTAGTTTCTTCATCAAAAGATGGGACTGTATGGTGTTGAATGCACATGAAAAACAAATAATATTTTTGCAAAGTACTTAACTGATCTGGTGTTGACATTTTTCATAAAGTTTAGAACAAAATCTATGAGTGATAGTGCAGCATCTTCAATACATCTTTTCTCTCTGTAAGCAAATTGTAAAGCATCCATGTTATATTTAACCTCCTCATACAAAAATTTGTTGATAACATGTTCAAGACATTTCATAAAAATACATGTCAAAGCCACTGGTCGATAATCATTATGGATTTTGGTGTCCTGGTATTTGGAACAGGAACTATCTCAGAAATTTTCCACAGACTAGGTACGTATGCCTCGTTTAGACAGCACTGGAATATTTCACACAGAATTGGAACTAGTTGTTCCTTACAGAAAGAAGCCGCCTTTACACTTATCAGGTCCAGCCGCTTTACTACATTCCACCCTTTTCAAACTGTCCATGATGTCATTCTGAGTTAAAAAACTGTTTGCTCATCATTTTTGGTTTCCAAGAATTCAGAGATGGTGTGTTGGTGTATGGAAAAGTCATGGATGTCAAACGTACAGCAGAAGTTATTTAGGTCATTACAATAATTTCCAGATATTCGGTACATCTGGCATGCCTGCTTTCTTTGTAAAACTAGTGATTTTCCTAAGACCACTCCAAGCTGCATTTGTGTCATACTTAAATAGGTTTTTAATTTTCTTTGTGTACTTTTTTTTTTGCATTGGACAATCATATCAATTTTTTACTGTAAAGTTTTTAAATTTGTCCTATCGTTGCCAACAACACATCTTTTTTTCTCATTCAACAATCATTTAGGTTCATTTGTGATCCAGGGTTTATTTGGGTACCATTTCACTGTTTTACTTGGAACCACTATATCAGCACAGAGAGAAATGTATTAATTTAGGACATCAACTTTGTGATCAGTACTAGCAATTACATCATACAGCACACTCCAGTCAGTCTGATCTGAGCAGTTTCAAAGAGTTTCACACTTTCATATGAATCCGCACTCCATGTCTGGACAGATTTCACTACAGGTTTGGAAGTTTTTAGCTTTTGCTTACAAATAGGTGTTAATAGAGACATATCATGGTCTAATAGTCGTAATGGTTTGAGTTTTTTAGTCACCCTTGTTTTCTAATGCCACAACAGTGATTCAAGATATTCTCACCTACTGTAGCAAAATCAGTATATTGTTGGTAATAAGGAATATAGTTCTCAAAATGTATGCCATTAAATTTCCTGTTATTATTTAAACCGCATCTGGAGAACTAGATTGAATCTTGCACACTTCATCATACAGGTGTTCTTCAGCAGTTTTCACATTAACACCAGGTGGGATGTATACAACTATAAAGATAGAATTGCCTCAAAGACAATGACATGAATTCAATATTGTCATTACATACCTTGTTTACAAGTTATATCCCTGCACCATCGACTGTTGACATAAGCACAAACACCACCACCACCGTTTTTCCCCAGTTTTGTTGATCTGTCACTTCTAATTAATTTAAAGCCATCTATTTGATATGTGGGCCTCTGTGGTACAGTGGTAAAGTGTGCGTTTCGTACACTGAAGAACGAGGGTTCACGCCCTGCCAAGGTAATAAACTTTGGGAGCGTTCTTCTGGCCACATACTGCATTGGCGGACACGGGGTGCTGTGGTTGAACCCGTGTCGCATACTATAAAAGTATGCTTGCATCCAGTTGGCTTGTGTGGGCCGATTACACTTGGTTCACAGACTACACACACATCCAAAGCCACTCCAACACTACAATTACACTTACAAGCACTTCTCACCCTACATACAATCTCTACCAGACAGCCTGAGCCACTTGGTAGAGATACATTGGCCGTATCATCGACACTTCGGTGGGGATTGGCTGGTCCTGCAGTGGACACTCAAACGGCTGCTGAGATGAGATGAGAGATGAGAGATTTGATAAGCAGAGACATTGTCATTCTTTGTGTCAAGCCAAGTCTCTGTTGAGCTGATAGCTGATGCCTTTCAGGATGCATAATTCCATTTGCACTGGGCCGTCAGTTCATCCACTTTATTCCGTATTGAGCGGACATTGCCTGACACACATTGGTAGAGGAAGTTTTGAACCCCTCCTTCTGCACCATACTGTTATCCTGCAACGCCTTCCTCATTTTCTTCCATACCCAGTACGTCTGACCATCTCAGGAATTCCATTTAGGGCTGTCGTGCCAAGAGAAGCAAGAGACAGAAGTTCATCATGGCTGGGAACGAGCCGCCCATCATTGTTTACATTCAGCCTGCCATTTCCGCCAGCTGACAGGGACACCTCACTAAAAAGTATACCTCCCAGCACAAACCGACAAAGTAATGACAAAAGTCTTGCTCAGCATGATCATTAGTCTCTTATGTATTTTCTGGTATGTATGGAGACACCTCAAGCCATGAAAAATTGCTTATAAACTCATAAAAACAGGGGAGCGGGAGGACACACTGCCCGCCCTCTGTGTGGCGCCCCTCCAACTTCCACTAACTGACTCCTCCTGTGACGTCATCATCAGCTGCCACAAGTACACCCAGGCATTCACATAGAGACGGCCTTGCTCATTCCCTACTCATCGTTGCCATGGCTGCTACCCACTCACTTGTTTTAGCATGGGAATGCTACAGGTAGTATGTTAGAAACTGTCTTTTTTCTGGAATGTTTTTTAATTATGTAGTTATATTTTTAGTGTGGCAACATCATGAGAACATTGTGATTATCTTTCTCTCTCTCTCTCTCTCTCTCTCTCTCTCTCTCTCTCTCTCATAGGTATCACCCATCAAGCGATGCGATTATAGTCTGGAGGAATGTCACTGAACCGAGACATATACAAAGTTTTATTGCATTTTTTTATACATTGGACCCTACTAATGAAAATAAAAAAGTGCACCCAGTTGGCACACTTGAGCATTTTGTTTTATGGGCTGAAATCCAAAATGGCCACCAGAAAAAATGAAAAATTACAATATTTGATTACTATTGACACTAGTTTTACTAATATTTCATTATTTAATTGTAGAATTATTTCAAGAAATTCTAAGCATAACAAAGTATATTACAGTATATACAGTATGTGTAAATTGTGAAAAAAAATTACTCAATTAATTATAATTGCTTAACCCGCTGACTCCCCTTGACTTATATATAGGTTCACACGTTTTGTCACTGTGATTCCCGTTGACGTACGGTATATAAACGCACAGCAATTGCAAGGTCCCTAATTTGCACAATTTTCATATTTCGCGCGTGATTTTTGGTACGTATACATGGGACATCTTCCTCTACAAGATGCCAGGCAGGGTCCATGCCTTACCCCACATGGCCTCCCCCCCCCCCTCGCATGCCATTGTCTCGGCAATTCACCTGTTACCAGTGACCTGGCCAGTAAAAACATGTCATGCCACGGTACGAAATTCAAGGCCAGAATGATTCCCCAATCGATGACAATGTGGAGGACAAGGTTTACATAGCAATAGAGGAAGAAACATTCAGAAATGATGATCAGGTAATGTTGCCTAAAAAGGTCAGGTATGTTGATGTGTTTGGTGAGTGAAACAATGCTTATATTGCCTATATGACTGTGAAAAACAATATTCTGTTGTACTACATATAAATTCGTACCAATAAATAAATAAATACTGTTTATGAGTGGTGTAGAATAGTTACTCTCCCATAGAACTCGTTTTTTGGGGGGCCAGCCTGATAGAAAACACAGTAAGGTAAGGGGTACTGCTACCTGTATTCAGTATTTTAAACGTCAGGTGAGCGATTTCTCTATGAATTTTCAATGTTTCTCACCAAAAGCAGAGGTTTGAGCCAAAAAAAAAATATCCAAAATTGGTCAGGATTGGGGGGGGGGGGAGTCAGTGGTGGAAAATTGGTTGGGTCGGGGCGGGTTAAAAAAGGCACAAAATGTGATTACCGTACCCTGTTAGACTATCACCAGACATTACCACAATATTTCATTTTCCTAAATTATACAGGAAAGGATGAAGAATTAGGTCTTTCTGTCAGTCAACATTTTTAAATATTTAACATGTCTATTCCAAAAACATATTTAAACCATAATCTTTTTCACAACTAAAATGTTCAGATCCCGTATATCAGAATGATGGTCAGGCAACTGATATATACCTTAGAGTATGAATACAACTACATCAGATGATGTTATACATTATACCTAGATGCACACATACATGCAAATGCATAAACCAATGAAGACATTCAAATACCCATCATATACCGATACACATATGTATATTAATCACCCAATAGCAATGTATTTTGATGAAGAGACGTTAAATGTCTTTGGGCAAAGAATTACATTATTCAGGCCCATGACACAGTACACTGCTCTTAAAGGGAGTTTTACGAAACTGTGGAGAGATTACATTAGTATTATTATCTCTAGTATTTTGAATAATATACATTAATTTTAAGACTTTACTTCCTGGGTAGGATTTTGCATTTCTATATATTAATAATATCAGTAAATATTCTGTATTGTACTTAAAATTGAATGAATTCAGCATGGAGTATATATGGCTTATTGAATCAAAGTTACCCATTAAAAGCATGCACTTAAATATTATATTTTGTGCTATTGTCAATTTATGTACGAATGATGGCATGTACAACCCCATATGGAGTAAATGAGATGAGTGAAACATAATGTGTAATATATACTAATCATTGCTTCAGTTGTAAGTTGATGACGAACCCATTACAATGCACCATAAACTTTTGATATTTTCAAGCATACCTCATTACTGTGAAAGCCTCAATTCAAAATTTCGTCAACGATTACACTAAAAATTTTAGTATGATGAACATGTTGTATTAACTGACCAATTATAAAGGAGGCACAACTTTTTTTTTTTCGTTGAACGATTTTGGAAAAGTATATACAACACTTTGTTTAGGCAATACTAAGATTTAATTTGTTTGATCTTACCCATTAGTTTCTTAACCCGCCCAATCCCAACATTTCCTGAGCTTTGGTCCACCCCAGTCCCGGCTTTTTTGGACTTTTTTTTTTTTTTTTTTGCTCAAACATTCGCTTTTGGTCAGAAACTAAGGAATATCACAAAGAAAGGTGTCCCTTGGGTCCAGAAATGGCTTACCTGGAGCAGGTAAGTTTGACAGGTACTGCCATGCTCTATGAGTAGTCTTTTCGCCGTATATTTTCTATGGTGGCACGGGTACTCTGACTTGATGCAGTATACGTTTATTATCATGTATTCATATGTTGGAAATATGTATACCAGAAGTATATTGGGTTCTCTACAGAAAAAAATTAGAAATAAGGTATGTACCATTGTGCGACCCTAGCGAAATCGGTCGATTATGTCACCGATGGATAACAAACATCGTTATTTCATCAGTTATTGTATTTTTTCATGTTCCATATTACTTCCACAATAACATCATACCATTTTCAACGTTACATAATTGTTTGTACATATTTTGAGGCATTATGACAAGAATTAGCATAAAAGTAGCACTTATTTACCAAGTGAGATCATTTTATTTCATGCTTTTTTCAACTCAGATTCTATTTTTTCACCTTTAAGATTACTTATAACATAATATATAACCCACTTACATGTTATACAATTAGTTTTATAGATGTACTTGTTTTACGAAAAGAATTAGCATAAGAATAGCGCTTATTTACCAAGTGACAACTTGGCCTTTCATGCTTTTTTCAACTCAGATTCTATTTTTTCACCTTTTTGATTACTTATAACATAACATATTACCCATTTACATGTTAGACAATTGCTTTTACAGAAGTACATGCTTTATGAAAAGAATTAGCATAGAAGTAGCGCTAATTTACGTAGGTAAATCATGTCATGTCATTATTTTTTCACCTCTGAATTTATTTTCTCCCCCTTTATAGTACTTCTCACATTACATTCTGGCCTTTTCCATGTTAGACATTTGCTTTCACAGTAGTACACGATTTACAGTAAGCCTTATCCTAATATATATATATATATATATATATATATATAGAGAGAGAGAGAGAGAGAGAGAGAGAGAGAGAGAGAGAGAGAGAGAGAGAGAGAGAGAGAGAGAGAGAGAGAGGTGGGATGGTGGTACACTGGGAGACAGCTTATTCCATAATTGGTGGCTAAATTTAGAGCCCTTGGGGAATTTCCCACTCCTCTTTCACCGTGAACAGAATTCTTCCTAGCGCTTATTTACCTACTGACTGTATGTTCTGTGACTTTCAACTTAGACTATTTTTCAACTTACATACTAACTTTACAGTAACTATACAACCTCCTATGATTAGTATCACATAAGATAACATGGCACTATTATGATACTGAGCGACACTTTATCGCGTACGTACAGGCCTTAGCACAATACACACATTTTCAATAGTGCCTGTTATTATGATACTCACGGAAGCACGGTTGCAGGCAGAGAGCAACGTTGCACTCCACACACTCGTATCTAGTGTCTCTTCTTTTATAATACTTCCAGTATAACATATTACCCCTTTACATGTTAGACAAGTGCTTTCACCTTCTGCTAACTCACACCACGCCTAACACGAACACCACGTGGATGTGTTGCCTCCCCCACACCACTCTCGCTTTCACGAATCTGTCTGCGCTCTCCCACCCCAACACTTTCACTTTCTGCTGCCCTAACCATCCCCACACCACTACTTCCTGCCACAGAACACATAGAAGGAACATACCTGTGGAACAGTCGTGATGTGAAGTCTGTCCCAGTCCCACGTGGCGATATCTTTTCATTCCCCAGCCAGGAAAATACACCACCATGTACTGCTTCCTCGTTCTTGTCCTCGTCCTCGTCCTCATCTGATGGTATGTGTTGCTGCCTAGATGCAGCATGTGGTGCAGGCTGGCCGTCCCCTGCCCTCCTATATGTTATATATTTGACCTTCCTTGGGGAAGGGACCTCCTCATCACTGCTGCTGGTAACCTCCTCAGGCTGCATGTAATCGACATCGAGGGTGTCGTCATCCAGTGGGGAATCACTATCCCCTGTAAAAGTATCCAGGGCGACTTGTATCTCCTTGTCTGACAACCCACGACGTGCCATGTCTGACCTGGGTGACTGCTGACGGGTAAGTGGACGATCACAGGGTCAGGTGGGGTTAATCTGGGTCTAGGGGATTATCCGCCTGGCGGCGAGTGCACATCATGTGCGGAGGTTAATTCACGTCACCGGGATGGCGCGGGTTAAATTCAATTCAGCATGTAAATGTAAGTGTAATGAGTCAATATTTTTATCAGCTAGTGAGAGGTCAGTGTAATCAGTATAAATAGTTAATTTTAAATTTTGAGCTAGTAGTTGTTATACCTTTTATATATCTATCTGTCTATCTATCTATCTGTCTATATATATTTATCTACATCTATCTATCTATCAATATACATACATATATATATATATATATATATATATATATATATATATATATATATGTATGGAGCCTCTGTGGTACAGTGATAAAGTGTACGTGTTTGTACACTGAAGAACGAGGGTTCGCGCTTCGCCAGGGTAATGAACTTTGGGAGCGTTCTCTTGGCCATGTACCGCATTGGCGGACACAAGGGGTGCTGTGGCTGAGTCAGTGTCGCATACTAAAAAAAAGTATGCTTGCACCCAGTCGGCTTGTGCAGGCCAATTACACTTGGTTCACAGACTACACACACATCCAAAGCTTCTTCAACACTACAATTACACTTACAAGCACTTCTTACCCTACATACAATCTCTGCTAGACAACCTAAGCCACTTGGTAGAGATACATTGGCTGTATCGTCCCCACTTCGGTAGGGATAGGCCGGTCCTGCAGGGGACACTCAAACGGCTGCTGAGATTATATATATATATATATATATATATATATATATATATATATATATATATATATATATATATATATATATATATATATATATATATATATATATATATATAATGGCGTTCCATGGCTATAGGGATAGAAATAAAATGTGTCACGAATTTTAATCCACACGATTATTCATATACAACAGACCAAGGAAATATGTATGTGCGAGTGTGAGCCAGATTGCACAACATTTACAGGTCCCGAGTTTTGATCACTTTTTACCTTCAGTTTGCTTCTTGCCTGCCAGCGATGAATACTGTTTTTTGCGTTGCCTAAGCGGTTCGTGTTTTATTTTCGACTATTAAGGTGGTAATTATTTATGAAACTAATTAATGCCATTTCACTGTTATACTGAATTTTATTATGTATCTTCCTATTACTAATATTTTATGAAAGTAATTAATGTAATGCTATTTTGCTGTGTTGGTGTAATTTAGTTTTCCCTTCCTTTTTACTAACAGATGGTCTTGTTTGTTGGACAGCTGCACTGGTAATTAGTTGTGAAACTAATTTTCTATGCTATTGAAATTTTTTTATTCCGTTTCCCTAATATTATTATCATTATTACCATATTATTGTCAAGGTTATGTTTCACTTACCTTTGATTCGTCGATAATAACTACCTGTGAGACAGACAAATGATTATACTTATGAATGCATATGAGTTTTATTACCATCCGAAATTGTTAATGTGGCATTAATTATTCTGTTTTTCTTTCCCAGATGTCTACCAGATGGAAAACAGAAGTTTTTGTTATTGGTCTGACGGATGCTAACATCATATCAAGTGGTCTACCCACCAAGTTGCAATTACTCAAAAAATACTTATACAACCGTAATGAGCAAAAATTGGGATGTAAAAAATGCTTGAACTTTGTTTGGATGCCATTCTCATATTTTGGGACAGAGCACGAATCCCCACTATGCGTCGAGATTCTGCTTTGAGGAAGATGGAATCCCTTCTCAAGGAATATGACCTGCTCGTGAAGAACAAGTCGTAGAAAGCAGAATCCTTCCGAGTGAAAGAGGCAATGTTCAAAGAGGTAATGACGAATGAGATCATGGACATCGATCAATCACAGGCCAAAGAGATGAAGAAGAATCAGGAGGACATCAGCATCCTTGATATGCAGCGTGAAGATCCCAAGTCCTGCAGCATGGGTCCTGCCGATATGAAGCTTCACCGAAGGAGGTAAGGAAGAGGTTAAGGCTGGACAATTTTAGAACACATTCGCGGCTTTTCCTCTAACTTTCTCTCAAACATCACCTCTCTTCCTCTAAACATCACCTCTTCATGTCCGAGACACAGCTGTCTGAGGCAACTGACAGCAAACCCTTTTCTGTTTCCTCCTACTTTCTCTATACTCATTTCAAAGCCAAAGGTGGCTGTTGTGTATATGTATGCAACGATTTATCTTGCTCTCGTGTTCCTGAACCTGATTCTTCTGAATTCTCTACTCTCTGGCGTCAGCTTTGTTTTCATTCTTTGACTAAATATATCTGCACTGTTTACTTATCTCCTAATTCTGCTATGTAAAATTCTTTGACTATTTTACTCTTACGATGGAACACATTCTATCCATTTCTCCTTTCACTGAAATCTCCGTTCTAGGAGATTTCAATGTTCACCACCACCTTTGGCTCTCCTCTCCTTTCACTGATCCACCTGGTGAACAAGCCTACATCTTCTCTATCCTTAATGACCCAGAGCAGCGTGTTAAACAATATCCAGCTCAATCCTGCATCATCCTTGAACATGTTTAAGGTTTCATTCACTCCGGACTTATCTTGGAAAAATCATATTGCATCTTTTGTAAAATTTGCTTCCAAGAGCTAAGCTGACTCTGTACCTTCTTTATCTCTGCACAGACGTTGTCTTTATACATGGATTTTATTCGCCTCTGTTTAGAGTACAACTCTCATGGGTGGGGAGGCTTTCTATATACAGCTCTCCTCAATAGGGTGGAGTCCAAGGCCTTTCGTCTCATCAACTCTCCTTCTCTCATTGGCTCTCTTTAACCTCTATCTCTTCGCCGAACTGTTGCATCTTTATCTCTTTTCTATCGCTACTTCAATGGTCGCTGCTCCTCTGAACTGTCTGCTTGCATCCCTCCACCTCTACAACAGGCGTGTAGCACCTGTTTAGCAACAAACTCTCATCCCTTTACTGTCCAACTCTCTAATGCAAAAGTTAACCATTACTCCCAGTCCTTCATTTATCCGACAGGTCAACTCTGGAACTGTCTCCCTTTGTCTGTATTTCCTACTTCCTATGATCTCCAGTCTGTCAAACGCAGTGTGTCCATGCATCTTGAAATGATCGGATCTTGAATTTGGCACTCATTTGTATTGTTTTTGTTTTTTTTTCTTGGAAGGAACGGTTTGTGGGCCCCTGGCCACTGGTTCCTTTTCTCTTGCTTATATATATATATATATATATATATATATATATATATATATATATATATATATATATATATATATATATATATATATCGATCTCTTTGGTACACCTTTGGTCATAGGTTTTGAAAAGGAATAGACAGAATTGCAATAAACAGTTTGTGACCCATTTTAAATGTATTTTCTGATTTTTTTTTTTTTTTAATGCGAGGAAGAAGGAACCAAAGGCCATGAGCCCGCAGTAAACAGTTCCCTCCAAGAGAAAAACAAAATACAATATAGAGCCAAATTCAAGATCCGATCATTTTGAGATGCCTGGACACACTGCGTTTGAAAGACTGGAGATCATAGGCAGCAGGAAATACAGATAGAGGGAGACAGTTCCAGAGCTGACCTGTTGCATAAATGAAAGACTGGGAGTAACGGTTAACTCTTGCATTAGAGAGTTGGACAGAAAAGGGATGAGAGTTTGTTGCCAGACGGGTGCTACGCACCCGTCGTAGAGGTGGAGGAATGCAAGCAGACAGTTCAGAGGAGCAGTGACCATTGAAGTAGCGATAGAAAAGAGATAAAGATGCAACAGTGCGGCGAAGAGACAGAGGTTGAAGGGAGTCAGTAAGAGGAGGAGAGTTAATGAGACGAAAAGCCTTTGACTCCACCCTATTGAGAAGAGCTGTATGTGGGGAGCCTCCCCACACATGAGAGTTGTACTCCACACAGGGGCGGATAAAACTCCTGTATAGAGTCAACAATTGTGCAGGGGTAAAAAAAGAGCGGAGTCGGCTTAGCACACCCAATCTCTTGGAAGCAGATTTTACAAGAGATGTAATATGATCTTTCCAAGATAAGTCCCGAGTAAATGAAACCCCAAGCATGTTCAAGGATGATGCAGGATTAAGCTGAATATTATTAAACATTAATGGGTATACCTGTGGAAGATTTTGTCGGGTTGATAGGTGTAAGAACTGAGTCTTAGATGCATTAAAGACAACCATATTATTTTTACCCCAGTCAGAGATACAAGCCAAGTCAGACATTAGGTGTGCCATAGCCTCATCCCTTGTTTCTTGAAGTAACTGTTGAGATGGGCGTTGCGGGAACCGAATGGAAAGGTGAAGGGTGGAGTCATCAGCGTATGAGTGGATAGGGTTAGATGTACAGCTTAGAAGATCATTGATGAATAAAAGGAAGAGAGTTGGTGATAGGACAGAGCCCTGAGGAACACCACTGTTGATAGATCTAGGAGAAGAACGATGGCCGTCTACAACAGCGGCTATAGAACGACCAGAAAGGAAACTAGCGATGAAGGCACAGATAGAAGGATAGAAACCGTAGGAGGACAGTTTGGAAATTAAAGATTTATGCCAGACTCGATCGAAAGCCTTTGAGATGTCAAATGCAATGGCAAAGCTTTCGCCAAAGTCCCGAAAGGAGGATGACCAGGAGTGAGAAGATCGCCAGTGGAGCGTCCCTGACGGAACCCATACTGACGATTGGAAAGAAGGTTGTGATAGGAAAGATGCCTTAAAATTTTTCTATTAAGAATTGACTCGAAAACTTTTGAAATACAGGACGTTAAAGCAATTGGACGATAGTTGGAGGGTTGGGAGTGGTCACCCTTCTTTGGGACTGGCTGAATGAGAGCAAACTTCCAGCAAGAAGGAAAGGTACAAGTTGACAGACAAAGGCGAAAGAGTTTGCCTAGGCAGGGTGTAAGCACAGAAGCACAGTTCTTGAGAACAACAGGAGGGACCCCATCAGGCCCATATGCCTTGTTAGTACTGAGGCCAGTGATGGCAGAAAATACCTCTGATGCCAATACTTTCAAGTTTGTCCAGAAGTATTTGATGATTTAGAGAATCAAAGGCTTTTGAGAGATCAATAAATACACCAGCAACATAAAACTTATCGTCCAAATATTTGTTTACTTCATTGAGAAGGTGTAATATTGCAGACTCTAAATAAGGGATAGATCGAATCCCATGATGGCTGCTGGAAAGCAGATTATTAGTAATTTATCAGACGTGTGAAAATTGTCTTTTAAAAAATCTTACAAAATGGATCAATAGTTCCTGACATCGTCTTTACAACCTGATTTATGCTGTGGGATTACCTTGCCCTTTTTCATCTCTAAAAATTCCGGTTATAAAGGAAAGATTTATCATGTGAGTTAACGGAGCAGAGACAGAGGATGAGACAAAACTTTTTTGCAACCTTATGCTCCTGTACCGCAAGTCGATGAACTTTTGCTTAAAAACAAAGAAAAAAAAACTTATTCCTCTCAGTTTAAAACAAAAAAGGTCACCCCGAAATTTTAAAAAAATCGATTTTTGCAAGTGTATATTTACTGTACATGTATAATGATAATAATAAAAAAAAAACTTATACAATGCATTAATACTTAAAATAACTGTCTATTACGTAAAAAAAAATCTAAGGTGCAGTTTGGCTTTGTTTCTGCAAGCAGCATAAAGTTCCAACATCACTCTGATTCCACGTGTAGGAGGACTACTGGGCCTTGGGATAGGCAACTGCCCCCAAGAAATAGGCCCAGAGTCGGACACACACACACACACACAAAAAAAAAAAAAAAAAAAACGTTCTTCACACTGATTACTTTTTGATATCTTGAGTAAGGATGGCTACTACTGCCAGTGATTCTGCTATGAGTTTAGTGCTTTTTTGTAAGGTTTCAATATTTCTGACAAGCTCTTGAAGTCATTTTCATTGTACATCTGATTAGTAAACCAGTATTCTGCCCATTCGTACGAAATGAATCTGCATATCATCTCCAAAGTCTTCCTTGTTCTAGGTATAAGAATGACTTCAAGGATAGTGAGAAATGCTCTTGAATTCCACCTCGCATTACTGATATTTGGAATTTTGTGAAAGTTAATCAAAGAAAAATGCCCTTTCATTCAAAGATGATTAGTCTCATCATCATAATTATATTCGCTGTTATCAGAATCAGTGCAACTACCAGTAGATAAAAGATCGTACAATGTTGATGGTAATATAGGTTCATCAGGCAATTTTCGTCTTTTTGAAGGGTGAATGGTTTCCTTACTTGCAACTTGACCTGTTGAGTACCCACTTCTCCTTTCCTTTGCACTTGTAGGTGGTAGAGATGTTTATCTTCGGTGGATAACCATAGACCATTACTTTTGTGACATCATAACGTTTATTCAGGGCATCATATCTTACCCTCTTGACACATTCATCGTAAGATTTTAGCACCTTGTCAAGCTTTGCTTGTATTGCTTGATCTGACACATGTGGAAAGTTAAATTTATTCTCCCATAATTTTGTAACTTCTTTGGAAATTTCGACTATTCGTTCTTTTCTTAATCTGACTTTTGTTCCAAGAAACTGGTAACCTCCAACAACTTGCATTTGGTTTGGCATTCTGCATTTCTCTTTTAATGCAGATTTCCCTAAAGGCACAATTCCTCTTCTTCTATGTGACTGCTGGAATTGCACCAAATTATTGGTCCAGACATCCCTTTTCTTCTGTACGATAGTAACACTTTTGTGCAACATCATACTATATATATATATATATATATATATATATATATATATATATATATATATATATATATATATATATATATATATATATATATATATATATATATATATATATATATATATATATATATATATATATATATATATATATATATATATATATATATACATATAAAACAGTAACACTCTAAGCAAAGTTTGCTGACTGTTCACCTGCAAACTGCGAAGATAACTGTTAGATGCTGAAAACTGCTTCCTGTTTTATAATATTTAGATTATTCTATAATGTTCTAAAAAATGTGAAACCACACTAGAACATTACAAACTGTTACAGAAAGTTCTAAACAGTTCTAAAATCTTCTGTGCAAGTCTATAAAGTTATAAAAAAAAAAATTATATAAAGATTAAGAAAGTGATAAAACTTGCATGTGGTAACGTCAAATATATGATAATCCATTATTTGATTTGGGGGTGACCTTTTTTAAAAACTGAGAGGAATAAGGGCTTTTTTCTTTGTTTTTAAACAAAAGTTCATCAATTTATGATACAGGCTCCCTTTTATTTGGAAAAAAAAAAGCTATAAACCTAATGAGACATACTTTAATTATAAGCTTGGGTGGAATGTCATCATAGCCACGAGAAGCAGATTTAAGGGATTTTAAATAGTTGTTTATTTCAGTGTAATAAGCTGGAGTCAAGTACATGGAAAATGCACATGGATTGTGCTAATACTGAGTGTAATTATCAATAATATCGTTTGGCAATGAATTTCATAACCTTAAGCAATGTTCGTTAAATCTGTCAGCAATATTGTTCCATGGCGGTTTCAGTTTAATTACAGTAATCCCTCCACTATCCAATGTAACAGAGCCAAAGGCATGCCCGGAAAGTGGGTTCATCTGGATAGTGGGCTCTTGACTCCTGGACTGGTACTTATGGACCCTAACCCAGCCTAACTCAGAAAACCACCTACATATCTCTCTACCAGACATGCATAACACCTATTTAAGACCATTTTCACACAAATAAGGGACAGAAAGTTTGAAATAAATGAAAAGGAACCAGAGAATGAGGAATTAGAAGTGAGTATGGAAAATATTTAGCAGTGTATAGGGTACTTACAACACGTCCGTGGCCGTTCGTTACGAAGGTTAACCCGCCTCCTCTAAGGCTCTGGCAGTGGTGAAAATGCTCTTGAAACACATACAGTAATCCAGTGTTGTACTGCACTTAATCCTTTGCACTATGAGTTATAATTGTTTAGCACCGCACATACTGTCTTTGATTGCACCACGCCAGCTTGAACCGCCAGTTTAACCCACTCATCCCGACGTTTTCTGGGCAGTGGTATGCCCCAGTCCCAACATTTTTGGACCTTTTTTTTTAGGTTCAAACATTCGCTTTGGTGAGAACCATTGAAAATTCATAGAGAAATCGCTCACCTGAGGTTTAAAATACTCGATCCAGATACGAGTACTTCCTTACCTGACTGGGTTTTCTAACAGGCTGGCACTAAGGAAAACGAGTTCTATGGGAGGGTAACTATTTTATCCACTCATAAACAGTATTTATTTATTTACTTGGTACGACTATATATGTATTACAAGAGTATATTGGTTTTCAAACAGTAATATGGGCATTATAAGCATTGTTTCACTCACTAACTCATCACCATTCATGACCTTTTTTTCCCACATTACCTGATCATCATTTCTGACTGTTTCTTCCTCTAATGCTATGTAAACTTTGTCCTCCACATTGTCATCGATTGGGGAATCACTCTGGCCCTGAATGTCTTTATTGGCCAGGTCACTGGTAACAAGTGAATTGCCAAGGCAATGGCATGCAGGTTGGGGGGAAAGGTTATGCGGTGTAAGGCATTGTCCCTGCTTGGCATCTTCTAGAGGAATAGAGGAAGGTGTCCCGTGTATACGTGCCAAAAATCACTTGCGAAAATTGAAAATTGAGCAAATTAGGGACCTTGCAATGTTGCCGCATTAATTTACATCTCCGGGATATGAGTCCACATCAAGAGAGGACGTGAATTCACGTCTCCGGGATAGGGCGGGTTAAACCATCAGTTTACACTCTGTACTAAGCCTTTGCACTCTGAATTCTAATTTCATTACACTGCACAACACTGTAAATTCCCATGTGGTCTAGTGGAGAGATATTGCAGTTTATTCACTGTTCATTCACAAATACGAGCACGTGCGGCATCCATTGAATGGGCGTCTTGTCAGGATGGCAGTTTGGTGATAACTGGGGAGGCCAGGAGGGATGGGGGAAGAAAGCAGCGAGGGTAAAAACAGCTGTTCGGTGTTGTGGGCCAGTTTCAAAGTACAGTTGAAAAAAATGTTGGATTTTTTTTTTTTCATTTTATGGCCATTTTTGGGTTCCAAAGGACCGGGCCCAAAATGTCTGGTAAGTGGGGAGTCTGGATAGTGGACGTCCAGATAATACAGGGATTACTTGTTTATTAGATGTATCAGATTGTCTTCAAGGATTGAACTAAGAGTTCTCCAATGATTTTTAGGATTGCCTTGACTATCTTTAAATTGATTTTATAATGTTTATTTTTGGTAGCTCATATTTATGTCAGTTTATATTTATAGATTCTGTAGGTTTATCTACATGAAAATGGCCATTTGTTCGCTAATCTCTCTAATCCGTTTTTTTTCTCTGATACTTTTTTCATTCAAGTCCAGGGTAACTTACGGGCTTTGTTAACTCTTGTGCTTCAAAAGAATCTGTTTCATTGGAAGGTGTTTCTGAATTATTAAAATAATATAAGAACTGGTTGTAGGATGTGTTCCGACAGTTTAATTCCAAAGCAGATGGGCACTCTACTTGAGTAAGATCATTACCGAAGTCTTCCATAGCAGTATTTGTTATACATCTTTAATAAACTACGGGGTATTTTGTTTAGAAATTGGAGTTGGGATTGAGAAAGTGCTGGGAAGTGATCCCTAGTATCGGTGTGTTGTATAAAAACACTGATATTCGATTCTACCTGTGAGGTCCATATACTGTATAGGCAGTGGGTGTAGCTATTGTGTCTGAGTTTCTGATAAGCTTGGTAGTTAATGGAAATTGGAAATAAGAGTATATTAAAATAATTAATTCACAAACATTATTATTAGACTGGAGTACCAGTCAAACAGGGCAGTACTCCCGAGGGGGATGGCAAGCTGGTGATAAGGAGAGCTGGAGCTCCCGTTTCACCAGCCCTCAGGACTTGATCCTGACCATCTCCCTTTGCTGAACATTTTCAGTACTCTCCTTTACACAAAGAGTAGGCCAGCATGCTCACTTAATGCCTCTACCTTCAACTGTCTACACCACTCTACATGCACATATCACACCTTCTATTCCCTCTCCCTTTAGCAAAGGTCACTGCAATATTACTATCAAACGAGGTGGTACCTCGGATTGCCACCACTGTCAGAGTAGGGCTGGAGGCACAGGGTCCTCCCGGTCAACAACAAGCGACTGTACTGGCAGTGACTGTTGCAATTTCCAGTCATGATCATCAGCGGAGAAGTGAAGGTGCGGCCTTTTATATTATTGCCTTAGCACCAACCTAAATTCAGTTCATTTTTTCCTACAGTCCATATTCCCTCTGGCCTTATTCCTCACAGAACCACAAATCTCTCCCTCAACAGAAATATCCTCATTTTGTTTTTCTGGTTACCATCTCCTCACAAACTTCCGTAACAAGGGCTGGATCTGCTGTTATATCAAATCTCAATATGCAGTTGACACTATTTTAAACTTCACTTCATTTAGTTTTGAATACTCATTGTATAAACTAAATTGTCTAAATATTACCAAATATATCTGTGTAGTCCATCGTTCCCCCAATGCTACTTCAAAACCCAGTGTTTTTGACTCCATATCCACACAGTTGAGTAGCCTTAACCTTGCCCTCAGCACTGAAATTACCATTTTGGGTGATTTTAATGTACATAATGTTGAATGGTTATTGCATTCTGCCAGGACTGACGATGCTGGTCTAGAGTGCGAGCTGCTTGCAGAATCGTTAAATCTTGCACAGCTGGTAAAGCAACCAACCAGAATACCAGATAACCATGGCCATAATGCCCATCTCTTGGATCTATTCCTGACAAATAATCCAAAGCAATACAGGATAGAGGTAGTCTCGCCTCTTGGATCTTCTGACCACAATCTCATCAAAGCCTCAGTAGTTAGTCCCCCTAAACCTCCCCATTTTGAACCTGTCAGGGTGACCCGATGGCACCTTGATAGGGCAAACTGGAATGGATTTAGAAATTATCTTGCTGACATTCCATGGCAGTCTTTCCTCTCTAGTGATGCCAATTCTACCCAGTCCCACGTTTGCGACTTAATACTATCTGGTATGGATTTATTCATACCAAGTCAACAGTTCACTAAAAGATCGAACTCTCCAAAATGGTTTGATGGCAATTGTGCCAGAGCAACAGCCCAAAAGTCATTAGCATATAATTAAAATAAAAAACATCTGAATCACTCTCTCAATTTAAAATTGCTAGAAACCATGCAAAAGCTGTAATAAATCTTGCTAAATCAAACTTTCTTCAAAATCAAGCATCAAAACTACTTAACTACCCTAATGACAGTAGAATATTCTGATCAACTCTCAATTCTTTCAATAATAACCTTAACAAGACATCATCCATTCCCCCACTAAAAACTTCAGATGGTAACATTACAAATGATCCATGTGAGAAAGCAGATATCTTTGCCAGTACATTTGCCAGAAATTCTACCATAGAGGAAGTTAGCCAGAACGTCCCAGTACTAGAACTTGACTCTCCCGAAATTGTTCCACTTAAAATTCAGACAAGACACATAAAATTCATCCTAGATAATTTACCTACCAACAAAGTTCCAGGACCAAACGGAATTCCTCCAGTTGTTCTGAAAAAGTGTTCCCCAGAACTTGCCTCTGTTCTAGCTAAATTATTCAGACTAGGCATACATACTTCTTCATTCCCTCTTTCATGGAAAGAAGCCAATATCCACCCAGTTCCGAAGAGAGGAAGTTCCTTTGACTCCTCTGAATACAGACCAATAGCTTTCACATCTTCTCTTGGTAAAGTATTTGAAATTTTTAATTAATAAGCACATAGTTAAGCATCTTGAATCCAACAACTTAATTAGTGATAGACAATATGGTTTTTGCCACGAAAGATCCACCATTGACTCAAACCATTCATCCATTCATCAATCAATCGACCTACATGGAGAAACTAATGCAGTTGCCCTTGATTTTTCTAACGCTTTCAACAGAGTACTGCACCGTTCCCTGCTGTCCAAACTCCCTTGCTATGGAGTAACATCTTTTGTTCCTCTGCTTTCATCATATCTCAGCAACAGAAAAAGAAAAGTACGGTAGATGATGTATTTTCCAATTTCCACTCAATTAATGCCAGCGTGCCACAGGGATCACTTCTGGCGCCAACTCTGTTCCTGTTTCATATTAATGATCTCTTATCTGTTGCCCACAATCCCATCCATACTTATGCAGATGACTCAACACTTCATAGTTCATTCACACTCGGGCACCCATTTACAAAGTATAATATCTGTAACTCTCAACTCGGTACAACCATCTCCATAAAACAAGACCTATCTACGATCAACGAATGGGGGCAAAAGAACCTTGTCTCATTTAATGCTAGTAAAACCAAATATTTACAATTTACTAATGGAATGATATTGCCACATTCGTATATTACCTCCAGTGCTATTTGTATTCTCATCTACAAAAGTATTGAAATTCTCTGAGTCTCACTTAACAATGCCCTCAGCTGGACTTATCATTTCGGATCACTTGCTAAAATTGCCTTAAAGGAACTTGGGTTATTGTACAGAGTCCGTAACTTCTTCGCTGACGAGTAGTGAGCTATACTTTATAAGAGTCATGTGCACTATCAGCTTGAATATTGCTCACCCTTGTGCAGTGGATGTGGAGAGGTTGCATTAAAACAACTAGACAGAATTCAGAACAAAGCTGCTGGGATCATTAATAACCCTGCTATCATAAATAAACTACCTCCCCTACAAGTAAAAAGGAATGTTGCCTGCCTTGCATTATTATACAGCTATTTTGCTGGCAAATGCTCAAAGTTGCATCCATTGTGCCACCTCTCCATGCCTTCCCCCGTGCTACACGGGCCTCTGGCAGTGCTCATGACTTGAACTTCACTCAGTCATATTGCAGAACTTCTGCCTACCAGAATTCTTTCATTCCCCGAACTGCATCTCTCTGGAACTCGCTTCCCCAGAGTTGCTTCCCTCCGAACTTCAACCAGCAGCAGTTCAAGTCCAACTGTTACAGATATTTTATGAATGGAGGACACCAGTAATCTGGCGTATGGATTATTTTTTTTTTTACTCATTTGTTTTTCCTTCCTCTGTTCTGTTATTTTTTAAAAAATGAGGATGAAGTAACAACCAGATGGAAAAAATATTTTGAAAGCCTGATGAATGGGAATAGAGAAAGCAGAGCCACTGTGAACATGATTGGTTTTCAGGATGTGCAGAGAAGGAATGCAGTGTCGGGAAACGTGACACTTGCACAGGTGAAGAAGGCTGTGAAGCTGTTGAAAAATGGGAATGCAGAGGTGGTTAAGTGTAGTGGAGAGAGGAATGAAGTGCTTGTTGAAGACATGTAAGAAGCCATTGATGAGTGAAACTGTGCCACCAGAGAGGAAAAAGGCTGTGACTGTACCCCTGTACAGAAATAAAGATGAGCGAAGTGAGTGCAAGAATTATCGTGGCATAAGTTTATTAAATGTGGTAAGGAAGATATATGGAAGAATTTTAGGGAAAGTAAGAGAGATATCAGAAGTCCTAGTGAGTGTTGAACAGGTGGCTTTAGGAGTGGCAGAGGATGTGTGGATCAAACACTTGCAGTAAGACAGATAGTGGAGAAGGCTTGTGAGAAAGACTGTAAGGTGTTTATGGCATTCATGGATCTGGAAAAAGCATATGACAAAGGACACTGAGAAGGACTGTGGAAAGTTTTGCGCATGTACGGTTTTACACCGTACATGTACATGTACGGTTTACATGGTTAGCTGCTAGGTGCCGTCAACAGTTTTTATGATGGTAGTGAAGAATGTTAAGGGTAAATGGGCATCTAAGTAAATGATTCACAATCGGTGTGGGCATGCGACAAGGTTGTGTGATGTCCCGATGGTTGTTCAGTAGCCTGCATATATGGATGGTGTGATGAGAGAAGTGAAAACACAAGTAATGGAGAGAGAGAAATGGCATTGGTAATGAATGATGATGGATGGAATATGTCAAATTTGTTATATGCTGATGATGTAGTACTAATTGCAAATTCAAGGCAAGAACTTGGAAGACTAGTGCACAGTTTTGCTGATGTCTGTGAACGTCGTGCCTTGAGAGTAAGTGTAGAGAAGAATGAAGTGATAAACTGAGAGAGAAGGTGACTCCCAGTGTGATATTACAGTGAGTGGAGAGAGAGACTTGAATTGATGAGAGAGTTCAAGTACCTGGGTACAGTGATAGAGAAGAAAATGTGCAAAAAAAGTGGAAAGTAGAGTGACACAAGGAAGGAAAGTAGCTGGTGCTATGAAGGCCTTGAAAAGAAACAGAGGCTTCAGTGTTTCAGCTGCACGAGGCTTACATGAAGGAGTGTTTGGCCAACTTTAACATATGGATGTAAGACTATGTTGTGGCATGAAAATGAAAGCTAAGAGTGAGAGGAGTGGAGATGGGACTGCTGAGGAATGTATGTGAGTACAGAGAGTGGATAGGATACGAAATAATGTGGGTCGTGAAAGATGTAGAGTGATGAAGTCTGTGGATCGAAGAGGGTGTACTGAGATGATATGGTCATGTGGAGAGAATGGATAGCAATAGAATGGCGAAAAAGATATATCTGAGCGAATCTGAAGGAGGGAGGAGGTGAGGTAGGCCAAGAAAGTGGAGGGATATGGTGGATGAGTGTGTGACGAAGAAAGATATGGAAGTCGGTGAGACTAGGGGACTGACAAGAGATCGAGCTGCATGGATGAATGTTGAGAAGAAGTGCATGACCAGGGATTTGACACCCTTTTCTAACGTGACAGTGTCCGGATTGACTCTATCGGATATGTTTATGTGAAGTTACAGAATGTGGTGAATGCTTTTGGCGTATCAGATAGAGCCAGGATTCATGGGGACTGAATGATGAGTTAATGGAAGCGTGACCCATTGGAGTGGGCAAACTTGTCTGGACATTGCTACTCCTCACCCTGCCCTAGGGTGGGAAAGAAGGTCCGGATGGTGATGATGATGATGATGCCAAAAATAGAACTGTTATTGTATTTCAACAAGTGGAAGGAGCACTTTGAGGATTTGTTGAATGTAGAGAGTGAGAGCAGTGTGAGTATCAGTGGTTGGGGAATGGCTGGGAGAAGAAGAGATGAGAGGAGGGAGGAAGAGATCAGTAGGTCGGAAGTAGTGGAAGCGATGAAGAAGATTAAGCTGGGAAAGGCCCCAGGAATTGATGGAGTGTGTGGTGAAATGCTTAGGTATGGGGGTGAGATTGTTGTGGAGTGGATATGGAAGTTGTGTAGATTGGCTTGGGAAGAGGGAAGGGTTCCAGAGGACTGGAAATCAGGTATAATTGTTCCTCTGTACAAAGGAAAAGGGGAGAGAGAAGTATGTGGTAACCATAGGGGTATTTGCCTACTTAGTGTGACTGGTAAAATATATGGTAGAATACTCATTGATAGGGTTAGGCATATGACAGAGGAGCTAGTTGGAGAAGAACAAGGGGGATTTAGGAAGGGAAAAGGGTGTGTAGATCAGATATTTGTTCTAAGGTGTTTAGTGGAGAAGTATCTAGAGAAGGGAAGGAAAGTGTATGCTGCCTTCATGGACTTGGAGAAAGCTTATGACAGAATAGACAGGCAAGGTATGTGGAAGGTATTAAGAATATATGGAGTGGAGGGGAAATTGTTGAGTGCTGTGAAGAGTATGTACGAGGGAGCTAGGGCTACGGTGCGAGTGGATGGTGAGCTGAGTGAGTTCTTTGATCTCAATGTGGGACTGAAACAGGGGTGTGTGATGTCTCCATGGCTGTTTAATATATATATGGATGGGGTTGTAAAGGAGGTGCAAGGTGGGGCAGTGGATGTGGGGCTGGCCCTAATGAATGAGGGTGAGATTTGGAAGCTTCTGGTGTTGCTGTTTGCTGATGATACAGTATTGTTGAGTGAAGATGAATGGGAGTTGCAAGGTTTGGTGAATGAATTTGGGACAGTGTGTAGGAGGAGGAAGCTGAAAGTTAATGTAAACAAAAGTAAAGTTATGGCGTTTGAGAGGAATGAAGTCACAGAGTGTGTAGTGAGGTTGGATGGTGAGGATATGGAGAATGTGAGTGCATTCAAGTACTTGGGTAGTGTAATGAGTAAGGATGGAACTTTGGGGGATGAAGTACGTGAAAGGGTACAGCAGGGAAGAAAGGTTGTTGGTACACTGAAAGCAGTGATGAGAAATAGGGAGGTGAATATGGAAGTTAAGAAGTCACTGCATGATGGTATTGGGATCCCTACCCTGACGTATGGAAGCGAGGCGTGGACCTTGCAAGAGGGGAACAAGTCAAGAGTGAGAGCAGTGGAAATGAGTTACTTGAGAGGAGCATGTGGAGTGACGTGGAGGGACAGGTTGACGAATGAAGAAGTGAAGGAACGTTGTGGGGTAGATGTGGATGTGGTTGAAAAGATTAGGAGAAATACACTGAGGTGGTTTGAACATGTGGAGAGAATGGAGAATGAAAGACTGACTAAGAGGGTGTATGTAGGTGAGGTGGAGGGAGGGAGAGGGAGGGGTAGACCGAGGATGAGGTGGAGGGATGGAGTTGAGAGGTATACGAGGGAGGGGGGGGTGAGTTGGGGGGAGGGGAGTCAAATGGTGGGTGACAGAGTGACTTGGAGGCGTTTTGTCTGCGGCCACCCTTTGCGGGATTAGGGCGTCGGGCTATAGATAGATAGATAGATAGTAAAAGTCTCCCAGTAAATGAACAGCTTTATATCTTCTATTATTGGCTAATGGTAAAATTTCTGATAATTTTTCCATAAAGCTGTTTATATTACCAATTGGAGGTCTTTAAACACATATAACCAGGTATATCTTGTCCATAATTACAGTATCAACACTCACACATTCTACAAAAGTATGAAGATGACAAAAGTCTGTTGATGGAGATGAGTGATAATCATTAGCGATGTATAAAGCAACACCTCCCTCAGTTCTGTTTCTAATGTTTAGTATAAAAGTTTTAATCAGGTAGATGGTACACTGGAGTAAGATCTGAATCGAGTCTTGTTTCTGTGAGACCTAAAACACCACTTTTATGCAAATATTAGAAAAAAGTAGCACCAACAAGATGTTGGAACTTGGTAGGAGTACTATGTATGTTCATACTAGGCAATGTAAAGGTATTATTATTACTAGGCAAAGAATATGAATCAAGAAGTATGTATTCTAACTTCCGAACATTATGGAATCTTGAAAGTATATAGAAACGGATTACATGTAGGTCCTTGTTGTATTTATCATCTAAAATAAAGTAGAGGTCAAAATTCAAGTTGCAATAATAATCAAAGGAACTAGAATTCGTTATAAGACTTAATGAATTTGACATAAGCAATTTTGAAAAATTGCTATCATTTATAGATGCAAAGGGTAAATCATTGAGACAAATTATTAACGTTTATGTAAATAAAAAAAAAAACACACACACACACACACCTACAAGTGGGATTTGTATACATCTATTTTTTCTCACAATCTTTTCTCCGTTGAGGAAGATCAGTAGCCTCGCTCAATTTTGTGTGCCCACTGCTTAACTCTACTGCACCAGTAGCTGCCTCACTCACCGCAGCAACGCTCACCGATCCCAGGCCAGCAAACGTCCTACCGCCAGCTTCATCCCTGCTTCCAGGAATAGAGAAGCCAGACATCATGCTATTAGTAAAACAAGTTCCACCTCCAGCAGGACCATGAACGAGTAGGAAACCCCCAACAACACGAAGGGACAAACGACCAACAGCACCGCCCACATCCACATGACTAGAAGCCACACCTTCAACACCCCCCGAGTGACGCGGCTTCATTTGCTTCACCGGACGTCATTGGGCTGAGGTTGCTTGTTTGTTGGGTAGCTGTTCTGCCTTTTATTATATGCTTGGTACACTTGAAAATTGCAATTTTACCTTCTAATCTTGCTTGTCTCAAAAGTAGTAGTTGGTTTTGTTCTACTGCTTGAGATACAGAACACAGATCTTTTTTTATGTACAGTCGTCAGCACAAATTCGCTGCAAGCCTGCTCGTGTGATGTGGGTCGTTTTGTCTGGCAACGATGTATGGGAACTAGTTGCCACATGAGCTTTTTTAGGCTCTAAAGACGTGTTTGTAAGAATAAGTACTGTAAATCTCCCAGAGTGCAATATTCTTTATATCTAATTAGCAAAATAATGTGCTAAAGACGACAACAGACTGTTGTGAAATGACGGAACATCCGCTCTCTCCCCCGTATCCCTCCCAATCACCCACCCCAGCCTACCTCTAACCACACCTCTCCCCCTGCTCTTCTTCATTTCCACTCTCCTCTCTCCCCACCCTGTCTACCTTATATTATCCATGGCGCTAATCGACGTAATAAATCGCACTCTTCTCTGTTTCTTTTATATTCCTGTAACCCTTTTGTTTCTCTGCATTTGTGCGGTGTGGTGCGGTGAGGATCTGTCCCTTCTCCCCTTTGGACTAAGATGCTACTGAATGTGTTTGGGTGGATGAGTAAATTGGGAGTGTGTCGTCCTGTCTCGGCTACCTCCCTTTCCTTGAGGGAAGCAGCCTAGGTATATAGATAGACAGCATTTGTGAGATTCTTTCCATGCAACAGTCTTTTTCTCTCATTCATTACTTAAGACATCTTGCAGCAATTCGAAACATTATGATTCTGATACTGCTTCATAAATCAGTGAACAGTATGATGAGAATGGGAACAATTTCCGTGGAATGAGACAGAGAGAGAGAGAGAGAAGTAGGAGGAATGAGCACGAATGTTTGTTTTATTCCGCCTTCTGAAATAATAGCCACCGACTGTCACACACACACACACACACACACACACACACACACACACAGGAATACTTCACAAGAACGAGACCTCATACGTTTCTGTATCTAGCGGCTGTTGGTAATGACAAGGGGTGGAGAAAAGAATGACAACTAAAGTAAAAGAAGTGGGAAGGAGACGGGGAGGGTGAGCATGGGACTCGAATAGGAAGGAATACCGATAATTGGCCTTGGATACAGTTAGTTTTATTAAAGTACTGCGAGCAACTGAGAACAGGACTGGCCTGTCGGGTTAGTGCCGTGGATAAATGAATGAAGGTAGAGAGGGTGGGGAGAGGAGAAAGTGGAGACATGAAGGTGGGTGAGAGGTAGGAGGGAGGGGAAGGGTGGGGGGGACATCAGGAAGAGTAAGGGGGAGAGGGGAAGGGAGCTTAGACATGGTTATAATGAGGAATGCCGGAATATTATTCTCATACGTCGTTCCATAACATTCTTCTGTCAACTCTTGCACTTTTTTATACTGATCAAATACGGTATACAGAGTATTGTACTCTAGGCAGTCTCTAGCACCACTTCTTAAAAACACGTCTTTAAAGAATATAAAAGTCTACAGTATGTGGCAACTACTCCCCGTACACTGTTGCCAGACAAAAGGACACACATCACACAAGTGGACTTGCAGCGAATTTATGCTGACGGCTGTACATTCCAGTACCTTTCAGCTTCCTGGCTTTTCTGAGAACTGCATCACGATGCCCAGATATCTCAAATCCAACCATAATTACTCGGGAACGAGAAGCAACAACCGGTCCTACATGGTGGGTTTGTTCAAGGGAGATCAGTGGGTGGGCAAGGTGTATAAGTGAGTGGGCGCAGGTGGTCGGTGGGAATGGTAAGTAAATGTGTGGGTGGGTTGGAAGGCGTTGAAAGCAAGCGGATTGGTGGGTAGGGTGAGTGGGATAGTAGTGTGAAAATAAATCCATGGGTTATAGATGAGTGGTTGGGTGAGTGGGTGGGCAGGGTGGTTAGTTGGGCAGAGTTGGTGGGTGAGTAACCAGGGTAGGTGATTGGATGGGACAGAGAAGGTGGGCATGTGGGGCAGGGCAGTTACTTGGGTGAATGGCTGGGCAGCTGTATGTTTGAGTGTGTGGGCATTGTAAGTGGAAGTGGAAGGGTGGGTGGCCAGGGGTAGGTGACTGGGTGGGTCAGAGAAGGTGTATGGGTAAGGCAGAGTAGGCTGGATGGGTGAATGGGTTGGCACCATGGGTGGATGGATGGGTCATTGGGGTAGGTGACCAGGTGGGGCAGGGAAGGGTGGGTGGGTGGATAGTGGGAAAATTGCTCCATGGGGAATAAGTGAGAGGGTTGGTGGGAAGCATGTGAAGAGTGGACTAGTTGGTGGATAGATGGGCAGAATGGTTAGCTGGGTAGGTAGTGAGAAATGAGGTTCATGAGGAACATATCCACGTTGTGAACAGGTCCTTTGTATGTATCTCTGAGAAAATGGTTCAGAGAATGAACATAGGTCATCTTCATCATTATCATCATGTGAAGGTAAAAGACATAGGACACAAAGGCTCATTCTCCTTCTGACTCCATCCAAAAGGAGTCCCTCTGTGCAACCCTCCAGGCATCAACTCTAAGTATCTCTCGACTGGAGCAGTTGACCTGCTCCAACCTTGATTTCCATCGAATTCCCCTTGGTCTCCTGCACCCCAGGGTAACTCTTTCAGAGTGTGTGCAGAATTAGCCTCAGGAAAACAGGCTAGGTGCCCAAGTAACTTGAACTGATGTATAATGTGGTCTTGATTCTGTCCCAAGGAATAGTCAGTCATTAGGCACGTGGTTGCACCAGTGATAACCCACGATCCTGTGAAGGTGTTTAGTCCCAAAGGATTCAATTTGCTGCTTTAAGTAACTGTTAAGTGTCTGTCTCGCAGCCACAGAGTAAGACAGGGAGCACCAGTACCTTGGAGATACAAGTATATGTCCTTCTACAGAAATAACAAGAAAGACAAATATGCCAACTGAGTGAATACATAACGCCGTAAGTCAGACCTATACGACAGGAAATCTTATCGTCGAACTTACTGTCAGTTTGAATCACACTGCCGAGTTAAATGAATCTTTTCCAGACTTTCACGTTCTAACTGCATCCTTGGACAGAATGAACTGCCTCAACCAACAAGCCACCAAATGCCTGGACATTGGTTTTTACCCAAGAAAAATGTAATCCCACTGGCTTTGTGTTCACGTGAAATTCCTCAAGGTCAAGGTCAGTAGCCCAGAAATTCCCAACTGACAGTCCACAATGACTTCTACTCACTGCCTGGCCAATTACCCAATCCACACATCTGTTGAAATGCATGAGAGGAAGGACAGAGCCCCATCTTACACTAGTACTTTCTGGAAAGAAGTTGATGTTCTCCCTCCACACTTCACAGCACTTTGTGTTTGAACACAAGGCAGGAATCAGTTGAATAATTTCTGCAGCTATCCCATAAAGTTGCAGGAATTTCCATAGTACATCCCATTTTACCGAGTTTAAAGACATCTTGAGAGCCACATAGACTGCAAGCAGAGTTTGCTGGTACTCAGGGCAGTGTTTCACAATAACTCGAAGGGCTAGGATATGATTAACTGTCAACTTTCTTGATATTAATCTGGATTGCTCAGGCCATGGAAACTTTTGACAACTGGTTCCTGATATAGGCTGGGAGAATGTGAGCATGAACCTTGCCTGGCACACTGAGCACAGCAATACGGCAATATTTACTACAGGCGTACTGGAATCCTTTGTCTTCAAATACAGCGGCAACCAAACCTCTTGTCAAGTCAGGAAGAATGATACCTGTCAGTCAGACAGCTTCTGTGACTGCATGTAATACCCTGATCATGGCTTCACCCCAGAATTGATTAGTTTCAGTCTGATGCCACAAACACAAGCTACTCTACCTCTTTTCACTCTCTCCACTGCCCTTTTTATTTCCTCTAGAGGGGTGCAGTATCGTCAGTTGATAGGAAAGCAGTCAATAGTTGTACACAAGCCGATGGAAGCTCTCCACTGGGAAGTTCATATACCGCTGCAAAAGTTTTCAGCCCAACGAGCTCATTTCTCACTCATACCAGAGAAGAGCTGTCTAGCTGCGGTCTGAACAGAGTTAACGTGTGAGGTGGGTATAAAGGAGAACTTCTTCAGGGCTTGTTAATCAGGTTGAAAGTCATTTGCATGAATGCAGCCTTCCACTTGCTCAGCAACCTCCCTGACATACCTCTAGTTGTCCCTTGTCAGCAAAACTAATGGCCATGGAGACATAAGTCTGCTGCTTCTGATCCCTAGGCAGTCTGGCAGTGCAACTTTCCTCACTCGTGACCAGTGTCCCCAGCAAGACAAAATTCCTCCTTGATCTCAGGCGCTCTGCAGCACGCTCAACAGCTACTGCCAGAGCAGCACACTCAACCCGGGACCTGCAGCCTACCTCATATGATCCAGCTGTGAGGAACTGTGGCCTACCACATATGAACGGGATTTACAACAATGCATCCAATTTTTTTTTTTTTTTTTAATAGCAGCATCATGCACATTTATGGGTCCTTAGGGTATCTCTTACCTTCTATCTTCACCTCCTAACTTTGTGCCATAGGTACTGTAACACCAGGTACCATGAACCAAAATTACAGTTGACCCTCTGTCCTCGCGGTTCCTCTGTTTACGGTTTCGATTGTTTGCGGCTTGTCAGCAGGGAAACCAAATCACCTTTTTTGAAGTCCAGAGAAAAATGGAAACACATTCAAATCACGTGGCACATGCTGCATACCGCCCACGGCGCCACCCGCGTCACCCCCGCATTGTTTTGAATCACTTGCGGGAGGCTCTTTCATTCTCAGGTTCCGAGATAATTCACCGTCAAGTCAATTCGCCATCAGACAATTCGCCATCAAAACATGGATGATTCCCCGTCAGGACAATTCGCACCCTGGGCGATTCCCCGTCATTCTATAAATATACTTATTTTTGAATAATTAATACTTTAATAACTAATTTTCAGGGGAATCTATCAAAGTCTATGTTCATTCAATAGCGTAGGCTTTGGATATCATTTATAATTTGCACTTTTAGCCAATAATTAAAGTGTTTCTCCTTCACTGTGTCAACTTTGAATTATATTCTAGCATCACCCGTAGCTGTCTTCATTAATTTTCATTGATACTACAACATCCTGGGTATATTTTAAAACGACTCTGAAGAGGTACACGTATATATTCATCTCAAATGACAATATCCAACGTGTTATTCTGATCGGCCATAGTGGACGCAAATCGTGGGGAAAAATATGGCTGAGCCCCAACAGATGTCACTACATTTATTATAAAAACAATAAACCACCACCGCTTTTAAAACTCGTATATTTAAAAGACTATTATAATATGTAAATAAATGATGGGGAATCGTACTGACAGCGAAAAGTCCTGACGGCGAATTGTCTTGTTATTGTTGTGACTGCAAATTGACTTGACAGCAATTTGTCCCAAAACCCATCCTCACTGTGACCACGCTTGTGTGTGCTTGTACTCGCTAATCTCTCCGTGACACCATCATTTTATCTACCATGGGCCCTAAAAGAGCAGCCAAGACATCTGAAGGCACCTCAAAGTGCCAGAAGAAGGTAATGACCCTGCTGGAGACGGTAGAATTGCTGGACAAGTTACGGGAGGGAAAATCCTGGTAACAGTGGTGGAGGGTGAGAGTGTAGCTGTGACGAGTGGTGTGAGCGGCCATCCACCTACGCAATTATACTATTTTTTTCAT
Organism: Coenobita brevimanus; assembly: GCF_032717465.1. Taxonomy (NCBI): domain Eukaryota; kingdom Metazoa; phylum Arthropoda; class Malacostraca; order Decapoda; family Coenobitidae; genus Coenobita; species Coenobita brevimanus. The sequence goes on from NC_136991.1 coordinate 17,932,350, forward strand.
ACTTTAATTATAAATAAAGTGTTTATTGACATGTACACAGGGGTTTTCTTTCACTAATGAAAGAAGTGGGGGGCTAGGGGTGTTTTAGGGGGGCACCAATTTTACGCAGATTTTCAATCTTCGCGGGGGTCTCAGGCCCCTAACCCCCGCAAAGAGAGAGAGTCGACTGTACTTCATGACCAGTTTACCGCAACACAATCATCCCAGAAAAAATAGCCATGGTTCAAATATGTTAGAAATAACCTATATCCATATGCAAAGTCAGTAGAATATGATGGAAAAGAAACACAGTGGTAAAAAAAGTAAGTAATAGAGGTACACCATGTACAGAATGAATGGCAGCATTATCACGCTAACTGGCAACCAACATGGTGCAAGGGGTGGTGGCTGGCCACCCCTCTTGCAACTAATCTGTCATATACTCACCAGAAAAAGTTTGTAATAATGAGTGACACATCTTGCTCGTCTTCTGATTGTCACATTAGTGGCGTAGACTATAGCACCAGTCGAGCAGGGCAGTACTCCCAAGGTGGATGGAAAGCTGATGACAGGGAGAGCTGGAGCTCCCGTTTCATCAGCCCTCGGGACTAGTTCCTGACCATCCCCCTTTGTTGAACTTTTTCAGTGTTTCAGTAACAGAGAGAGTAGGCCAGCATGCTCTCCAATACAAGTTTCTCTGTCAACACCAAACCACATACACATTACACACTACACTACCTTTTCAAAATAAAAAATCAAAACCGGTGTCCAATAACCAAGCTTTGGAGTTCACCGGGGGATGGACCATAAATCCTCTCACCATCAGCCCCTCTCCCGGTGATGACTGAGTGAGCTGCCTGGAACCACTCTCTGACTCACTTCTTCATTTCTGCAACATTCACGGCCTTTCCCCTAAATTTCTCTCTGTTGAGCACCACTTTGCCTCCTCTAAACCTCACCTTCTCTTCTTAATTGAGACTCAGCTGTCTGAGGCAACAGATAGCAAACCCTTTTCTGTATCCTCCTACTTTCTCTATACTCATTTCAAAGCCAAAGGTGGCTGTTATGTATATGTATACTACGACTTAGCTTGCTCTCGTGTTCCTGAATTTGATTCTTCTGAACTGCCTACTCTCTGGCTTCAGCTTTCTTGTCATTCTCTGACTAAATTCATCTGTGTTGTTTACTTATCCCCTAATTCTACTATGAAAACTTCTTTGACTATCTTACTTCTATGGTGGAACACATCCTATCCATTTCTCCCTTCACTGAAATCTCCATTCTAGGAGGTTTCAATGTTCACCACCACCTTTGGCTCTCCTCGACTGACACGGTACAGGCAACACGTAGCAATAGCAGAGTCCAGTCTGACTTATTCTCTAACCTAATAGTGAACTACTTAATCAGCGAAGCAAACAAAAATGGATACCAACACAATTGAAGTTCTACTAGTCTCAAGAAAGGGCTTATCGCAGTGTCATGAATACCATTACCAAGCATCTAAAATCGAGAATAATAACACTGGAATCAACTTTAAGTGACAAAACAAGAAGCCTAGAGTTTACTGAGGCAGAAGTATCTGACGTGGTCAGAAAATAAAGCACTGCAAAAAGACAGTCATGAGTACAAACTGATAATTGAAGCAAACAAAACTCGAATCAACGACATGGAACAACCCTTAACCCGCCACGTCCCGAACGATTTTCCACCACTGACTCCCCACAATTCTGACCAATTTTGGAAAAAAAAATTTGGCTGAAACCTCTGCTTTTGGTGAGAAACATCAAAAATTCATATAGAAATAGCTCACCTGAGGTTTAAAATAATCGATACAGGTAGCAGTACTCCTTACCTTACTGGGTTTTCTATCAGGGTGGCTCCAAAGAAAATGAGTTCTATGGGAGGGTAACTATTCCACACCATTCATAAATGGTATTTATTTATTTGATACGAATTTATATGCAGTACGAGAGTATATTGGTTTTCACATAGTAATATAGGCAATATAAGCATTGTTTCACTCACCAAACACATCAACATACCTGACCTTTTTTGGCAACATTACCTGATCATCATTTCTTACTGTTTCTTCTTCTAATGCTACGTAAACTTTGTCCTCCACATTGTCATTGATTGGGGAATCACTCTGGCCCTGAATTTCGTACCATGGCATGACATGTCCTTACTCTGGTAACAGGTGAATTGCCAAGACAATGGCGTGCGAGGGGGGGGAGGTCATGCGAGGTAAGACATTGTCCCTGCCTGGCATCTTGTAGAGGAAGGTGTCCCGTGTATACGTACCAAAAACCACACACGAAAATTGAATATTGTGGAAAATAGGGACCTTGCAATTGATTCACATTTATATACATCGACGGGACTGACAGTGACAAAACTTGTGGATATATATATATACGTCAACGGGACACGGCAGGTTAAACAATCAAGAGGACTACAGTCGTCACAACAATTTACTTATCAGTGGCATGAAGGAACAACCCAGTGGCGAGACATGGGAGCAGACCACGACGTTGGTGACCAGTCTATTACAGGACAAACTGCAACTACCACCTATGGCCTTGGAGTGAGCTCACAGGGTAGGGCAACCTTTTCCCCAATGCCCTCGTTCCATTATTGTGCGGTTTGAGAAGTTCAGCAACCGTGAGGCAGTGATGAGGAGCGCTAGAAAATTAAAAGGTACGAGAATATTCATCATTGAAGATTTGTGTCAAGCGTCTTAGGATATTAAGAACAATAAGTTACATCTACTAAAACAAACCTCATCTGAGGGTAAGATTGCCTTCTTTAAACACACCAAGTTAATCATCAAAGAAAAAACGGGACAACACTCATCTACACCGGTCAGACGAGACGGTATTGCTACTGGTTAGGTGCCTGGTGATGGTGCTGCTGGACGTGGTGGCGCAACTGGTAATGGTGCAACAGGACGTGGCGGTGCAACAGGGCGTAATGGTGCAGCTGGTCGTGATGGTGTAACTATTGATGATGTGACAGGATGTGGTGCTGCAACTGGACGTGAAGGTGCAACTGGACGTGATGGTGCAACAGGGTGTGATGAAGCAATAGGACGTGTTGGTGCAACTAGTGATGGTGCAACTGGATGTGACGGTGCAACAGGTCGTGATGGAGCATCTGAATGTGATGGTGCAATGGGGCGTAATGGTGCAACTAGTGATGGTGCAACTGGACGTGACAGTGCAGCAGGACGCCCAAAAATGGTACAACTGCTGGTGATGGTGCTTGATGGTGCAACTGGTGGTGATGGGACAATTGGTGACGGTGCTACTGGTGGTGGTGCAGCTGAGAGTGGCGTCACTGGTAGTTCACATGCTGGTGGGGATGTAAGGCAATGCAGTGTGCAGGGCAGGTCGGATGAGATGGGTCGCCACTCTAAACAATGTAACAAAAGAGATCTCAGAGATCGTAGGAAAAACTACTCACCTCAATTTATTCTTGAAATAGGATCTTGCCTACAAAATAACTACCCAATTTAAAATTAATGGAACCTGTTAATTTTTTACCATTTGCCTCGTTAGGTAATGAAGATTTTTCAAATATTCTTGCGTATGATCATTCTGATTCAATTTCGGTTTCGTCTGACTACCTGCCTAATATGAACTTTGATCCCTTAGCTGTTCAAGACGATAATTATAAAACAGACCTAGACTTAAATAATTTTAATAGGTAAACGAGAAATCTGTGTATCCCGAAATCCGAATATATATTTCTTTGCTCTTCTGCCTTAACAAGCGATATTGACACATTTACTATATTTTCTATAAACATTCAAAGCATTCCTACAAATCTTCAATGCTTTATTGATAACGTACTAACAAGCACCTCCCTAAATATTGATGTAATGGGGTTCACTGAAACAAGTTTGGATCCGGATCTCGCTGCATTATATCACCTTCCTGGATATAATTTTTATAACAATTGTCAGAATAGAAATGGGGGTGGTGTTGCAATGTACATTTCCAGTTGTTTTTGTTCAGCTGTTTTACTGGATATGTGTATATCAGAACCCTTCATAGAATGTTTATGTGTCGAAACTACAGTTAGAGACAAAACATATTTTTTTGCTTGTATTTATAGACAATATTAATACTAAAATATACCATGGTGTAAATTTTTTCGGTGATTGGAATCTCGGTCTTTTGAAGCGCAATGAAGATGTTTTTGTGAATGAGTTCAAAAACTTGATGTATTCTAATACATTAGTACCCCTCATTTCGAAAGCTACTCGAGTAACAGACACAACTGCCACACTTACAGTGTACAGTATTGATCATATTTGGACTTCAACAGCGGAATTAAAGCTAATTTCATAATACATACAGATATATCAGATAATTTTCCCATAATTGCCCAGTTTAATCTTAAAAACGTAAATAAAAGTGCCCCGAAGCATATTCAAGCAAGGATTATAATAAATGCCTCAATGGACAGCTTCAGTAGAGAGCTATCTCATTCAAGTTGGTCCAGTGTACTTGAGTCTCAATGCCCAAATGAAGCATACAACTATTTTTATGATAGCTTTAATGGCTTGTTCTGGAAACATTTTATATGAAAATCCCATAATATATATAACAAGAATGAGCAAAATCCATATATCACTTTAGCATTAAAAAAGAGTATTAAAGAAAAACAGAGACTAGAGAGATTGGCTAAAAAATGGCCAATAACATATGGGAAAATATACAGATCATACAGAAATAAATTAACATCTATTTTGAGGGCTGCTAATAAGTATTATAAGGATCAATTAAAAGATAACCAAGGTAACTGTAAATCTCACTGGAAGACTATTAATTCTCTACTTGGCAGAGATAATAGTACCATAGAAAAACACACAGATAACTTAAAACCCCATTCTAATGGTATAGCCAGTGCATCCAACAACAATATTTTAAATTATGGAAACGTATCCTCCTGTAACACAAGTAACAAAACCGCATATCTATAGTACATACAAAACCCACCTACCTTCTCAATGTATCTTTCTCCCGTAAATAATACTGAAACTGAACAATACTTAAAAGCACTAAATCCTACCGCTGCTGGTTATGATGAGTTTCCTCCTAAATTATTGAAGCACAACTCGACAACAATTTCAACTCCAATCGCGCATATTATTAACCTAGCATTTCGGACAGGGATTTTTCCAGATAAACTAATAATGGCCAATGTGATTCCCTTACATAAGTCTGATAGTAAGGATGACATCAACAACTATCGTCCAATTTCAATACTTCTGGTGTTCAGTAAAATTATTGAAAAAGCCATCTGCATTCGTCTTACTATCTTGGAAATAATAATTTACTCAGTGACAGTCAATTTGGATTTCGGCGGAACTGATCTACAGAGTCAGCTGTGCTACAATTTGTTAAAAATATTTACGAATATTTGGAAGAAAAGTTGTATGTTGCAGGGGTGTTTATTGATTTATCCAAAGCTTTTGATTCTTTGAACCATCATATATTAATTGACAAATTAAAACATGTTGGGATTAGAGGTGTACCACTGCAGCTATTTAAGAACTACATCAGTAATAGGTCGCAAGCAGTCTATTGTAATTCTAAGCATTCTCTTTTTAACCTGAGGCATCCCATCGACGTATGGGTACGTCGCAACATTTTGTCACAGCTAGTCATGTCGATGTACTGGTACGTCGTGCAATTGCAAGGTTCATAATTTGCGCAATTTTCAGTTTTCGTGCGTGATTTTTCGTCCATATACACAGGACACCTTCCTCTATTCCTCTGCAAGATGCCAGACAGGGACAATGCCTTACACAGCATAACCTCCTTACCCCCCCGCACGCCATTGTCTTGGCAATTCACCTGTTACCAGTGACCTCGCCAATAAAGATGTTCAGGACCAGAGTGATTCCCTAATCGATGACAATGTGGAGGACAAAGTTTACATAGCATTAGAGGAAGAAACAGTCAGAAATGATGATCAGGTAATGTCTCCAAAAAAGCTCAGGTATGTTGATGAGTTAGTGAGTGAAACAATGCTTATAATGCCTATATTACTGTTTGAAAACCAATATACTCCCGTACTACACATAAATTCGTACCAAATAAATAAATACCGTTTATGAGTGGTGTGGAATAGTTACCCTCCCATAGAACTCGTTTTCTTTGGAGCCAGCCTGATAGAAAACCCACTAAGGTAAGGAGGTACTGCTACCTGTATCGAGTATTTTAAACCTCAGGTGAGCAATTACTCTATGAATTTTCGATGTTTCTCACCAAAAGTGGAGGTTTTAGCCAAAAAAAAAAAAAAAAAAAAAATTCAATGTAGCTCGGGATTGGGGGGTGTCGGAGGAGCGAAATAGCTCGGGACGTGATGGGTTAAATCTATATCAAAAGGAGTACCTAAGGGATCAATTTTGGGCCCTATTTTGTTCCTTATCTATATTAATGATATAACTTGTGCTAGCTCCAATTTCAAATTTGTTACATATGATGATGACACCAATCTTCTATTAGCAGATAAGAATATTACCTCTTTACACACTAATTTGAGCAGAGAGTTAAATTCAATTGTTAAGTGGGTTAAATGTAATAAACTACAGTTAAATGTGACCAAAACTAATTATATTTTCCTTCAAAATCGTTCTATGAAAAACAGTATGCCTCCTTTGATATTGGAGGGTGAAATAATAAAACAAGTTGACAACACAAAGTTTTTTTGGCATCTATATCGATGAAAATTTAAATTGGAGTTGTCACATTAATGCAGTATGCACGAAACTATAAAAAATGTACGGTGTACTATATAGGATCCACTATAAGCTTACCACTGAAGCTATGATTAACATATACGTTATGTTACCCTCACCTTATCTACTGTGTGTCTGTGTGGGGCTGTACTTGGCCATCATTCTTAAACAGAATAGTAGTAGCACAGAAGAAAATTCTGAGATGCATATATATTAAGGGTAAATTTGACTCCACTGACAACATATTTATGTCTGCAAAACTGCTCAAGTTTCAATTTGTTCATAAATATTTTCTTTTGTTATTCGTTTTTAATGATATCAAAGACTGCTCAGGAAATAAAGTTTTTACATTAGTAAACACTATTCATAACACTAGAGGGAATAACATTAAACTCCTATGTCCACAATTTCGAACAGTTCTTTTTAAAAATAGCATACTATGTACCGGTCCTCAGTTATGGAACTCTCTGCCTGCAAATATAAAGGATCTTATTAACTCATGTAATAGATCTTCATTTAAAAGGAAAATTAAAGGTTATTTATTTACTCTACAATGTTCGTAATTTTGGGGTAATATTATTTATGTATGTATATATGTGTGTATGTGTAGGCATGTGTATGTATATGTGTATATCTATATATGTGTATATGTGTGCATGCATATGTAATGTGTAATATGTAACATGTGTGTATGTATATATAATATAGGATTTTAGATTTGTGTATTTGCCTGTACTAAATCTAAGAAACAATATAGCCACTATCATGTCTGCCAAGGAGCTCCGGCTCGGCAGACCGTGCCGCTTCTTACTTCGTATTGTGTTGATATATGTATTATGTTCTCTTATTGGCAATAAAAATATTTTTACTTAATTTTTACTTACTTACTTATCCACCTGGTGGACAAGCCTACATCTTTTCTATCCTTAATGACCTAGTGCAGCTTGTTCAGCACGCTACCCATATTCCTGACCACCTTGGAGAGAGCGCCAACATACTTGACCTTTTTCTTACAACTAATCCTTCTGATTACACCGTTAATCCTTCCTCTTTGTTTGGCTTCTCTGATCACAACCTTATTACCTTACTCTGGTACGGCCTGTGGACCCCCCAAAGAAACGTCGGTTGTGGCACTTTGGAGCTGCTGACTGGGAGCTCCTCAGGCAGTACTTCTTTGATTTTCCCTGGAATGATTATTGGTTACATGGACAGGAGCCATCTGAGTGTGCCATGCACAGTACGCAGGTTATTCTCTTGGGCATGGAAGCATACATTCCCTTCTCATATCCTCAGATTAATGCAAGAAAGCCTTGGTTTAATCATGCTTGTTCTAATGCTCTCAACAACAAGGAGAGAGCCTATAAAACATACCGTACCAGAACCAACCCGCCACTGAATCACATCTTTTTCATGCTTCTGCCTGGAATCTTGCTAAGTCTGTTCTTTGCTCTGCAAAAAAAAAAAAAAAAAATCATCTGTAATAAATGCTCTTAACTCTCCAACTCGAATTCTTGCTTCTTCTAGCACCTTGCCAAAAAACCTTTCTAACAACTTTACCTCATCATCCTTCCCTCGTCTTTTCTACTCTGATGGCTCTGTAGCTATTTTTACTACTGATAAAGATCTCTTCGCTCAGACTTTCTCTAATTCCACCTTAGACGATTCGGAAGCTGTTCCTCCATGACTTCTCCCCTCTGACTTCCTCATAGCTGATATAAAAATTTCTTCAGCTGGTGTATTTTCTGCCCTCACTGGCCTCAATCCTAACAAGGCATATCGGCCTGATGGGGTCCCTCCTGTTGTCCTCAAGAATTGTGCTTCTGTGCCTACACCCTGCCTAGATAAATTCTTTCGCCTTTGTCTATCAACTTTTACCTTTCCTTTTTGCTGGAAGTTTGCTCTCATTCAGCCAGTTCCAAAGAAGGGTGACCATCCCCAACCCTCTAACTGTCATCCAGTTGCTTTAATATCTTGTGTCTAAAAAGTTTTCCAGTCTATTCTTGACAGATAAATCTTAAAGAATCTTTCCTATCACAAGCGTCTTTCTGATCGTCAGTATTGGTTCCGTCGGGAACTCTCCACTGGTGATCGTCTCACCTACCTTTCAGACTCCTGTTCGTCCTCCTTTCGGGAAATTGGCGAAAGCTTTTCCATAGCACTTGACATCTCAAAGGCTTTAGATCGAGTCTGGCATAAATCCTTAATTTCCAAACAGCCCTTTTACCTTTTCTATCCATCTATCTGTGCCTTCATCTATAGTTTCCTTTCTGGTCGTTCTATAGCTGCTGTTGTAGACGGCCACCGTTCTTCTAGATCAGTCAATAGTGATGTTCCTCAGGGCTCTGTCCTATCACCAACTCTCTTCCTTTAATTCATCAATGACCTCCTAAGCTGTACATCTAACCCTGTCCACTCATACACTGATGATTCCACCCTTCACCTTTCCATTTGGTTCTTGCAACGTCCACCTCAACAGTTACTTCAACAAACAAGGGATGAGGCTATGGCACACCTTATGTCTGACTTGGCTCATATCTCTGACTAGGGTAAAAATAATCTTGTTGTTTTTTGTGCATCAATGACTCTTTCTTACACCTATCAACCCGACAAAATCATTCACAGGAGTACCCAATAATCTTTAACAATATCCAGCTCAATCCTGCATCATCTTTAAACATAGCTTGGGTTTCATTCTCTCGGGACTTACCTTGGAATGATTATTACATCTCTTGTAAACTCTGCTTCCTAGAGAATAGGTGTGCTAAGCCGACTCCGTGCCTTTGTTAACCCTTGCACAGTTGTTGACTTTATACACGGGTTTTATTCATTCCTGTGTAGAGCAGAATTCTCATGTGTGGGGAGACTTCCCACACACAACTTTTCTCATCAGGGTGGAGTCAAAGGCTTTTGTCTCATTAACTCTCCTCCACTTACTGGTTCCCTTCAACCTCTGTCTCTTTGCCGCACTTTTGCTTCTTTATCTCTTTCGTATCACTACTTCAATGATCACTGCTCCTCTGAACTGTCTGCTTGCATCCCTGCACCTCTACAATGGGTGCATGTCACCCATCTAGCAACAAACTCTCATCCCTTTTCTGTCCAACTCTCTAATGCAAGAGTTAACCGTTACACCCAGTCCTTCACTTATGCAATAGGTCATCTCTGGAACTGTCTCCCTCTGTCTGTATTTCCTACTTCCTATGATATCCAGTCTTTCAAATGCAGTGTGTCCAGGTCTCAAAATGAACGGATCTTGAATTTGGCTCTGTTTTGTATTGTTTTTGTATTTTCTTGGAAGGAATGTTTTTTTTTTTTTTTTTTATAATGCAAGAAAGAAGGAACCAAAGTCCAAAGAAAAAACAAAAACAATACAAAAACAGCCAAAATCATGATCCGATCATTTCGAGATGTCTGGACACACTGAGTTTGAAAGACTGGAGACATATTAAGTAGGAAATACAGACAGAGGGAAACAGTTCCAGAGCTGACCTATCGCATAAATGAAGGACTGGGAGTAATGGTTAGCTCTTGCATTAGAGAGTTGGACAGAAAAGGGATGAGAGCTTGTTGCTAGACGGGTGACATGCACCCGTTGTAGAGGTGGAGGGATGCAAGCAGGCAGTTCAAAGGAGCAGTGACCATTGGAGTAGCAATAGAAAAGAGATAAAGATGCAACAGTGCGGCTAAGAGACAGAGGTTGAAGGGAACCAGTAAGAGGAGGAGAGTGAATGAGATGAGAAACCTTTGTCTTCAGCCTATTGAGAAGAGCTTTATGTTGGAAGCCTCTCCACACATGACAGTTGTACTCTACGCAGGGGCAAATAAAATCCGTGTATAAAGTCAACAACTGTGCAGGGGTAAAGAAGGTATGGAATCGGCTTAGCACACCCAATCTCTTGGAAGCAAATTTTACAAGAGATGCAATATGATCTTTCCAAGATAAGTCCCGAGTGAATGAAACCCCAGGCACATTAAAGGATGATGCAGGATATAGCTGGGTATTATTAAACGTTAGCAGGTACTCCTGTTGAAGATTGTGTCGGGATGGTAGGTGTAAAAACTGAGTTTTTGATGCAATAAAAACAAAAAGATTATTATTACCCCAGTCAGAGATACAAGCCATGTCATATATTAGGTGTGCCATAGCCTCATCCCTTGTTTGTTGAAGTAATTGCTGGGATGGACGTTGCGGGAACTGAATGGAAAGGTGAAGAGTGGAATCATTAGCGTACGAGTGGATAGGGTTAGATGTACAGCTTAGAAGGTCATTGATGAATTAAAGGAAGAGAGTTGGTGATAGGACAGAGCCCTGAGGAACACCACTGTTGATAGATCTAGGAGGAGAACGATGGCCGTCTACAATAATGGCTATAGAACGACCAGGATGGAGGCAATAGATGAAGGCACAGATAGAAGGATAGAAACCGTATGAGAACAATTTGGAAATTAAAGGTTTTTGCCAGATTCGATCGAAACCCTTTGAGACGTCAAGTGCAATGGCAAAGCTTTCGCCAAAATCCCGAAAAGAGTATGAACAGGAGTCTGAAAGGTAGGTGAGAAGACCGCCAGTGGAGCGTCCCTGACGGAACCCATACTGACGATCAGAAAGATTTTTTTTTTTTTTAATGTGTCCGACTCTGGGCAAAGGCTTCAGGGCCTATATCTCTCGGGCAGTAGCCTATCCCAAGGTCCAGTAGTCCTCCTACACCTCCACATGTCACCACTTCGGCGCTAACACCCACCGTCCATATTGAATACATGCTAGGGCTGTCTCATACAGGACTGGTGTATTAGTATTAGCGGGGGTATTTTAAGGACATGTCGGCGGGTCATCTGGTAGATCAGGAAGGTCTGCTTTTTTATGAAATTCAAATCCTTAAACTGTTCCCTGCCCCAGCTGGGATTCGAACCTGGGTCCATCAGGACTGCAGGCCGCCTCTCTACCGATTCAGCCACCGCCTCCCCCATAGGAAAGATGATTTAATATTTAATATGTTTCTGTTAAGAACAGACTCGAAAACTTTTGAAACACAGGATGTTAAAGCAATTGGACGATAGTTTGAGGGTTGGGAATGGTCACCCTTCTTTGGGACTGGATGAATGAGGGCAAACTTCCAGCAAGAAGGAAAGGTACAAGTTAAAAGACGAAGGCGAAAGAGTTTACCTAGACAGGGTGTAAGCATAGAAACACAGTTCTTGAGGACAATAGGTTTGCGAGCTCCTGGCCTTTGGTTCCTTCTTCCTTGCATTACAAGAAAATATAAAAAACTTACCCCCCGCTATCCACAAGAAAGGGCACCTCTGGCTATTCAGGCACAATCAGCATCCAGTGAGTGAGATGAGATGTGTTGGCAGTTCAGCAAAACAGGAAACAGCGAGAGTGTGCTGTGAAGGCAAAATGACAGTCAGACTGATAGACTAAATAATACATGTATAAATATTTTTATAAACAATACATGTATAAATATTTTTATAAACTGATTCCCTTGTCTTGCAAGGAAATAGAGTTAAGATACGTCATTTTTTAGTAAGGTAATAGGCATAATTTTCATGGTAAGCATAAATAGTTTATTTAGGTAATTAAGTAATAATAACATCTTCATTTAGGTAAATAAGTATCTAAGTTCTTCTATTTCTCTTAGATAAAGACCAAACCTATGAAAGTGAAATACAAAAGTGCAGAATTACTAAACTAATAAAACTCGAGAAAACGTACAAGCAAGTTAGGTATAGTATGCAGGGAAATAATATGTTTACCAGACCAAGTAAAATGAAGTAGAAAGTAAGAGTGTGTAATAGAAGGCTTATTAGGTAGAAACAATATCACACACACACACACACACACACACACACAGTATCTTGTAAGTGAAGTGGCATTACTCTCATTTCCCCCCTTCACCCAAAATTATCGATGTAGGCATATTTCAGGTAGATTGCTGAATACTGTGGTTTGTATAACAAGAAGAAAACAGCGGACACTTCAAGCGGCCATGATGGCCATCATAACTTACACGTAGTAACTAGGGAGATAAAAAACTATGAAGCATACGACAGTCCCTCTCCCACTCACACCCTCCGCCCTTGACCAATTTCACTCTTCCTCCTCTCTCTCTCTCTCTCTCTCTCTCTCTCTCTCTCTCTCTCTCTCTCTCTCTCTCTCTCTCTCTCTCTCTCTCTCTCTCTCTCTCTCTCTTCTTCTTCCTTTTCCGTCCTTTAGTATCCTGTTTTCTGTACAGTTGTGTGTGGATATATAGTAAGGTTCATAGGCGGTTGCATAAAATACAGTATCCTACAATACAAGATTTCAGTATTATATATCAACAGAATATGATGAGAGTATCCAGATCCCATATCCCTTTCAGAGCTGGGGAGGATAAGCCATTAGCGTAGAGTAGAAGGGAATGTATAAATTAACATAAGATGACTCACACAGCAGCAATACACACACACAATCACGGGTGAATGAGTCACTGCTCCACAAATGGGAAACCATCACTTTCACCCACCACCGACACATCAGAACCCAGAAACAATTGATCTTAACCAAGATGCAATTAATTTCTGCAACAAGTTCACGTAAGAACTATGTCTTAGATGAATATCTCTCAGGAATGTCTAATAATAAAGGTATGACACCCTCATATAGTCACATACACTGCCTACATTTTTTCCCATCCAATCCTATCAGTTACCAACACTTACTTTCTCTGTTTATACATCGACTCTCACCTTACCATGCCACACCACCTAGCAGACGTTCTCTGTGGTGTACTATCAGATTCCACTGAACTATTAGGCGATATATTATCTTCACTATATCAGTACATTCCTTTAAAATGCTCAAATCATCGGAGAGTCATTGTTACCAGCCGCGTAAGCGAAGCTAGGATTATTTTCAAGTTGTCTGTCGGTGTGTCTGTGTGTGAGTCCGTTAGCACGATAAGTTAGCAACCGTTCAAGATATCATCACAAAATATTATAGGTGTGTACTAGGGAAGAAAATTGATCACGAGGTCGAAATTGGTGAAAGCAGGTCAAGGTTTGTTTGTCTGTTACTATAATAACTTTGCAACCGCTCAAGATATCATCGCAAAATTGTACAGGTATGTAGTAAGGATGAAAATCTACAAGTATTGTTTTAAGGTTATCTGTCTGTCTATGTGTCTGTTAGCAAGATAACTTCGCAACCGCTCAAGATATCATCACAAAATTTTACAGGTGAATAGTAGGGATGAAAGTCTCCTACGAGTTCAAAACTGGTGAAAGTAGGTCAAGGTGTGTGTGTCTGTTACCACGATAACTTCGCAACCGCTCAAAATATCATCACAAAATATTACCAGTTGTGTAGTAGGGATGAATAGCTCATAACAGTTCGAAATTGGTGAAAGTAGGTCAAGGTCAAGGTCATATTCTGAGCCGTGCTAGAGCTAGATGTATATATATATCAGGTCGCGGCTGGTGCGATTCCCCCCTTGGGGGGCCCCTAGTTTATATCTTTGATACCTATATTTACATATTATATGTACTAAATAGTTATTTTGTTTAGTTCTACAAATGACATGAGAAGAGAAGGAACCTGATTAGTCTAGGTGGTAAAGATGGCAGGATACAAGAGCTTTGATATATAGGAGAAGGAGAGGAAAGTACAACATTGCAAGGTAATATGGCGTGGGAATTTTCACTCAGTACAATGTGTAAAAGACCAGTCATTTACTTACTTATTTTTTTCATTCTCTGCATTGCAAATTATCCAATACCAGCATTGTGGATTAAAAAAAATGCAAAGTTAAGGTACTAAGAAAGAAAAACTGATCCAGTTAAAACCGATATTGTAATACAACAATAGAGAGAACATATATCCAAGCAAATAAGTCAGTTACCTAATTCAGCTATATCCTGATACCCACAGGGGAGAAGCGAAATACGAAATACTCCAAGCGCTTTCGTGTATTCCCATTTTCGTGCTTATTCACATCCCTTGAAGATGTGAATACTCGAAAGCATTTGGGATATTTCGTGCTTCCCTTTTTCCTCTATGAACATCAAAATACACACACACACACACACACACACACACACACACACACACACACACACACACACACTCACACAGATAGGTAGACAGATAGATGGATATAGACAGACACATGGATAAACAGACAGATACAGATAAACAGATGAATAAATAGGTAAACAGATAGACAGGTAATAAGACAGATATAGATACATAAAGATAAAGGAGGGGATGACAAATGAATTATGTTATATTCAAGCCTCAAACTTTTTATATACTAACCACTCCCCTGAAACACACAGACACACACACACACAGACACACACAGACACAGACACACACACACACACACACACACACACACACACACACACACACACACACACACACACACACACACACACACACACACACACACACACACACACGAACCTACGGGTTTCGTTAAAGAATTAGGTTCATTTTTCTTTTCAAATGTCAGTTATCAAGCTTGAAAAGTGCCTGAAATATCGTCCCTTTATGCCGGCAAACAAGCACATTCACAAACATACTGAGTATAATTGGTTAGGCTTGGAAAATGTCGAACGCAACGAGAGAGAGAGAGAGAGAGAGAGAGAGAGAGAGAGAGAGAGGAAGTGGAGGGAACCCTTGCCAACGGAAGGAGTGATGGAGAGGGGCGGAGAGGTGGAAGGAGGTAAGGAGAAAGGGAAGGAAAAGATAACGTATGAAAAGAGAGAAGGAAACAGCAGAATAAGACGGGAGGAAAGAGATTGTGTGTGTGTGTGTGTGTGTGTGTGTGTGTGTGTGTGTGTGTGTGTGTGTGAGAGAGAGAGAGAGAGAGAGAGAGAGAGAGAGAGGGATGGTCATCTTGGAATAAGATTCTCTAGTAGCTGTTCGTTATACGAGTATTACATTTACTTAAAGGAGAAATTTAATGTAAGTGAGGAAACAGAAGATAAGACTTAGAGGGTAATGTGAGGTCTAGGCTACCCGTGACTAAGTGAAATTTGACTTTTCGATGACGAGGTAATGAGTCATATGAGGTTGCCACAATAAAATAGAAGTGGGTTATTTCTTTTTTATTGTTGTCGTCTGAGGATAATATGGCCATAATGTCGGTGGACTGATGGCTGAATTAATCTCATTCTTGCAGTTTACAATCCTCCCTTCAGGGGAAAGGAAGTGACTTGTGAGATATACATCGTTTTTTTGAGATATACTTTTGATTTTTGGTTACTGATCAGAGGACAGAGAAGGAAATTTTGTAGGATAGTGTAGAAAGATATTAGGATATATTGTTTTCTCCTAACTGTATATTAGTATACAATGTTCTATCACATTTCTATTATCACAGGCCAAATTAGAGCCGTCAGTATCCTTACACTACCCTCTCATCGCCATAATCTTAACCCTCACCCTTACATTCACCTTTACTCCCATCATCACTATTATTTCACGATAACTATCACCCTCATTCTAACCGTCAGCATCATCCTCACTATCACCTTACACTAACCATCACCCTAACCCTCACCTTACACTAACCATCACCCTAACCCTCACCTTACACTAACCATCACCCTAACCCTCACCTTACACTAACCATCACCCTAACCCTCACCTTACACTAACCATCACCCTAACCCTCACCTCACACTAACCATCACCCTAACCCTCACCTCACACTAACCATCACCCTAACCCTCACCTTACACTAACCATTACCCTAACCCTCACCTCACACTAACCATCACCGTCACCCTCTTCCTCTCCCTCACCTTCACCCTCCTCCTCTCCCTCACCTTCACCCTCCTCCTCTCCATCACCATCATCTTCGCCTTCATCTTAACCACAACCATCACCATGACTTCACAATAACCATCGCCCTCATCATCACCCTCAGCATCATCCTCACTATCACCTCACACTAACCCTCACTCTCACCTCACTCTATCACCCTAACCCTCACCTCGCACTCACCATCACCCTCATCCTCTTCCTTTACATCATCCTCACCCTCTTCCTCTCCATCACCGTCACCCTTACCATTACCTTCATCCTCATTTTCACCCTCACCCACACCCTTACCATCACACTTATCATCACCCTCCCCACTTCCCTCACGCTCAACGTAACTCTGGCTGGACCTGCTGTTGGTGGTCGATTGAGCCTCATTACACACCACGCCAAACAATTCGCTTCAAAGCCACGATTAATTATATTTAATATTCGAATGAAAATTAGGTCACTGATTATGATTTGGATGTTCAGTTACGTTTTTAATATTTATTTACTTAGTGTTGCAAATAATGGGTTGATAATGTGCGCGTCCTCTCTCTCTCTCTCTCTCTCTCTCTGTTTAAGCAATAATGTTCTCGGTAATAACACGCGTCATAGAAAGTGGTTAAATGTATTTTAAAATAAGACAGCTGCTAAGCATTACTTAATATGTATTGTACTGGACTCAAAGAACAAGACTAGAAAGAAAAATCACATGACAGTCATAATAAGTTTAATTATGGTCGGGCGCCTCTAAAATGTTAATGATTCCCACTATAATGCATTTTTCATAACTGCTCACTTATCTAATATACTATAGCACTAGCCGTGTGTGAGTGTGTGTGTGTGTGTGTGTGTGTGTGTGTGTGTGTGTGTGTGTTTTGGGCAGCCGAAACTACACATTCAAATCGCACCAAAACTGGTAAAGAAAAAAAAATCGCAATAAATTCGCTGACGTGAAAAAACTTGGTCCCATCAAGATTGAAAAACTTTTACTATATTTAATGAGCAATCACACTTTGACCAAAAAACGCCGCTCCTGGCGCCCGGCATAGGATCTCCATACAATTTTTTGCCCATAGCTACAACTGAAATATACTATACCAGCCGTGTGTCGGTGTGTGTATTTCGGACTTGCGGTCAGACAACTTGGGTTCCATTCCCAAAACTGCAAATAACAAAGTGACACGTTAGACTAGAACACCACATAGACGTGACTCTGATGACCTGAAATGATCGCAACACGTGCGCGAAGCGACGAGGAAACGAGTTTGAAGAACGAGGAAACGAGTGTGAAGCACGAGAAAGCGAGTACGAAGCACGAGAAAGCGAGCGAGAAAGCGCCAGCCCTCTGAAGGAGCAAGTGCGAGGGGGCCCTTCTTGTGTTTCTATTGCAGAAAGTTTAACTCAGACGACACAGATGCTAAGTTTGTGTATACAGTGATATAATCTGTCCAGGGTATGAATGCTATAGATTGTTCGGTGACTAAACCTTAAGATAATCCTTTGTATAGCATTACACAACTGTTTTGTTTTACCGCAACGGTACTGTTCATATCTCATTGTGTTGATCAAATGACAGGCTTATTCTGTTATTGTTGGTGTGCCTCTCTCCTTCTGTCATTGGAAATAGTGAAATAATAGGAGAAGCTTTGTGCAATGAGGTCACGAGGTTTGACGCGTCCCATGAGGTTATTGCAGAGTGGGAGGAGCCAATGAATATGTCATCATGTGTACTGACACACCTCATTGATGATTAGCATAGTGCACAGAGCTTTGAGGAGTGAAGCCACAATTTAAGGTGCCACCCATTGGCTATGAACTTAGTGAGAGGAGACACTGCATGCGAAGCTGTTGCTGGAGAGTAAAGAAGTTTTACTGTCTAGTTGAAACCCATGTGCATTAAATCCCGTCACTAAACGCCGTTCCAAGCTTAGCGCTTCTCTGTCAAACGCATTGTGCCTTTCTGCAGGTGTGTACATTTGCTTACATCAGTAGGCATACTGGGTGGCTTTTAACGCACTTTCACCAACTGATACGCACTGCTGACTAGAGCAGTGCTCTACAACCATCTTTACTTCACGGCAAACTATTCAATTTGCTAATCCCCTGCAGCACACTTAAGAAATATTTGTCATGATATGTGCCAGAACTACATAAAATCATTTTTATATTTGCTTACAAATTATGAAAAGAGACAACCGTTAAGTGTACAGTAGGCCTACTATGTGCATGTGTAGGCTATAATGTAACACTGCATTTTTTAGTGTTCAAAGAATCTGAAAAAATTTTGAAATAAAAATTATTTATAGTGCATGCAATGATAGGCATTTGTTTACTCCATATGTGATAAATGTCCAATTGTAGTACCATAATTTTAGGAATTAGTGTAAGTTAGTATGAGCTAGTATTGTAAGTGTAACCTTAAGTTTGAGTATTATAAGTATAGCTCATAATTTAACCATTAAGTTCTACATTTAAGTCTAGTCTTAGTTGATATTCATAATCTGAACGTGATTCTCCTATAGATAAGGCTAAGTCGAGTTTTGATGTCAATATGACTAGTGTTCATGCATAGTGAACCAGCTGATTTCAACAAAGACGTATAACCGCGAATTTTAGTAGGTATTAATAGTTGCGAATGTCATCCTTCATATTCTGATCAAGAGATTTCTATCTATCTATCTATCTATAGCCCGATACCCTAATCCCGCAAAGGGTGGCCGCAGACAAAACGCCTCCAAGTCGCTCTGTCACCCACCATTTGACTACCCTCTCCCCAACTCACCCCCCCCTCCCTCATATACCTCTCAACTCCATCCCTCCACCTCATCCTCGGTCTACCTCTCCCTCTCCCTCCCTCCACCCCACCTACATACACCCTCTTAGTCAGTCTTTCATTCTCCATTCTCTTCACATGTCCAAACTACCTCAGTGTACTTCTTCTAATCTTCTCAACCACATGCCGAAATTGATAGATTTACCCTTTTGAACTCTGCATTGGTGATTATGAGTTGACTGAAGTAAGAATATTGAAGACTGTTATTTGTGAAGAGCGGAAATCATGTTATCGAGTCCTGTTTGCAGTCATGTAGGCATGTAACCGACATGGGTAAAAAAACTGTTCGAATTCTTAATTTGAATTCATCATGATTAAAGTTCCTCAATGCTTATTATAAAAAATCCAACATCGTAGGTCACTTTTCTATGTATATTGAATGCAAGCGTATCTTTTGTATTCTTTGAAGATCCTAGAGAATCGATAATAGTATAAAGTCATTAGTTAAAGTTTTAGCCAATTCTCGAATACTGTCTTGATGCTTAAATAAAGGCGAGAAGCCGCGCGAAACAATTCAGATCATTGCTCCTTTTCATCGTTGCAGGTTAGTGCCCGATCTCTCACCCCCCCTCTTATTTCTCTCCCTCGTGTATTAAGTCATCATATACGTTTGTGAGTTAAATTAGTGATATTTTCCCTTGATCCTTCTTGTGCTGAATAACGAAATTATCACTCTTTTTCATCATTGTAGATGAGAATTATGTAGGGCTGTGGCTAGCATCACAAGGATACGAGCGTTCTAGCTGCGGCCTAACCTCTAACACACTACATCCCCCCTCCTTTAGTTCATGGAATCAAAGTGAATATCGGCTGGTCCATTTGATTACGGTTCGTTTCGTTTCGTTTCATTTTTAAAGGCTTCGACATGCTTGCATGCGTCCGCCTTGGTCACCTAATGGCGGCTTTCCATGCTGCACGATCAGTTGCAGCCTCCCTGTTCAGAACCTTAATCCCTGAGGTCACACTTAATGACCTCGTCCCATGTCTTTCTCGGTCTACCCCTCATAACCCCACCCACAATATTAACGATTCTCACCTTCCACACCCAATTACCATTCCCCATCCTCTCCACATGTCCAAATCATCTCAATCTACCTCTCCTCATCACAACACCAATACACTCCAGTCCCATCCTACCCCTCAACTCTTCCATCGTAAGCCCAGCCCCCCCAGACATTGCACGCAGGGACGCACTACATATCCACCTAATCATTTTCATTTCTGTAGGTCTAAGCCGGTGACTATCCTCCTCCTTTACTGCCCAGGTCTCACTACCATACAACATTACACTCCTAACACATGCTCCATACAAAGACCCCTTAGCACGTAGGGAGAGTCCTCTCAATGTCAGGAGAGGCAAGAGCTCCCTGAACTCCTGCCAACCACTTCTCATCCAGCCCCACCTCCAGCACACAACATGTCTCCCAAATAACAAAACTCTTCCACACACTCTAGAGATTCACCAGCAAGTTCAATCCTATCACGCTTGACAATCTCCACCTACTCTCCCCGACACGCCGTATACATAAAATCAGCATTATCTTGCAGTCTACCTATGATACCACTACATTTCTTTTGCATCCATTTATCACAAACACTGCACAAGATGGAATTACTTCCCATGCCCTTGTGGCAAACTGCACATGGCCACTCTCCCTCGTCTCTGACAGTACCGCTACCAACCCTAGATATCATTACTTTTCTTTTATCTGCATTCACCCTTAAGGCCTTGTGCCCCATACCATCTCACCACTTCCTAAACCTTTCCTCCGCCTCCCTTTCGTTCTCTGCAATCAACACCAAATCATCAGCATACAACATCTCCCACGAGAGTACGTTTCTAAAGTCACGTGAGAGGGCTTCAAGTACCATGATAAACAACATGGGACTCAATACTGACCCCTGATGCACACCAACATTCACGGAAAACCCATCACTCAAATCTCCATTCACTCTTACCTGGGTGCGAGCACCCACATACATAGCCATAACCACCCTAACCAGCCACTCCTCCAAGCCAAGCTTTCTCATTGCCCACTTCACCACCTCTCTATAGACTCTGTCAAAGGCCTTTTCCAAATCAATAAAAACAAAATACAGATCCCTTCCTTTTCCAAATCAATAAAAACAAAATACAGATCCCTTCTCCTACCAATATATTTTTCCTGAAGCTGTCGAACAATGAATATGGAATCAGCGGTCCCGCTACCTGGCATAAACCCAAACTGCACATCAATATTCACTCTTTCTCTAATCATTCCTTCTAAAACTCTCTCCATTACCTTCATTTTCTGATCTAAAAGATTTATACCTCTATAATTTCCTCTTTCCAGGGCATCACCCTTCCCTTTATACACATTTACAATTACACTCTTCAGCCAATCATCTGGGACAACACACTAATAAATAATCATATTTATTAAGTCAGTGACTAACCTCACCTCTTGTCCAACCGCATGTTACATCAGTAACTCTCAAGAGATTGTTCTTGAGGGTCTGTACTGTTCATTACCGCCTCTCTAAAGCTCCATGTTCAGCCACCACTCTCCTCATCTCACTATAGAAGGCATCCCTTACTACTTGGTTTTTCAGCTTCCATATTTTCCTCCTAGGTACATAAGTCCTCTTTTTCATCACTCGTTCTTTAAGCACCATATCACAAATCAATAGTTTGTGCTGCTGCACACACTCCTTACTTCCTATAACTTTAACATCCCTCACTAACCTCCTATCAACCGTCCTAACCAGAAAATAATCCATCTGACTGCTATTTCCCCCAGACTCATACGTAATTAACCTACTCACTCTTTTCCTAAAATATGTGTTGCACACAATCATGTCCATTGCCTCCCCAAACTCGAGTATCCTTTCCCCTTCCGCATTCCTTATACCATTCACACATCCCCCATGTACTCCTTCATAACCTTGTGCTGTTTCACCTACATGACCATTTAAGTCCCCTTCCAAAACAACTATCTCACCATCCTGCATACCACCTACTACAGTTATTAAATCATCCCAAAATCTATCTATGCTTCATCCAGTTCTGCCTGTGGAGCATATGCCGTTATAATTGCTGCTATTTTTCTACCGAATAGACTTTTCACTACCAATATCCTATCGTTTACTCTCGTAACATTCATAACATATTCCACCCATTTCTCCGCCACCATCACACCAACACTCCCATATCCGTCTGTCCCCCCCCCTGCCAAAACAACTTATAGTAACAGTCCTTCCTAACAATCTTTCTGGCTGATCCACCCCTGTACCGGACTTCCTGCAAACATGCCACATCCACCCCCCCACCTACTGCATGCCTCAACGACATCCCCCGCTCTTTCCCTCAAACTTCCCACATTCCATGAACTCACCCTCATCCCCCTGGGTGATTTCCTCTCCTCAGGCTTGCTTTGAAACTTATTCTTGTGTTTTGTCATAGTCAGTATTAATAAAAAGGGACAGACATACCACAGGCCCTACTCACTGCATAGTCCCAGGTCCAGGCAATGGATCTGGGACCCTTAGCTCACCAACTTATCAGTGTCTGTGGTAGTGGCCTCGGGGGACCCTGCCAGGACAGCTGCAGGGACACCCTCTAAGCGCACCTTGGCACTGCAACTATCCTCCCCATTATACACCCACTCATAGGGTAGCCTCCTGGGGTGCCACTCCAAGGTTCGGGCCCCTCTCTATTGGGAGGAAGCGGCAGCCTGGAACCACAATGCCCTGTGCCCTCTAGCACAGCCCCGAGCTCCATCTCGCCCTGGACCCATGATCTTTACCAGCAGAACCCCTGTCATGCCTCTCCCCAGAAGTCCACCACTAGGTAGCGGGGGCAAAGTTTTCTGGTCACATGCCCTTGCTGGCACCAACCCCTGTAACGTAGTGGGATACGTTGTGTAAAATGTAAAGTGCATGTGGTGTAGTGCATAAGATAGTTAAAGGAAATGTTTGGGAGAGTATGCTGGTCTACTCTTCACGTGATTATTGGTTCTTTGATTATTGCCTAGTTTATATAAGATTCTTCAGTTTTTGTGCAACTAGTCTTAGAGAATATTCTTGGTGATAATCTTTAGGCTCCTTCCCGACGAGTCCGTCAGAGACCACGGGACTATATCCATGTGTATCAGTATTCTTGGGATATTATTCTAGTGTGTAAAGATACATATTTCTGAAGATATACTGTAAATCCTCATCATTGAGTATTAATTTAGTTCATGAAGATTCATATTTCTGAAAAGTGTAACAGTATTCTTTGAGTATTCAGTTTGAGAAGATTAATATTCTTGTTGCTATAGATCCTCATTATATTTTGATTGGTATCATTCCTAGTTTGAAGAGTAATCTGTATATGAGTTCTTAATACAAAGTAAATCTTAGGATACGTCATTTCGAGTTCGAATTTTCCTGTCTTCCAAGGAGTGGTACAGACGAGATTCAGTGGCCCCCAAGGTGTGCTAATGTCTAACTGTTCACGCCCTCTCTAATGATCATGCTACCGCATTTCTCATAAAGCCATATACTCTCTAATAAGATCACGCTACCCTATTGCTCATAATCTCTAAAATTCTCAAATTAAGATCACGCTACTCCATTTTCCATAATTTCTAAAATTCCCAGCATTCATATCGGTGGTGTACTTCTAAAATACTCATCATCATATTGACAGTGTATTCAAATAATTCCAGTTATTACACTGGTGGCAGTATTCAAATTTCATACAATACACTGGTGGCAGCAGTGGGATAAGATACTGTTGTGGGATAAGAAATTGTTGTGAGTTAAGATATTGTTGTGGGATAAGATATTGTTGTGAAATAGAATCCCTCTATAACAGTACACTAGAGGCCCAACTAATCTCACAATATTTCTAGAATTAATGGTCTTTAAAGCTCCTGCAGGACCAGCAAAATTATGCTTCACCGTGGGTAGAATGAATACGGAGATGGAGACACAACTTATGTATTTTGTGGCTTTGTCTAGTGGAAGGAGTAGTAAGGTGGAAGATGAGTTGTTGATTGAACTTAGGAGTCAAATGTCAAGAAGAACGAATGTAGCTCAGTGGGCCATGATAGCCGATTCGTTAGCTTCTTCCCCCTCAAAACAAAACAATCCACACACATCACACCATCGTGTAATGGAAGTGTTGATTGGTGGAGGTGTGTACGTGGTAGAGGATGTGTTGACGGGGAAGAGGATGCAGGGAGATGCAGGATGGGTGAGGCCCTGTTGCAGAGAAGAGTGGCCCTTGGGACCCCTGGAGGGGGCCTTTGAGCCTGATCCGATGGATGAATAGTTGCCGCTCCATGAGAGATGCCCTCCCTGGAAACATTGAGAAGTGTTGAGTACTAAGTTGGTTATGGCAGTATTAAGAAAGAGAGATGGATAGGGAAATGTGTGCTGGTCGGACTGTCTGACTATTGACTGTGAGTTCATAGGAGTTCGGGTTATGGGCGCAGCTCAGTTCAGTGGAAATATCAGATTGCTTTAATTCAAGGGGCAGTGCGCACCTACCGCACAACTTACAGTCAACACGGTCTCAGGTGAAACAGTGACTTCAGGACCTGACAGGTGCTCATCAGTTACTAGGTGGAGAGCTGGAGGCGTAAGATTGAATGGATGGGAGCATGAATGCAATTAGTTAATAGGCTGTATGACTGGGAAGCACCCCTAGACGATCCTGGCAGTGAGAGTGTGGGTATGTCCAGGTGAGACGACCATGTTGCCACCCAGGCAGGAACTTTAAAGATCATATATTCTAAAAATATCGTGAGATTATTTGGGCCTCAAGCGTACTGTTATTGAGGGATTCTATTTCACAACAATATCATATCCCACAATAATATCTTATCCCACCACTGCCACCAGTGTATTGTAAGAAATTTGAATACTGCCACCAGTGAATAATGGAATTTTTTTGGATACACCCCCAGTATGATGCTGAGTATTTTAGAAATACACCACCAGTATGAATGCTGGGAATTTCAGAAATTATGGAAAATGGAGTAGCATAATCTTATTTTGAGAATTTTTGAGATTAAGAGCAACAGGGTAGTGTGATCTTATTAGAGAGTATATGGCTTTACGAGAAATAAGGTAGCGCAATCTCATTAGAGGGCATGAGCAATTAGACATTAGCACATCTTGCAGGCCACTCAATCTCGTCTGTGCCATTCCTTGGAGGATAGCAAAATTCGAACTCGAAATGACTTAACCTAAGATTTACTTTGTATTAAGAACTGAGATACAGATTACTCTTCAAACTGGGAATGATACCAAACAAAATATAATGAGGATCTATAGCAATTAATGATCTTCAAAGCTCCTGGAGGACCAGCAAAATTATGCTTCACTGTGGGTAGAATGAATACCGAGATGGAGACACAACTTATGTAATTTGTGGCTTTGTCTAGTGGAAGGAATAGTAAAGTGAAAGATGAGTTGTTGACGGAACTTAGGGGTCAAATGTCAAGAAGAACGAATGTAGCTCAGTGCACCATGACAGCTAATTCGTTAGGTTCTTCCCCCTCAAAACAAAACAATCCACACACATCACACCATCATGTAATGGAAGTGTTGATGGATGGAGGTGTGTACGTGGTAGAGGATGTGTTGATGGGGATGAGGATGCAGGGAGACGTGAGATCGGTCAGGCCCTGTTGCAGAGAAGAGTGGCCCTTGGGAGACCTTTGAGCATGATTCGGTGGATAAATAGTTGCTGTCCTGTGAGAGATGCCCTTCCCAGAAACATTGAAAAGTGTTGAGTGCTAAGCTGGTTATGGCAGTATTAAGTAAGAGAGATGGATAGGGAAATGTGTGCGGGTCGGACTTTCTGACTATTGACTGTGAGTTATAGTTGTTTGGGTTATGGGCGCAGCCCAGTTCAGTGGAAATATCAGATTCCTTTAATTCGAGGGGCACTGTGCACCTACCTCTCAACTTACAGTCAACACGGTCTCGGGTGAAACAGTGACTTCAGGACCTGACAGGTGCTCATCAGTTACTAGGTGGAGAGCTGGAGGCATAAGATTGAATGGATGGGAGCATGAATCCGATTATTTAATAGGTTGTATGAATGGGAAGTGGCCCTAGGATGATCCTGGCAGCGAGAGTACGGGTCTGTCCACACGAGACGACCATGTTGCCACCCAGGCAGGAGGTTGGCTGGAGCACATCTATTCACTGAATTTCGAGTGTTTATCGTGACGGAGAAGCGAGCCCCTGGGGTACGTGATTTTTCTTATGGACCGACAGGAGCCACTTGTTGGAGTCGTGTTCACAGTCAAATTTGGTAAGTCCATCCTGTCCGCACACACGTCCCTAGGAAATGTAGATGAATGATTTGAATGTTGACTTCCGATGTTAATTATTTTTTTTCTTGGGGAAGGACCCGTGTAGTGCCTTAATTTTAAGTATTAGTGTAAGTTAGTATTGTAAGTGTAACCTTAAGCTTAAGTATTATAAGAATAGCTCATAATTTAACCGTTAAGTTCTACATTGAAGTCTAGTCTTAGTTGATATTCATAATCTGAACGTGATTCTGCTATTGATAATGCTAAGTCAAGTTTTGAAGTGAATATGACTAGTGTTCATGCATAGTGAACCAGCCAATTTCATCAAAGACGTATAACTGCGAAATTTTAGTGGAATTAATATGTAGACAAGTAACTAACATGGGTAATAAAACTGTTCGAATTCTTAATTTGGATTCATTATGATGAAAGTTCCTCTATGCCTATTACAAAAATTTCAACATCGTAAGTCACTTTTCTACGTATGTTGAGTGCAAGTGTATCTTTTGTATTCTTTGAGGATCCTAGAGAATCGATAATAGTATAATCAGTTAAAGTTTCAGCCGATTCCCGAATACTGTCTTGATGCTTATAAAAGGCAAGAAGCCGCACCAAACAATTCAGATCATCTCTCCTTTTCATCGTTGCAGGTTAATGCCCAATCTCTTACCCCCCCCCTTTTTTCTCTCCCTCGTGTATTAAGTCATCATATACGTTCGTGAGTTAAATTAGTGATATTTTCCCCTGATCCTTCTTGTGCTGAATAACAAGATCATCACTCCTTTTCATCGTTGCAGACGAGAATTTTGGAGGGCCGTGGCTAGCATCCCAAGAATACGAGCGTTCTTGCCGCGGCCTAACCTCTAACACACTACGTTCCCTCCTCTCCTCCTTTAGTTCATGGAATCAAAGTGAAAATCAGCTTCTTCACTATGCATAAACACTAGTCATATTCACACCAAAAGTCGACTTAGCATTATCAATAGCAGAATCACGTTCAGATTATGAATATCAACTAAGGCTAGACTTAAATGTAGAACTTAAAGGTTATATTATGAGCTATACTTATAATACTTAAGCTTAAGGTTACACTTAGAATACTAGCTTATACTAACTTACACTAATACTTATAATTATGGCACTACACTATATTTTTCCTCATAGGATAACTTCGGGCAGTTTTACACACACGTTCTTAATGAACATATAATTTATAACAACATTTCTTTTTCCAATATAAAATTATTTCATTAAAATGTTCTGTAATAATTTTTAATAATTGTCTTTCTTCCAGAGTGTAAGTGTATGTGATATATTCATTGAAAATTAAGGTGAACAGCGTGCCTGTTTTTTAGAACATAAATATTTATTGGCTTGTTCTGTTATATAAAACCCCACACAAAGTTCCTCACCTAGTGATTACAGATACGATCTCTTTTTGTTTTTTAGTCTGTAATATAAATTTTGAATAGTTTAATTAAAAAAAAATATGTTGTTGCAGATGGTAATGGCAGCACACTCTGAGATAGATGAGCACTCTCCTCTCAGCTCTAACCAAATACGAGTATAGCTAAGAGACTTTACTCATTTTAAGCTTCAGGCAACGACCACTGTTCATATCCACAAGTTCTCTTGTACAGTATCTTCAAGGAGACTTAACCGACAGATGCTTCAGCAGCTGAAGCAAAAGTATGACGAACCAAGACACACTGATCTGTATGACACTAAAGTTTTCTACTACGATATTCATTCCAAGTAAACAGATCAATGTCAGGGTGAACTCACATAATACACATCACCAGCCATTGCTTCAACATGTACAGTTCAAAGGTCTCATGTTCCAAGGTGCACCACAATGAATGACACACTTGCAGTCCAAAACGTTTTACCCTTATTCGAATGGGACAGTTCCTAGTGATGGTTTCACAAGTAGCGTAATTCATATAATAAGAATATTAATTTATATTTTATTTTCATTTACAATTATTTTAATTGTAAGTGATGTAACTGTTTTGCAGCGGCACACTCGGGAGTCATTGGTGGCATATCAGTGTTGTAGTGCCCGGAAGTGATAATGAGTTGTATCTGGTTCATTTTATATGACCAAAAGTTCGGTTAAGTGAGAGAGTGTGGCCTGGACATAGTTGTTACTATGCTGACGTGACCAGAACATAGATTAAATTACCTAGTTGCTAAGTCATTTTTTTTCCTACTGTAATTTACTAGTATTAAGTCTCTTTATAATATAAAATCTCGAGTGGATGGGAACATGTGCCTTTGGTCACGTGATCCAGCATAATGTATGCGTGCACAACGTGATGTAAAGCACGATAATTTTTATTGCTTTTCGATGTAAGAGTATAAAGAGAGAGAGGTTGCTGAGTAGTTATTATAACTAGAGAATGTCATTTTTCTCGGGTAATCGATTGTAAGGGGAAAGACATCACACTGAGTCTATCATGAGTCTGTAATAATAAAGGTCTTAAACTGCGTACGCCGTCATCCCCTGCTCACCCTTGCCTGACGCAGTTTTGGCGTGTCTGACTCGTTCACCGTCCATGATAGGTGGCAGATGGTCAGTACTGTCATCATCCTCCCCTCCCTCCCCTCCAAGGAATTCTGAAGTGTAACGGTGACGCCATTAGCCTTTGGAGAAGCGAGTCCTGCGTTCCCGCTCACCTCCCCTACATTTTTTAGCTGAATAGTGAGCGGGTCCACGTGTGGAGGTCAAAGTACCAGTGAGTGAGTCAAAATCCAAGTGTGGAGGTCGAAGTTCAAGTCTGGAGATCAAGGTCCCAGTGTGGAAGTTAAGGTCGGGACTGGACCAGTGAAATTTGTGCTCAGAGGGACGATTATGAAGAAACACATTGGACTGGTACAGAGGAGCTAAGTTTTGTGGATTTGATATTAGAACCATATAGAGATATATTTTTCGAACAATGTGCCATCTGATTCATGTTTAATCTGTAAAGCAAGTAGCTGGGGAAGATTTCTACTTTTTGGTCTTGTTAATACACATTCCCTCCCACTCGAACTTTATTGTTTGTATAACCCTTGAGAACTGGTGGTATGGAGCTTATCTAGTAGTTTATTAATGTGCAACTTAGAAGCATTCTGGCAAACTGCGAAGGTTGGGCTTGGGTTGGCCTAGTTGGAGACTGGCCCGGTCATTTTGGCATGCTACCACTCTTAACTTGGCCACTTGAAATGTAATAAACGCAACCGAAGAGGCCGCTAATGGGAGTCTCCATCAGTCTGAGTTCCCAACCGTTCCAGCACACATTGGTCATCGATAGTGACTTGTTTTCGTCCTTTTTGACCATGTAAAAGTCTGGATCACAGAGGGGACAGTACAGTGTTCCATGCCACATTGGTTGCAGAGCACTAAACTAGAGTATAAGTGAACCTGTATATAGATACTTACCTATGCCCAACCGAAAAGAAAGGCCTCTACTATCTTTCCTGATGTACAGAGGAAGATTTAGTATCTAAAAACAAGCAATGTTAATGCATTTATGAATGAGATCCAGTGCCAGAGGCAGGTGTACATTACTAGTATTTATGACATCTGCTGCAAGTTCTGACACTGGTTGTAGACTGTTGTGCCAAAGGAGGATGCTTTGATATGGTGCCACCACTGTATGCTTGTAGAAACGTCCCTCAGCTCCCTTGAAATGAGGATGAGGAACTGCAAGAGAAGGGTACTTCAGCCTGTGGCCCACTAACCTCATGTCAAGATGAGTCTGGTGCCACAACAACAACAGTTGCAGGTCACTGATGGTAATGGGTAGTAAATAAATATTTCACCACTACTACCACTACTACTGGATCAGAAAGTGCCTGTAATACTTTACTGGGTAGTAAGTAAATATTCAACTACTGCTGGATCTGAAAGTGCTTGTAATACTTTACTGAGTAGTATGTAAATATCTGCCACTACTACTGGATCTGAAAGTGCTTGTAATATTTTGTATGATTTTTATGAGGAAAGAATGACACATGTTCAGATGAAGTGTGTCATATAGGGAAAGTGGTAAAAGATAAATCACTTAAAAATTCTAAGTTGCCCATTAGTCAGAGGACAGCAAAGTGGGATTTTGTGCTAGTATCACGGGTCTAGAATTTACCCATTAATAGTCACTCATTCCTATCAAATTCTATCTCACCTTTCCACCCTCTTACCTTTCACCTGCTCACTCAAGACGTACTTTCGGAGCTCTTCGAAAGCCCATCTTAAGGTGGCGTTTGCCCAGAGATTCTCCTGCTGCTTGTGTTATAAGGAGGTTATAAGAAACTTCATTGTGAATAGTAAGATGAGTATATGTGTTGGATATTTGTGAGTCAGCAAGTGGGGTTACTTTATAAATCAGGAGAAACAGTGAGACAATTAGTGTGTCAAATGACAGGCTAAATGTTTTGGGAATTGAAGCTGGAATGGTGAGTGCTAAATCATTGTATCTAGAGGAAATGGAAACAGAATTGTCAAGCAAGGTAGACAACTTAGAAACTTGGCTGGTTAAAGATGAGACCAGGCAAGATGATAGTGATAGCATCCAGCCATTCACGGAAAGGCGTAAGGTTACGGTAAAACTGGTATGAGTGTCTACATTAAGAATAGCTTTCCGGTTTTAGAAGATGAAGTGTAGGCTGAATCTAGCTTCATACCTGTCGGAGATTCGTTGATTAGGCATCAGGAGAAAAAGTTTTATAATAACACTTTTAGGAGGAAGATTTGTTTGCTTTGCTGGGTGTAGGAAACAGTCTGTGAGAGGGAGTTGATGACAGTCAGCAACACCTCAGAGGACTCACTGTTTGTTATTGTGGTAGAAAATAATGTCGTACCATCTGGCAGGGCAATGGAGACACTTTGAAATTATGGGGATCTTATTAGGAAGATCAAGAAAAACCATAGGAAGCTGGTAATCTGTGTTACGTTGCCAATATTTGACGCTGGTTCTGTGACTCTTAGTAGAATGATAAGATTCAATGGTAGGCTGGAAGATCTGTGTAGAAAGAAGCAAGGTAGATACTTGGGAAAATTTTGCGCATGACAGGAGTTTGTTGAGTAGAGGCAGCCTTACCCTCTATTGGTAACGTAAAGCTAGGTTAGGTAATCTTCTAGACGACAGAGTTAAGCATGCTCTAGATGGTAATAGAGACTTGGTAAAAAGGGACAGTTAATGGCGTACGATATCTGTTGGCAATCCAGTCCCTGAGACAATTGATGGTAGGGTAAGTGAGGTGAAATCAGATCACCAGGCGAGTCAGGTAGATCGTACCTTACCTCAGGTACAAGAAGACAATCAGTTGATTTCTGAGGAGAGTGGGAGCATCATATTAGTGGCTCGCAGGAGTCTTGCCATATTAACTTTCGATTTAAATGGTCAAACAGGGCTGATTTCACCATGTCTCACGGTCTTACTAGATTAAGTCACACTAAGAATATTATGCAGATGAATGTGAAAAGCATTTTTCTAAAGCGAGACGGATTAACGCCTTAGGCAACTGCTGAAAATCCCAACATAATTAGGATTACAGAATCTTGGTTAAACTCACGTCACAAGCACCCTTTTGAAGAACTATTGTTGCAACAGTATGAAATTTTAAAAAATCGCGACTGCACATAACCGGCGGAGATGTTCTACTGTACATTAAAAACCACATAATTTCACTACAAATTACTAACGTAAACGTTGAAACGTACGATCCTTTGCAGATCGAAATTTCAGTAGACAGTGACAAACCTATTTTCTTCGGTGCCGTATACTGACCTCCCAAGTTAGATGAGGAAAACTATAGATTACAGTACAACGAAAAAAAACATGGAAAACAACGAGGGCGTTATTTGGGAGGGCATTCATGATAAGAAAATTTGCAGGAATAATTTGAGAGCTTATAAATATGGGAACATGTTGTTAGAAATGATGGAGAACGCACTTTTAAGTAAGGCAGTGAATTCAATAGTCTCTCTATCTATTGCCAGATGCCTCAATCCCGTTCGGGCTGGCCACAAACAAATCGCTTCCACGTCGCCCTGTCCCCAACCATTTCACTGCCCTGCTCCCAACTCACACTCCCCTCTCCCATACACATCTCAATCCCATCCCTCCATCTCACCCTCGACCTTCCCCTCCCTCTCCCCCCCTCCACCTCACTCACATACACTCTCTTCGTCAGTCTTTCACCCTCCATCCTCTCCACATGGCCAAACCACCTCAGTGTGTTCCTCCTAACGCTTCCTATCACATCCACATCCACACCACAACGCTCCTTTATATCCTCATTTGTCAGCCTGTCTCTCCATGTGACTCCACAGGCTCCTCTTAAATAACTCATTTCCACTGCTTTCACTCTTGACTTGTGCTCTTCCAACAACGCCCAAGCTTCATTTCCATACGTTAGAGTTGGTATCACAATACTATCATGTAGTAACTTTTTCACTTCCATGCTCACTTCCCTGTTTCTTATCACTGCTTTCAAGGAACCAGCAACCTTTCTTCCCTGCTGTACCCTTTCAAGCACTTCATCCTCCAAACCTCCATCCTTACTCATCACACTACCCAAGTACTTAAACGTACTCACATTTTCCAATTCCTCACCATCCAACCTCGCTGTACATTCACTGACTTCACCTCTCTCAAAGACCATCACTTTACTCTTCCCTACATTCACCTTTAGATTCCGCGTCTTGCACACTCTCCCAAACTTATCCACCAAGCCTTGCAGCTCCCCTTCGTCTTCACTCAACAACACAGTATCATCTGCAAACAACAGTACAGGGAGTTTCCAAACACTACCCTTTCTCATCAGGGCCACTCCAACATGCACTACCCTACCTTGTACCTCTTTTATTACCCCATCCATGTACAGATTGAACAACCATGGAGACATGACACAACCCTGTTTCAACCCAACCTTCAAAGAGAAAAATTCACTCAGTTCACCATCCACACGCACTGCAGCCTTAGCACCATCATGCATACTCTTCACAGCATTCAACAACTTCCCATCTACTCCATATATTCTTAATACTTTCCACAATTCTTGTCTATCGACCCTGTCATATGCTTTCTCCAAATCCATGAAAGCCGCATACAACTTCTTTCCCTTCTCTAGAAACTTTTCCATTAAAGATCTAAGAATGAATATCTGATCTACACAACCTCTTCCCTTCCTAAAGCTTCCCTGTTCTTCTCCAACTAATTCCTCTGTTATTTCCCTAACTCTGTCAATAAGTATCCTACCATACACTTTTCCAATTATACTAAGAAGACAAATGCCCCTATGATCACCACACACTTCTTTTCCCCCTTTTCCTTTGTACAAGGGAATAATCATACCTGACTTCCAATCCTCCGGGATTCTACCTTCCTCCCAGGCCAATCTGCACATCTTCCACATCCATTCTACTGCTATCTCTCCCCCATACTTCAGCATTTCACCACACACTCCATCAATTCCTGGGGCTTTCTCCAATTTAACTTTCTTCATTGCTTCCACAACTTCTATCCTACTGAATTCTTCATGTCTTCTCATCTCCCTCCTTCTCCCAGCCATTCCCCAGCCACTTATACTTGCATCACTTCCATCCTCTATGTTCAATAATTCCTTAAAGTGTTCTCTCCATCTGCTCACTTTTTCTCCCTTCTCCATTAATAATCTACCATTTTAATCTTTCACTCCCCTGCTAACTTCATTTCCACCCCGTCTTACTCTCTCCACCTATTTCCAGGACATTTTCTTACAGTCCCTCCAGTTTACACTCAATTTCCTTCCAAATTCCTCATCCACTCTCTTCTTACTCTCTCTTACTAATCTTTTTACGTCTCTATTTCTTTCTACGTATAACTCTTTCCGCCTCTCAACTTCTTCCACGCCCCTATTTCTCATCCTTTCATTGTATGCTTTCTTCTTCTGTGCCACAGCGTGTCTCACCTCTTCATTCCATCACGCTGTTCCTTGCACAGCCCTCCGTCTTCTCTTCATCCCACACACCACATCACATGCTGCACATATTTCTTCTGTGAATATCCTGCACACACCTTCCACGTCCCCCATTTGCTCCATTTCATATTTGTCCAATCATTCCTCCACTTCTCTCTTATATTCTGCCTTTTTCTCATCCTCTTGTAACCTTTCCACTCTCCTTGCAACTACTCCTTTTTGCCGTCCTTCCCTTCTTCTATTACTCCATCTTATTTGGGTCTTGATTCTGGCCACCACCAAGTAGTGGTCAGAAAATCCACTCCCCCAACCTCTATTAATATGCTCAACCTTGCCCTAGCAACACTGATCCAATAAAATTGTTTGACGTTCGTGAAAATTTCAGCAACAGCGCTCATAATATCATCAGACTTCAATTTAACATAACCTGTAAGACCAGCACCAATAACTTTTATAACCTAATTTCGATAATATGAGAAAGAAAATTCCAAACACCAACTGCCTTATTTTACTAAAGGTAGATGACATCAAAGAACTGAAGTATATATTCAGTAACTGACTGATGTTTATCTAAAGAAAAAATATATACACAGAAAAATTCCCAAAAGAAACTATCAGACTAATAAATTAGCCTGGAGGTCGAAGAATATCAAAGAAATCATAAGTCACAACAGAAGAGCATATGTGATACATAAACGTACAGGTTATCACGATGACAATACCGAATATTTGTAATTACAGAGGCAGTGTATGGAAATTATTTCAATGTGATGATTAAAAAAAGGTAAAGGATTGCAAAGTCCCTGCACTAAACTCTGGAGTGGATCTCGTCCACAATATGATTAAAAAAAGGTAAAGGATTGCAAAGTCCCTGCACTAAACTCTGGAGTGGATCTCGTCCACAATAACCAAGCAATAGGTAAAATATTGAACTCCTTTTATAGTGTTTCCACAAGAGAAATCTGCGTAAACATTCCCGTTCTACAATCTGTTTTCATAGAGCCAGATGACAAGTTATCTATAAACAAAGTAACAGGACAATGATGTATTAAACAATCTTTAGAAAATCGACCCAAATAAATACGGTAACTGACCTAGGTCAGAGAACTCCTTGCACTGTGTGTGAATGTTATGGACATTTTTTTTTCTCTCTATAACGAAAATATTCAGTCAACCATGAGCTCTGCGCAGAGTACCTAATAAAAAGATGCTCACTAATATGTCGCCCATCGTTTAAGAAGACGACTTATAAATGTGCAACACATTACCGACAATAAGCCTAACACTGGTGCCATGTAAGATTTTGAGAAAAAAAGGAAATGATGTTTTTCTTTATTAAACAGTCATGTAACCAGAGTTGTAATGTAGCGAAGTAACTTTACTTGTGTATTGCACTCAATTATTCTTCGTAGGTGTCGACTTTCTAAGAGTAGACATTTCTTTCATTACTTTAACTTAAGTATGATTTTCAAGTATTTTTACACCAATGCATTTGATAATTAAGAATGAAGTGACCGTTATATTATTTGATGAGCCTTGACTTAATGGTTAATGTCCAGTGATCATGCATAAAACAGTGCAAACATGGATGCTGACCAGTTACAATTAGCTCTTCAAATCTGGAACACTCATGTGCGTCGGTTCATGTGCTTTTATATATGCAACAACATTTCCTTCCTGCTATGTCAGCTCCACTAGGTTTTCTTACTTCATCATCATCATCATCATCCCGTCCTCAATTTCCCACTAAGGGTGGGATATAGTAGGATCCAGAAAGCAATAAAAGTGAAAATCAGGACAGGGAGAGAAATAATTTAAAACACCCCTGATGAAATGCGTTACACCCATTCACCTGCCATACCGGCATCAGTTCACAGGCACGACAAACGGTACATTTATACATATTTATACATATATACATCTGTCCATCCATTCATCATCCAATAATACGTTGCCCCATGAGGAGCGTAGGAGCCCGGGGCTAGGCAAGTTGGTCCTGACATTTAAGATGAGTGATCAGCCTCACTCATCCCTGAATGGCATTAAGTGAGCAATATCTACACATCAACCATCTCTTGGATATAAACCGCCACAGGCTCAATCCGATTGGAGTGTCGTAATTACCCACTAAAATCACCAGACGCCATAATATGGTTATATGGTTACCAACCAACGTAGTAAATGGTTTCCTGGTGTACAGGAAACCATTTGGCTTGTCACTCAGTGAAGAGTCACCCACAGGTAGAAGGATGAGGAAAGAATGAAGGAAAGATAGATAGAAGAGGGAGTGTAAAGTCACCCGTAGGCAGCAGGACGAGAAAAGAATGGAGTAAAGAATGACAGAAGAGGAAGGAAAGAAAGAAGGAAGGAGGAAAGGAAAGGACAGACACCCGAGAGCAGCATTACATCGAGTGAGTGGATGATTATATATATATATATATATATATATATATATATATGTAACATTGGAGCCTCTGTGGTACAGTGTGTGTTTTCGTACACCTGTGCCCCGACATGGTAATAAACTTTGGGAATGTTCACCCGACCACGTACTGCTTTGGCAGACATAAGGGGTGCTGTGGCTGAACCAGTGTCGCTTACTATAAAGTATGTTTGCACCCAGTTGGCTTGCGCAGGCTGGTTACACTTGGTTCTCATACTACACACACACATCCAAAGTCACTCCAACACTACAATTACACTTAC